>NC_132867.1:26791250-27115625 GCF_048164855.1 Canis lupus baileyi | reverse complement strand
ATGGGGATTCAGTAATACACCCACTGTGATGAATGTAAGTGATGTATGAAAGTGTGGAATCACTATGAGGTACACCTGAAACTAACATTACCATGTATGTTAACTAACTGGAATTTAAATAACTTTTAAAAAATGAAGGCAATATAGAAATGAAAGTATTAATGTTAGAAGTAAACCTACTATTTTAAACATTTTATGTCAGCTATACTTTAATAAAAATTTGAAAAAAAATCTGTCATATTGTTTAATTGATAGAGAAAAGCACTTAGCAATAACAAGCGTGAGGAATGGAGGAGTGGGTAAATTATGTGCCCAGAAAGATATCTAATACTCCTAGTTAAACTGAAGGCAGAATGCTGTTGAGAACAATGGGTTTGAGGATGTGGTGTTGGTCTGAACTACTCTCATACATAAGATCTTGATAAACTTTTCTCCCAATGTTTCTCCTTTTTATCATCTTTCAAATGAAGCTTTTGGTTCAGATGATCCATGACTCTAGAGTCAACTTTAGTCTGACACATAAAAGATATAATGTCGGGGCACCTGGGTGGCTCAGTTGGTTAAGTGGCTGCCTTCAGCTCAGGTCATGATCTCAGGGTCCTGGGGTCAAGCCCCAAATCGGGCTCTCTGCTCAGTGGGGAGCCTGCTTCACCCTCCCCCACTGCTGCTCCTCCTGTTTGTGCTCCCTCCCTCTCCCTCTCTCAAATAAATAAATATATAAATATTTTAAAAAATAAAATATTTAATCTTTTGTTTTCAACCTCTTCTTTCTGAATCTTCCTTTTTGATGTAATCTTAGGATTCTTTAGGCTCCTTTCACCTTTGCACATCAGAAGGTGGATCTCGGTAACCAATTATACTTTGTTTGTGTTCAAATATTGCCATTTGTGAGTGGTGTTTACTCTGCAAAGGAAATACATTTGATGGTAGAATGACAGATATTTTACATTTGTAAGGAAGTTTTATACCAAATAAGAGAGATTTTTGAAGACAGAAAGTCAACTGAAATTAAGAATTGCTAATATAGCTAACTCCAAAGCCAACTCTATTTTATGTTATTTTAAGGGTTACTTATATAATGGTATGATTCTTCCAGTTCAGGGTTCTTCTCTCCTCATTCCCTAGGGAGGTCAGTGCTTTCTTGGGAAGATTGCTTTCTGGCAAACTGAGAGGGACTGAATTCAAATTTCTGTCTTGAGTTTCTTATTAATACTTGAAATCCCCCTAACCCTGATGTCAACACAGGGAGAACTAGTCTTTCTCTGGGCTCCCCCTCACCATATTCTCAAATGATAATGCCATGACTCTCCCTTCTTTATATTTTAAAACTGCTCTGTCAAGTTTTGGGGGACACATTTTAGTATGTTTAAAAATTTTAATGTGCATTTAATGATATATTTTTTATCATTATATTTCCCTCTTTTTTTCCCTTTATTTCTTTTTTCCCCCTTTATTTCATACTCTAAAATGCACCGTAGGACACTAGGCTAGGTATTTTTTGACGTGTTCTGTTTGAAAAATATATTTGTCATTAGAATGTTACTCCTTTACTAATTGAGTTTTTACTTTACTATATAAGTGACATAAGGTGAAAATAAAACTTTAAATATATAATGCTAAAAACTTAGTTTAACTTTCAAATATGGTAACATTTAAGAATATTATTTATTTCATAAAATAATACCTGAAATGACTTTTAATGATCACATAAATACCATCATTAACCTGGATTATAGAACAGACCTTGCCTGGTACCCACTGCTACAATCCATTGGTCCACCTTCAGCAAAACCATGTAATTTATTTGCATTCAACTTTCTTTCTTTCTTTCTTTCTTTCTTTCTTTCTTTCTTTCTTTCTTTCTTTCTTCTTTCTTCTTTTATTTATTTATTTGAGAGGAAGAGAGTGCACACAAGAGAGTATGAGTGGTGGAGAGGGAGAAACAGGCTGCCCATCAAGCAGGGAGCCTGATGCAGGCTCAATCCCAGGACCCTGAGATCATGACCTGAGCCAAAGGCAGCCACTTAATTGACAGAGCCACCCAGATACCCCTGCACTCAATTTTCTAATTATCATCCAGTGAGAGTAATGCAACTTTTGTGGAAGTTCAGAAAGGCTGCTTACTTTGCATATAGGCACAGCCAGGAAATACTAGGAAGTTAGAACCTCTGGAAACAAAACTCAACTAATGTGAAGCCAAAAATCAGGAGATAAAATCCCATCCTCCTCATTTTTTAGAAGAACAATTCTGAGGTATGTTCTTGAGATCCTCAAAGAGTCAGTAGCATGATTGATCCTGTTTGCCAACAGTGGTTACCAACTCAACAATTCACCTTTTGTTGGCTTTTCTTCCTTTCTTATTTACTCTTCCCATTCCTTTATTTCTGCTTCTAAAAATACTAAGTAAAATACCTGTGTCATGTTCCTTCTATAGCTTCTAAGGAGGCCAAGTTAAGACAATTATGTAGCTTTCTATCATCTCATAACTTTTTTTCCTACAGAAGTAGGACTGTTAATGGCACTCTGCTTGATAAGTGAAAGCTCACTATTACCAAACCACTTATTTTCTTGTGGCTTTCATAGATATTTGCTGTGACAATTGCCACCACAATATAATGTTACTACCATGACGTCACCTCTGTAAAGTTCTTCTCCCATGTCTTGAAAAATTTTAAACATCTTCAGAGTTGAAATAATGTTTTATTCAAGCTTATTTATCTATTTTTTTCAAGGTTAATATCACCTTTATTGATACATTAGATAGCAAAAGTCTTAGTACATAATGGTCATTCATGGAATGTTTTATAAATAAGAGAATCAATTTTGTTATATTTTATTTATTGTTTATAAGATTAGCTCTCACTAGGTAGACTGAAACTTAAAACTCCAGAACATAATGTTATTCTCAATAATTCATATTTTACTGTTGTTAAAGTATACCTCTTTAATTTTGGATTACAAATTTACTTTAAAATATATATTTTTAAAGATTTTATTTATTCATGAGAGAGAGAGAGAGAGAGAGGCAGAGACACAGGTAGAGGGAAAAGCAGGCTCCATGCAAGGAGCCCAATGTGGGACTCGATCCTGGGTCTCCAGGATCAGGCCCTGGGCTGAAGGCTGGGCTAAACCACTGAGCCACCCAGGCTGCCCAACTTTAAAATATTTTCATAGGCAAAAGATATCCCATGATCTTATGCAAAAACCATCTCTTCATTTACACTGAAATGATAAAATTTTAACCCAAAATTTCAATAACTTAAAAAAAAGAATATATAATATACAGTCTTAAAAAGCAAAGTTTAAGATTTTATCAAAGTTACCTCATTGGAGGAAGTTTACTTTTGATTCACCTCCAAAACCAAAGATCAAATAATATGTTGAAATAGAATTGACCTCGAATATAATCTTGAACTATTCTCATTCTTTTAAAAAATTATGCTTTGAGATAGGCTTTGTATTGTCTATTTTAAAAATTGCCAATAAATAACCAAGTTAATCACTTATGGATGGGTAACAATGCTTCTTTACATAAAGTAATATACATTAGTCCTAACAGAATAGCTGCAAATAATATGTTTATTTCATGTGTAATTCATAAAATTATAGACTGAATTTGAATATGGAAAGATATTAGGCCATATATTTATTTTTTATGTCATTTATTAATTTAACAGAAAGGCTTTTAAATAAAGGTAATATTTTTGAACATTCTTTTAGGTAAAAATGTAGTCTTTGAATGACTAATGTCAAGATGTAAGTGATGAAGCCACTTGTGTAAATACTGATCTCACAAAGTCTTGTTTAATTTCTGCATCCCAAGTGCATGACATACTAAACAACATGCAGTAACTCCTTAATAAATATTTTCTACTTTTATTGTTTTTGATTCACAAGTAGAATACCTTACATAATCATTCTTTATACTGACTTCTAATCATTCTTCAGAGCATTCTTTTGGGTTATTATTTTCACTTTTTTCCCTCAATAGATTTTGAAAAATATATTGCATGTCTTAGTAATTAATTTTATCTAAAAAGTTTTCTCAATTTAGAAAAAAAAAAGAAAATGGTGTTGGTTAATATTCTAATATTGTCTATGTGAGTACATGATGTAGGTCATACAAGTTGAGGGGAACTTTTTGGTCTTAGCACCTGGAGGTCAAACTTCATGGCCAATGCAGCTGTTCATTTTTTTTTTTTTCAGCTGTTCATTTTATCAGAGTTCCATTCAATTTCAGTTTAAGTATTTAAAAGGTGTTCCAAAAGTTACCCTCCAAATTTTTTTCTTCATTTTATTTTATTTTTTAAAAATATTTTTTTTTAATTTTTATTTATTTATATAGTCACACACACACACACACGCACACACACACACACACACAGAGTCAGAGGCATAGGCAGAGGAAGAAGCAGGCTCCATGCCCTGTTGCGCCACCCAGGGATCCCTTTTCTTCATTTTATTATCAGGTTTTCTCATTGGGTTAAATGCCACAACATATCCATTGAACTCTATTAAGACTTAGTTATTAGAGAGCATACATTTGAGTACAAGTGGAAATGGAGTACTCAATATCTTTGGCAAAGCATCTTAGAATTTACAGAAAGTAACAAAATCATGAGGGTCATAGAAAACTAGGGAATGTATTCTTGGGGAAGGATGGTTAGCTCTTCATCTATTTAATCACTTAGATCTTTGAATGAGCTTTAGGTTTGCTACTATCATGGCTCAATGCTCTTTGTTCCTTTTCAATCTCTACCCACACAACCAAACCATAGATCTATGGGGTTATTAACAAGTATTGTGGGACTTGCCATGCCCACACCTCTGTACCTTTGTGTATGCTCTTCCGTATGTCCAAACTAAACATTCTCTTTTGAACTTTTCCCACATAATTCTTTAAAGCTCAGTGCAAAACTCCTTGGTCCATAAAGCCTTCTCTCAGTACCTAAATATGATTAACTACTCTTTTCTCTGCATTTCAAACTTTTAAGTACACATTATATTAAAGTGCTTATCACATTTGCTCATAGACTTATGATTAAAAATTTGCTTCCTTTCTAGATTTTAAGTACCAAATAAACAGAAACCATTTATTACTGACCATTATAGCTTATTTCATTTTCTCAGTGCAAGGTAATTTTTATATGGTATGCCTTTCTAAAAGATTAGACACTTTAGGCGTAAGATTCTAGAAAAAAAAATCAGAGCTTACTTTTCTTTATACAAACTTCAATGAAAGCTTATAAATAGAAACTATTATACAACAGTGCTTGATTCTAGGGATTAAAAAATTAAAATAGCATTTTCATTGCCATAGGGTAGTTCATGGCATAGCAGAGATACCTCTAAATACTCAGACAATGAAATATAAACAAATTATGACATGTGTTATAATGTATAAAGAGGTGTGGAATCACAAATAAATTTTATGTGATTGTTGACTTCTTTAAAAATCAAAATATTCCAAAAATAAATGTAAAAATATTTAAAATAGTTGCACTATATTATTATTGTCTCCTCATATATTGAATGGCAGTACTTAATATTCCAGGTATGAAACTTCACATGATCTGAGAAAATATACTCCTCTTGAATTCTTTAAGTCTACTAATAAGTGGCCAAGACTTCCAGTTTGAAAGGTAAATTTATTATTTTCAAACACGTCCATATAGTTTTCAGATACATACAGAATATTTTATCAATACAATATGGAACATTGGAGAAAAAATGTACACATAGAATTTTCTGATCCATTTGAATAAAAGTAGCAAATGTCTGACATAAATAACATTTTCAATATCATTCTGTAAGAATTTCAGTCATGGCGTAGATTCTAATTTTACAACTTCAGGAAGACCTATTTTCAAATGAATCAAGAGAAAGAAATCTGACATTGAAAAAAACAGAAAGTTTATTTCAAAAATGGTTTAGGTAATACGACTTATTGAAACATATTTCTTGATCTATTCAACAGTTTTATTTGATCTTTTATCACTATACAAATGTCTTAGAATCATTATGACAGTACTACAATTGACAGACTAGCTTCAAGAGAATTGGTATACCTAATACTATTCTAAAAATGTTAATATAGGGCAGCCCCAGTGGCCCAGAGGTTTAGCCCCGCCTACAGTCCGGGGCGAGATCCTGGAGACCTGGGATCGAGTCCCACATCGGGCTCCCTGCGTGGAGCCTGTTTCTCCCTCTGCTTGGGTCTCTGCCTCTGTGTGTGTGTGTGTGTGTGTGCGTGTGTGTGTCATGAATAAATAAATAAAATCTTTAAAAAAATAAATAAAAATAAAAATGTTAATATAAATAAAATGTAAATTTCTGTTAGTATGTGATATAGTTTAATGTGTTTAAATAAATATTGTCTTCCATTTAAATATGTGCTAGAAATCAATATGTTCATCCACTTTTTTAATGTCGAAAAGAATAAAGAAAAATTAGAAAATAGCCTAAACTGCCGATTAATCTAATGGATTTCTAGTTTCAATCATTATGCTAAGACAGAACTTCACTAGTAAAACATTTACAGACATATTTATATTTAGAGGAGATTTAGGCTCTTTTTAGTATGACTTATATATGTATAGGACATATAATATATTTCATGTCTGTATTTCTTTAAGCCATCACCATTAATCAGAATTACTAACAATATCTTTCAGTTTCTGCTATAAATAATTGTATCAGCCAAGCTGATTTGTCTCATGCTACACCAATAAGTATCCTAAATATCTTGAGTGGCTTAAAACACTAGATTATTTCCTGTGTAAGCTAATGTCCATTGCATACTGGGGGAAGGGTGGCTGGCATCTCAGTGTTTTAATGTCTTGAATACTGTCCATTGCCAATTGCTGGTTGCCAACCCTGAATGAAAGAGAGCTTTTAGCTCACAACCATCCTAGAAATAATCTGTATCACTTGTACCCCAGGCTCATGTTCTCGTCCAGCCACAGTAAAGCCTTGTGCCAAGAAGGCGGGGAAATGGGTGTATATAGGATACAGCACAAATGACTAGCACTACTTAGGAAATGAAAGATATACAGGTAGAGTTATAGCGAATTTTCTTGCCCTCAAGATATCTATAATTTACTCAAAATGTAATCATCATGAGAGAAACGAGCTAGAGTTTTGGTTTTTTTTTTTTTTTTTTTTGGTTAAATAAAATGGTAAATTTTCTTCTAATTCATCCTCTTATTTCATCCTTTCTTTCTGAATGATGAGATCATATTTTATAACTTTTGCAAGTGTATGGCAAATGGTTAGTCAATATTTTCTTTAAATGCTTAGGGTCCAGTAACTGCCAGTACACACAATTTTCAGAAGTCACTCATGTCTTAAGCATCTCTATGCCTCGCATTTCTGAAGATGGAGATTCAATAAGTTTAACCATACAATTCAACTGAACACCACTCATCAGACTCATTTGAAAATCTCATAAATAAATCCAATATGACTCAGAGCCCAAGTGTCCTTAAGGTCTTCTACAAGAGTAGTATGCTGTACATTTATTGGACTTTCAGCTTTATACCTGACAGCAACACCTTTAATTCCTCAGAACAGAGAGATAGATTGAACATCTTTTAGATGCTATGACTTCTTTATAATTTGGTCTATATTATTTCTGTTGAAATTGATTCTGTTACTTACAAATATAGGAGTTAGTTTTATTTTTGTAAATTTGCTGTGCTTCCTCTACCTGGATGCCATTAGATCACAATAAAGCTATTTCTGGTTGCTTTCAGCCACTTAAAGCTTTAACTGCAGTTAGGAATGGGATGCTAGGACAGAATTCATAGCAATAGAAGGTCTGAAGGGGTCTATGTTCCATAGTCATAACTTACATAGACTTATAAGACTTGATCATCTGGAATGACAACCCAAAGGATTAGGTGGACTGGTTTGGGTCCCTTAAAGAATGTGAGCAGAAGTGGAATTCATTTCAAACATTTTACATTGTTTTAATTTGAATTTTTCACCTGTACAGGCACCTAATTCTTTTGGTCGCTCCTTTGGCTTAGTGCGCTTGTGACTAATAGCCTTACCATTTAAAAACTGTCAACTTTTCAGAAATCAAGTGCTTTTCCTTATAAAATAAATTTAGAAAACTTTATGGAATGATATTCACATGGATAAAAAATTATAACACTTAATGACTAAATAATACTATTCCTTAGAGATGGTAGCTTCCGTAACACACAAAAAAAGGGCAGGGTGGGGTCAGTTTTACTGCTTCCACCTGTGCAATGCAGGCTGGAAGATGAAATAGAGTGATTCAAAATCATACTCAGAATAGAGCCTTTATTAAGCATTAGCTTTGCTTTAAAGTCTTTTTGGTTTTGCTATAATTCTCCATTCATTTAAAAAAAAATGACATGAGTGATGGAATCCATTTAAGCTCACGAAGACTTCTGTTTACTTGTATCTTTTTAAAATATGTTCAGCTACTAAAAACTTCTATTTGCCACATATAAAATGTTTTAACTTATTATAAAAAATCCCATGATGATAGTACCATGTATGATGATAATAAGTAGAAATCATTTTACGTTGATATATTTGTGATAATTTGTTATATAGCAAAGAAAACTAATGCACCCTATGTGTAGATCTATTCTCCCATTTCACAAGCTTGATACTGTATTGAGAGATACCCTATATACAAACTTACAATAAAAGTTAAACTTATGGAAGTCTTTATAGGAGATGTCAAAATAGGTCAATGAGAGTTTAGAAAAAAGAGTGAGGAGTTCTTTCTGAAGGAATCAGGGGCACTTCATGAAGAAAGTGGACCTAGGTTTATTTAAAAATGAAGAAATACCTCTAGGTGAACATAGGAAGGGCATTAGAGCTGCTGGTTTTCATGAATAGAGATGCATTGGCAGCTGCACGGAGATTAGTGCTCTATTTACATGGGTATGTATAGTATGTGAAGGGGAATAACGAGGATTCAGGTTGAAGAGTAGTTTGGAGACTTGTAGATACTGTACCTAGTGTGGGTTATTACCGAAGCTGTTTTGATGGGGAAAGAGTTGAGATGGTTTTCTACTTACTACTTCTATGACCTGACATAAATTTCTAAACCTCATTCTTCCCATGAAATGAAAAAAGAGAAGACGCACCAAGTAATGTGGTTCATTCAGTGACAAAGGGACTAGGTGCTCAGAACAGGGAGGGATTGGAGATTATTATCCACAGCATCTCTGGCCATTGCAAGGAGAATAAAGTGGAGGAAAGAGGTTGCTAAAGGTAGGTTAAAATGTACTGTGTTGGCTTGTGGCCAGCCTGTGTTAATAGTAGTATGAGAGAGAGATAAGAGAAGCTGGAGGGATACAAAGAACCAAGCATACTTTCTTGTCACTGTCAAACATTTCTAAAAGCAAAAATAAAGCATTGCAAAATAAGAAAAGTTCAAAAATTTTTTTAAAAAAACACTAAAACATTCTTGTGTTCATTCCTGGATGAAATCTATTTTTTGATATCATCACTACATCCAGTACTCTCATTCTTAGAGCTTCCTAAGGCAGAATTGATTTTGTTTACTAATGAAAGTGAGTAAACATTTTCAAACATGGAATGACGTGATCACATTTGTTCTTGAAGAACATAAGCATCATGACATGTGGAGGACAGATAGGAGTTGAGTAAGGTGGCAGTGGGTAGAGAGCTTAAAGTAGTATCTTGTAATCCAGTAAAGACACCTGAGGCCTAGATGAGAGCCATGATGGCAGGAATGAAGAGTTGTAGTTTTAGACACAACCCAAAGGGAGAATTTTTGGAATTTGGTGGGTGAGTGAACACATGACATAAATATGGAAGAAGTGATTCCAGTGGTATCCTTTTGTGTTGGTTCCCAAGAGCAGATGTTGCACATCTGTCCTCAATTTCCTGTTCAGTGACATCAAATTGTTACTTGACCACAGTGTGAATAATTACAACACTGGAATGGCAAACATTGCAAATTAGAACATTTTTTTTAAAGATTTGACCCATTTATTCATGAGAGGCGGGGGGAGAGAGAGAGGCAGAGACACAGAGGAAGAAGCAGGCTCCATGTAGGAAGCCTGATGTGGGACTTAATCCTGGGACTCCGGGATCATGCCCTGAGCCAAAGGCAGACGCTCAACCACTGAGCCACCTAGGCATTCTGCAAATTAGAACATTTTTAATGAAAACTGCTGTTAAACATGTATCTCCACTTCACTGAATTCTTAGTTTTCAAGTGGGAAGTAAGTGGCTAGGAAGATGGTAGTTCTATTAATTGAGAAAAGTTAAGTTGAGAGAAGAAAAATTTGAATCAAAAAAGGTAAATGAGGTAAAAGAAGCATGAGTTTCTGGTGGAGAAAGAGGAAATAGGTAAGTGTGCCTTAGGGCCTCTTAAATTGCTTTTCCAGAGGTAAGCACCGTGCTTGGTACTTGGTTTTACATTCTTCTAATACCAGCTAAATGACTAACTTGTGTGGTCTTCCATAAGGAAATCTGGTAGGAGGTTAGAAATGCAAAATTTGAATTTAAAACTATATATACAACTGGACACATATACAGGGATTATCTATATGGGGTTGTAGTCGAAGTAGAGGCACAGAAGGATTTCATTAAAAGAATCTATGGAGGTATACATAGGAGAAGGTAGAATTTTGAGCAATTTATGACCAAAGGCATTTGAGAAGAAAGAGATAAAATGGTATTGCCAAAAATCTGGTAGGCAGAAGTGGGAGCCAGGCTGGAATGCTATGGATCAGACAAGGTTAAAATCTAAGAATCTTCCAGAGAATTTGATGAGTAGTGATCTGCAAGGGCTGTTGTCACTCAGATGATTGGATCAGAATCCACATTTAAAATCTCTCAAAATGCAGTCATCATCACAAGAATGACCTGGAGGCTTTGTTAACACAGATTTTGAGACTCTTCTCACAGATCTTGATGCAATAGTGGATTCATTCAGGATGTTTGTAGCCTGTTGTTTCAGAAACACTGTGGAAGGGATTAAGACATACTAGGGAATAGGATATAGAACTAAAAAGATTAAAAGCCTAGGATTCTTTTGTATTTTGACAGAAACGAGAAGAGAGAAGCATTGGACTCTTTACCAGAAGTGGGTTTATGAAGTATATTTTCAGGTTAGGAGTGAATTGAGTATGGTGATTAAAAGAGTGTGCAAATCAGAGAACAGAAAAAGACAATGATGTATAAGAAAAAGAGGAAAAATGAGTTGGTATAGGCCTATGGAGCAGAAAGAAGTGTGTACTTACTTTTGGAGATGGCCAGGGAGAGAAAAGACTTTGTTATTGAAGTAAAAAAAAAAAAAAGGAAAGTTTGTTAAAAGAAACATTTAAATGTCAAGCATATTGTACCATATTCAGGTGATAAAACTAACAAATATCACTTAATGTTTTCATCTGCATATCAAATAAAAATATCTAAGAGGAATATGATTTACTTTTAAGAATTGATTAGTTTTCCATTATGGTTAAAAATTCCATTCATACTCAGAAGGCTTTTTAATCCTTTTTTTTTCTTCCAAATAAATGCAGCTAAGAGCAAAGGTCTAGTTTTCTTTCCTAAAAATGGCTATATAATTAGGAAATCACTAATTAGATTAATTGATACTATTCTGGAGGTTTCAAACAGACATTTGGTGTAGTGATTTGATTAGAAAGGTGTTAGAAAGTCTGGAGGAGTGAAGAATGGAAGGAGTTTCACTCAGACATTAAAAAGGTACTCCTAGGATCCCTGGGTGGCTCAGTGGTTTAGTGCCTGCCTTTGGCCCAGGGCATAATCCGGGAGTCCCAGGATCGAGTCCCACATCATACTCCCTGCATGGAGCCTGCTTCTCCCTCTGCCTCTCTCTCTCTCTCTTTCTCTGCGTGTCTCTCATAAATAAATAAAATCTTTTTTTTTTTTTTTTTTAAAGAAGGTACTCCCATCCATGGATGGAGGCCACCAACTTGCCCTGGAAGCTGAGCCAATAGCACTGCTGTTGAAGCCCTTTTGTGGCACCACCCTTGTGCCACTTCTCAGACTGTGGATGATGCTGGCACCTGCGTTCCCTACTGTTGCACCTGCCTGAGCTGGAAGCATAATAATATCTCTCTTCTTCATACTTCCAGTTTATCACAGGTATCTCCACCAGCTAACTCTCACTTTGCAGTGGAGTTTTCGAAATATAGTTTGTAAGCATCTAACTCCTGTGATACTGAGAAGAGCACAAAAAGGTGAGAATGGGACACAGTGCTCAGTGAGAGACAATGGCCACACACTCATCTTTATCTTTCCAAATGAGAAAAAAAGATGCTCAAAAATATATAAGGATAATATGAATAATATGAGAAATGCTAGGAAAATACCGTATTAGAAGAGACTGAATGCATGTTAGCTGAGTTGTTCAGATGTCTTTTGTTCTGCCTTTTTTCATATATTTTTATTAGTGACCTAATCCAAAGTTTTTCCTATGACTACGGAAAACACACATACACACACACACACACGCACACATCTGTGTATGTATGTATGCATATAAGTAGCATATTTAAACAACAGTCATAGCATAGATTTGATAATTTATTGAGTTATTCAGGAACTATTTATAGAAAGTTTGCTTTGTGCATTTTACGAGGTTGGATGGAGATTTAAACCAATAATGTCAGCCAACATTTATTGAGAACTGATTTTGTGCTTGGAACTTTTCTAAGCATCTAATATGTTGTATCTCATGACATCCTTACAGCTATTCTATGAGGTAGGTACGCTTACTGTATCCATGCCACAAATTATGACAAAGTAACAAAAAACAACAAAACAGGAAACAGAGTTTATGCAATTTGCACAACATCAAATTTGATAGATGGTACAGTAATCAGAGCGATAAGAATTTTACAGTATGATAAGAACAATTAATATGTATTAAAACATTTTAACGTAAAGTAAAAGCTTCTATGTCCTATAAGAGTTAAATATACTTCCAGTATATTAATATATATAAATATATTTATATAAATATATTCATATATCAAATATTAATATAATATATTATTGATATATTAATATATAAATATTAATATATATTAATAAACTGGAAATAGGGAGAAGAGAGTTATTATGCTTCCGCTCTGGTAGGTGCAACAGTAGGGAATGCAGGTGCCAGCATCATCCACAGTCTGAGAAGTGGCACAAGGGTGGTGCCACAAAAGGGCTTCAACGGCAGTGCCGTTGGCTCAGCTCCCAGGGCAGGTTGGTGGCCTCCATCCATGGATGGGGGTACCTTCTTAATGTCTGAGTAAAACTCCTTCCACTCTTCACTCCTCCAGACTTTCTAACACCTTTCTAATCAAGTCACTACACCAAATGTCTGTTTGAAATCTCCAGAATGGTATCAATTAATTTAATATATTACACACACACACATACATATATATTCCATGTGGCATAGAGATCAGCCACAGAAGAGCATATGACACTACTCCACCCTTTCTGAGATCATACTATTTCCCATAAGAGTCTCCATGATGATCTTTAAATGCTAACTCGGTTCCAGATCACTGCCTTAGCAGCTAGTTGTTTGGTTTAGTATTTTTTTTTTTTTTCTGATGGTTTGTGCAAACATCAGGTCAAGATGTCTCAGACAAATAAAGTAATGTTCACTAGGAACATTTGTAACTAAATGACAATGTTTAAATGATCAGACCCATTCCAACCATTAGAGCTTTTATTTTTCCAATATTAAAATTGTGACCATCTACATAACTCATGCAGCAATTCATGGAGGCAAATTTCATGGGCCTTTTCTTTCTTGTGATGTGAAGGAAAGAACAGTAGCAACTATTGACACATATTAGCCCTATAGCATCAAAGAATCTTTGATTAAGAATTATGATGGATAATAGAGCCTAGAGAAAGTGTGGAAGGGAAACTAAAGTGACAAATCTAGGTGTTTTGAGAGAAGAGAGTATGGGGATGGAGGTAGATGTGTGCATGTGGGTGTGGGGCTAAGAGTATGTGCCATAAAACACTCAAATTTATATAATTGTACAAAGATTAAAAACAATGAATAGGCTTGAAAATGAAAGAGAAAGAGAAAGTACCATTCCTCTGAAATTTTGAGAAAATATAACTGATTTTTTGCTTTTTTTTCTATTATCTTAAACCTTGGGTTACATCTTTTGTACAATACTTAAGAATGGATCATTAACTTCAGGGTTTCTAAGCTTCAGAGAAAGAACCTGTTCCTTTTAAGGATAAGATGTGGTCTGAAGAATTTTTGACTATAGGGCCAAGGAGAATCAGTATTAATATCTGCACTATTTTATATATTTCTCTGGGGAAACTTCACATCTGTTTTTCTATTTTATCCTCACAATAACTTTGTAAAGTGAGAAAGACAAATATTACACTCCTCATTTTATAGATGGGAATCTGGGGTCTATTAAGGTCAAATGACCTGGCTAACACCAAACAACCAAGATTAGAACCCAGAGCTCCTGACACATTATCCAGAAGATTTCTAGCACCCCAGTGCCTCCTATGTAGGCCTCTTGAAAGCAGCTCTGCAACAGAAGTGTAAGTTAACTTTTCTTCCTTTGAACAGGTTCTTTTTATTTGCTTTATTTTTCTGAATTAGGAATTTTCAGAGGGTTAGCACCTTAGTGTATGTACGATGGATTTTTCCTATTAGGTAACACTGCCCTTTGCTTCACCCGCCACACAGCAGGGCTAAGTAATTCTAAAGGAATGTTGTCATGCCAAAGACTCAAGAGAAAGTAGGTTGAGTAAAAATCAATTTATTAAAGTAAATCCAGTTTTTTTTTTTTGTTGGTTATACTTTTAAGAGTCCCTTGGTTAAACATTAAGGTGTTCTTACCACAGAAATAAATAATAATTTTATGTGTTTGGATATATAGCAAAAGAGTAAAAAAGATTACACTTTCTGAAAATGTGACTGTTTACAAAGCCCTAGAATGTGTACTTTCAAAAAGCTTAGAAACCAAACTCATAAAAACACAAACAACAGTGCTTTGACACATAATATTAGACTGTAGAGTTATTTTGACGATTGAATAATAGTGCCGTATTCGTTTTTTCTCTTAATGATTCACTTGGTTAATTTGTTTGGTAAGTTCTATCAGACAGCTCTCAGAGATGGATTGGTTCCAGCGTTCATTAAAAAAAAAGATATTCATCAAGCTGAGATTAAGGTCTATTTTGTTTTCCTGTGGCCTAGAACTTGGCTTGGTTTGCTCCACGTGAGATGAAACTCATGTGATTTTCTTCGCTCTGCAATCTAATGTGTCAGTGTACAGAGGGTTCATAGTGGTCGGTCCTAAGAGATCTGTTACACCCAGCGGCCTGTTCCCTTTAAATAGAATCCACTTGAAATGGCAATGGGGTGTATATTTCACTCAGGGCAGATAAACCTTGACAGTTGAGTTAGAGTACTAGATTTTCTTAGATGTTTCAGTGAATTTACAATGCTGAGTGCACTTGAAACCTAAAATCAGAGAGAATGGCACTGCTGCTCTAATAAGACCTGGGGAAATCAGGTGGGTCCCTTTCACTGTCCAAGGATGGAAGGTAATGAGTTACTATCTCTAAACATATAACGTGACTCTTGGGCCAAATTGTGTACGAGACAGTACTCTAGGCGTCAGTTATGGGGAGTTGGGTTGAGAGGGGACTGATTGGCTGGCAGAACAGAATGGAGGTACAACGAGAAGTCAAGTATATGGGAAATGTGTTGGTGTGTGTGTGTTTTGTTTTTCTTGATAAATATATGTTTTTGCTCATTGGGTAAAAGAAGGAGATAACGCATTGAGACACTGTAATTTGTCTTCATTTAAATGGGTAACCGCTAAATGGTGAATTCTATAGTTCTATATTATAAAAGAGGTTTGCGTGGAAACCAGTATAGCCTGGGGATCCCTGGAAGGGTCAGCGATTTAGCCCTGCCTTCAGCCCAGGGTGTGATCCTGGAGTCCCGGGATCGATCCCACATCTGGCTCCCTGCATGGAGCCTGCTTCTCTGCTTCTCTCTCTGCCTATGTCTCTGCCTCTCTCTCTCTCTCTTTGTATCTCTCATGAATAAATAAAATCTAAAAAAAAAAAAAGACAAGAAAAGAGTATAGCCTGCCTAAGAGACACAAAAAGACATTTCTACTCAGAAAGCGCCAGGAAAAGAATTGTCAGCTCTTATTCTACTCAGAGGTCATAACTGGAGCTGGAACTCTAAAAAATCTCTATGTTTGTCTGATGGAGACTCTTGGCTAAGAATTTTCAGATTGTCTGGCTCCTCCAGGAATCCTAGTTTTGAGTAACAGACTTGAGATATCAGTATCCATACTTTGAGATGTCAGTAACACACTTCTTTGGCAGAATAAGGGCAGTTTCTTCCTTATGGCTCATCTCCAGCTTTTTGGCATTTATTCCTATTCTTGAAAGGATCTGAACATCACACGGTGAATCAGGGATTTTATAGTGACCCGAGTAACAGCTACTTCAGTTGAAACATTGCATGGAGATCAGGGAAATGGTGACAGTTAACATCGGTATAACACGTCTTTCAGTCTAGGGTTTTGTTTTTTTTTTTAAGATTTTATTTATTTATTCATGAGAGACACACAGAGAGACACACACAGAGAGACATAGGCAGAAGGAGAAGCAGGTTCCCTACAGGGAGCCTGATGATGTAGGACTCGATCCCCGGGCCCTGGGTTCCCATCCTGAGCCAAAGGCAGACACTCAACCACTGAGCCACCCAGGTGTCCCTTCAGTTTCTCTTCTAGACACTTTATGTATAATAATTTACGTGGTTCCCCACAACAGCCCCATTCTACAAAAGGGGAAACTGAGACCCAGAGGAGTTGGGGAGATCATTCAAGACCTGAATATTAGTAAATGACAGAGCTGATGTTTCCTCCCTGGCAGTCTGGTTCCAGAGTTCACGCTCTCTTCCCCTATAGTGTATACCCCCAAGGAAGCATAGCAAGCCATCCCACTGTGTTCTGTGAAATCTTACTACCTCTCTGGCCTCATAATTCCACCTCCTCATATGGTCTATCCTCATACCTGGAGCTTTCTGTACCAAATGCGCCTTTTTGTCTACTTAAACTCTTTACTATTCTCCCATAGGAAGGTCTCCGTTTCTCAGATTTTCATTCTTCAAAAGTATAAAGTGAGAGAAAATCCCCACTCCTTCAGTAAAGTGAAATTCAGATGCAAGAAAGAAAAGGATTCTGACTGAATTAATTCATCCTAAATGAGAAAGGATATTGGCAATCTTGTATTTGCATTTTCAAAGGGATCAAGGATTGCTAAATTAATTTTTAATTGGTCAAAATTCAGGCAAGCTATACAGTTTAAAGCCTATGGGTATAGGAGTGCCTTTGTGGCTCAGTGGGTTAAGGTTCCAACTCTTGATTTTGGCTCATGATTGCAGGGTTGTGAGATCAAGCCCCACGTTGGGCTCCACATTGAGTGTGGAGCCTGCTTAGGCTTCTCTTTCACTCACCTTCTGCCTCTACCCCCACATTCTCTCTCGATCTCTAAAAGCAAAACAAAATACACATATGGGTATATTGGGTTAAACTATATTTAATGGCCATTTCTAAGGGAAAAATGCTTGAACATCAGAAATCTCATTTGATTCAACTTGACAGTGTAGGATGGAGGAGAAGCTTCTTGCTGCCCCATAAAATGAAGCACCCCAAACACATCCACCTAACAATAAGATTAGTGTTTAAAACTAGTCCAGACGTGGGCAGGGGCCTATGGTGCTATCTCCTAAGCCTTCATAGTGCTTTTTTTTTTTTTTTTTTTGAGAACTGTCATTTTGTTGTACACACCTGCTTCACTGGCCAAGGAAGAGTGGAGTCATATGCGCTTTGGAGTGGCTACTGCCACCACCAGGAAGCCACTTCTCCAAGTGGCTTTGTGAGGACTGTGTAAAATCCTGAGCCCTTGTTCTGATGAGATGCTGCCAGCAATAAAAACTGCATTTTCTCAATTATCTCACTTGATCTGGTATAAGTGCTTCCAGGCACAGTTGGATAAACCTGTAGTGATGAGTGTAAAAGACTGTTTATAAACTTGCTGAAAGTGAAAATATTTCATAATGTCTGTGAAAAATTCCCTTGTTTTAACTTGGTCATATTTGGTCTTCTTATTTATTGGTTTTATTTTTTTAAAGATTTATTTTTATTTATTTATGATAGACAAAGAGAGGCAGAGACACAGGTTTTATTTTTTTATTTAAGTATAGCTAATGCACTTAAAACACAATGTTACCTTAGTTTCAGGTATATAACTTAGCAGTTCAACATCTCTATGGGTTATGCTGTGCTCACAAGTGTAGCTACCATCTATCCCTATACAATGTTATTACAATACCATCGACTGTATTCCCTATGCTGACCCATTATCCCTGTGACTTATTCATTCTATAACAAGAAGCCTGTGTCTCCTACTCCCCTTCACCCATTTTGTCCATCCCTCACACCCCCTCCCCTCTGGCAACCATCAGTTTGTTCTCTGTACAGGTCTGATTCTGCTTTTTGTTTGTTTATTCACTTGTTTTGTTTTTTAGATTCCACATATTAGTGAAATCATATGGTATTTGCCTTTCTCTGATTTATTTCATTTAGCATAATACCCTCTAGGTGCATCCATGTTGTCCCAAATGGCACTATCTCATTTTTTATGACTGTGTAATATTCCATTATATATATAATTTTCCTTATGCATTCATCTATTCATGGGCTCTTGGGCTGCTTCCTATCTTGGTTGTTATGAGTAATGCTGCAATAAATATAGGGGTGCATATATATTTTTGAATTAGTGTTTTCATTTTCTTAGGGCAAATAGTAGGAAATTATTGGATCATATAGTATTTCCATTTTTAGTTTTTTGCAGAATCTTCAGGCTGTTTGTTTTCTATAGTAGCTGCGCTAATTTCCATTCCCACCACCAATGCATGAGGGATCTTTTCTTCCGTGTCCTCATCAACACTTGTTATTTCTGGTCTTTTTTATTTCAGCCATTCTGACAGGTGTAAGGTGATATCTCATTGTGGTTTTGATATGAATTACCCTGATGATGAGTGATGCTGAGCATTTTTTTTTATGTGTCTGTTGGCTGCCTGTATGTCTTCTTTGGCAAAATGCCTATTCAGGTTCTCTGCTCAATTTTTTTTTTTTTTTTTTTTTTTTGTGAGTGAGTCGGGGGAGAAGCAGAGAGAATCTTAAGCAGTCTCATGCCCAGCGTGGGGCCTGATGTGGGCCTCAATGTCATAACCCTGAGATCACGACCTGAGTGGAAATTAAGAATCAGACACTTAATTGACTGGGCCACCAGGCACTCCTCTACTCGTTATTGAATCAGATTTTTTTTGGTGTTGAGTTGTGTAACTTTTTTATGTATTTTGGATATTAACCCCTTATTGAATATATGATGTTTAGATTGTCAAATATTTGCTTGTGTGCATATGGGTAGTTGTGTATGTAGTACGCATGGACATGTACAAAAAAGTATTTTTAAATGGGTCATAAAACCAAGAGGTAAACCCCCATAAACCTAGATGTTTAACACCCAGACTAGATTGTTCTGTGGTGTGCACAATGACAATCCACGTTCATAAAGATAAAAAAAAAATAGTTTTGAAACTCTGTTGAATCACTGAAGAAAAGCTAAATTGTATCCCATAAGATTTAAATCTTAATTAGATTTTGAATGACAGTACTCAGGGTTTGAATAGATTAAATTTTCATCTACTCATCACAGCTCCCCAAATTTCTGTTCTTGAGTCATTCTTGATTAAAGCTTTTTGCTCTGCTCTTTTCCAAAGGTAGTTGGGTTGGAGCTGAGTATGGTATGCATGGTCCCCTGAAGTCCTGTTCTGGCCTCCAAAAGATCATCCTCCCCTATCTTATGAAATACATCTGACTTTGGCTGCAGGCCACAAGAAGAAACACATCAAATACCAGGAAAAAACACGTAATCCTAGAATAAACTGATACCCACCCAGCTGAACTTGTAAGAAAAATTCACAGGCACAGAGTCAAGTAAATAATCACAAGCTTTGTATTTTTTAATACATATATTTGTTCTCGTCAGTCACTCCCTCTATTCATCATGGTTTCTTTTAACATCTGCTCGATGATTTCCCATGAAAAATACTTCCAAAGCTGTTCAACTATCATTATTATCTACTGAGATAGCTTTGGGGTTCATACAATTGGTTTCTCATTGTTTTTTTTTTTTTAAATCTATCATTTCAAACATGTAATTTCTTAAGGCTTATTCAAAGTGGGGGAAGTATTCTCCTTAGAAGAGAGTAAGGAAAAATCTATGACTCTGGCTTTTTTTTTTTTTTTTTTTCCCCTGCCCTCTTTTCTCTACCAAAAGGAGCATGTGGTAAAGTGCTTGCGCCACAGACACTGGCCTTTTCTTCTTGTGGAAAAAAGGCGCTGCTGTTTTACGGTGGCCTGGAGGCCTGAGGCTGCTGGCTGCCAGGGGCTCCTGCTCTAATGGCTTCACCAAGCACACAGCACCAGAGGAGGAGCAGAGGGCCTGAGCCTGCTCCCTGTTTGCTTGCTCAGTAGCCTGGAGCAAAGGCTTTCTGCTCTCCAGAATCTTCCTCTCTCCTTCCTCTTCCCTTCTCTCTTTCCCTCTAGGCCTCCTAATCAGAGACTCTGCACAGAATTTATCAGAGGTTTCCTGCTGCAGTTAGAAAGGACCATTTTCTTGCATTTTTCTTAAAGTTGACATAAATAAGATATAAGTAGGGATGAGCTTGATTGTGTTTAAACTCACAGATAATTTGTCCACGTATTTTATTTATCTGCTATGGCTGCATTTTTATCATCAATATTAGCCATAAGATTTAGTGAGAGAAGTGTTTATGGCAGTGTCAAGCTCTGAAAAGTTTTGGCTCCATTGCTTCAAGACCTTGTAAACTTCTCTGTGCTACTCTTGGTACGTCTGCAAATGCAGGGCTGAGATAAATATAAAAGATTATGTGGGAGAGTGCCCAGCTTACACTTGGCACTCAAAGCATCTTTACTTGTGTTATTATGAAAGTAATTGTATTAGTATACCCGATGAAAGTAGAAATACCTCCTGGTTCTTTGAAAAGGTGAACCTAATACATAAAAATATTTATCCCATCTAAATTCACTCGATTTCTATGTTAAAATATTTAACGATGACAGATTTTGGCAGTACTTGGAGAAGTAATTTGAAATCAGATTAAATTTAGAGGTAAACTACCAAATAAATAATTTCCTGAAATTAAAAGGAAAAAAAAAAAAGCCTGTGTTTTTTTTTTTCCCCAAGCAGTTTATATCTATAATTTGCCAATAGATTTATTTAAAAAAAAATCTCAGAAACTAAAAGTATGTTTCATATTACTAGATCCTTGGTGTTCAAAATGTGACCCCTGAATCAGCAAAAATAATATCAGCTGGGAACTTACTAGAAGTGCAGCATTTCACTGACGAGAAAATCTCTGTGTTGAAGCAACTCATGCCATCAGTGGGTAATTTAATTATTGAAAATATTTTTCATGTTTGTGAAAAAAAATTACATCAAAAGGATAAAATGTCGACCCTTCTGTAACTAATTTAGTTTTGTTGCCTTCTTATTTCTGAGTAAAACAGTCACAGTCCCTCCCAGTCAGAAAGATGACAGTAAAGCATTTTTAAGAAAAAAAAAAAATCACACTTCCTATTAGTCCTTTTAGGTTTCCACTATGGATGGGCAAGCTACTGCCATGGGCCAAAGGTGACTAGCTCCCTGTTTTTGTAAATAAAGTTTTATAGAAACACAGCTATGCCCATTTGTTTACAGATGGTCTCTGGCTGCACTTGTGTTTCCACAGCAACGTCCAGTACTTACAGCAGAGACAGTATGGCTCACAGTGTCTAAAATATTTTCCATCTGCCCCTTTATAAGGAAAATTTTTCTCCGGACGTCTGGGTGGCTCAGCGGCTGAGTGTCTGCTTTCGGCTCAGCGCCTGATCCCAGGATCCTGGGATCGAGTCCCACATCGAGCTCCTCCCAGACTGCTTCTCCTTCCACTTATGTCTCTGTCTCTCTCTGTGTCTCTCATGAATAAATACATAAAGTCTAAAAAAAAAAAGAAAGAAATTTTTCTGAACCCTGGTCTACACTAAGCATTCCCATTTCTCCTACAAGTATTTAATCAACTTCATGTGTGTGTTGGGAACCATGCTCAATGTTGGGGTTTTAGAAATGGAAAGAATCCCTCCCTTCAAGATCATTCTGAGCATATTCTTCCTTGAATACTATTACTTATAAATATCATCTTAACTACAATGCCAAAGTTCAAATGGGCTTAATGAATATAGAATAGTAGGATATTTACTAGTGAAGAATAAGAGACAAATATCCATTCTCATATGGATTTGCTATTTCTCTTAGTGATAGCTTTGGATGTATCAGTTTTGCATCTTTAGCTTGTACTCAAATTTTTGATGAGCAAAAATTTCCATTTAGTAAATGTGCACACATGTGTGTCATGAATCTCTTTTAATCTAACTCTCTTTTATCCCGTATTTACTTAATTATTATTATTTTTTTAATGAAAAATAGAAACTGCAGATTCACATAGAGCTACGCTTGACATGAGGGTTAACTATTCCTCCTGGTATTTTGACTTTGGGGAAAAATACTTGCTTTCTAAGAACTCTGTTTTCTAATCTATATAAAGTGAATAAAATTAGTAACTACCTTGTAGGATTTGGAGAAAGAACAACTGAAGTGGTGTCTACACGTGCCACACTACTGCCTGGCCTCAGGAAAGCCTCGGTAAATAGAAGCTTTCTTAATATGTTCAGGCCTTTTTTTCCTGTTCTATGTAGCAATGGTGAATCTCCAATGCTAATTCTTTTAGTTTTGTCTGCCAAACTGAACAGAGTTTGTTTGCTAAACATTCAATCAATTTAGTTATAAATGGTCACTAAAAAGAAGTCCCAAGGGCAGAACTCTGCAGCCTATCAACTATTGCTTTCTTCCAGGCAATGACTTCTTTGATCTTTTTTTTTTTTTTTTAAATAGAATTGTGGATTTGGGGATGCCTGGGTGGCTCAGGCTGTTAAGCATCTGCCTTCCCAGCTCAGGTCATGATCCCAGGGTCCTCTGATGAGTCCTGCACCAGGCTTCCTGCTCCGCGGAGAGCCTGCTTCTCCCTCTCCCTCTGCTACTCCCCCTGCTTGTGCTCTCTCTCTGTCAAATAAATAAGTAAAATCTAAAAAAAAAAAAAAAAAAAAGTCGTGGATTCACAAGGAGCTGTAAGAAATGATACAGAGGTCCCTTTCTGTCACCTGGTTTCACACGATAGCAACCAAGTCTAGTACAATATCACTACCTGGGAAATTGGTATCCACGGACTTATTCCTATTCCACCAGTTTTATATGCATTCATTTGTGTCTGTGTCTGTGTGTGTGTGTGTGTGTGTGTAGTTTAAAGTCCCAGGCACGTTCATCACATGTGCAGATTAGTGTGATCACCCTCGGTCAAGAAAAAGAACATTCCATTCTGTGCACTTTTCTGTACTCACCTTGACTTCCCTACCATCCTCACTTCCTTTCTCAATTCCTGAAAACCACTAATTTATTTTCCATTTGTATAATTTTGTCACTTCAAGAATGTTATAAATAAAATAAAAGAGTATGTAATGTTCTGAGGTTGTCTTCCTCCTGAGTCGCTGTGTATATTGATACTTCATTCTTTCTATTTTGGGGGAAGGCCAGTGTTCCTCTTACTCAGAAACCCCCGGTGTTACTGGCGCTCCTGTGGGTGGTGTTGGGGGAGGACCTGGAGCCCAACATAATCATTCTCTACTGGCCCCTGTCAGGGGTGCAGCACTCCTAGACAGTGCTCCAGGCTTAATTAGGATATATTTTAGCTTAAAATTAAGAAGCACAGTGACTATCATGTTCATGTCCTTTGCTTTATAAGTTTAGAACTCTCTTAAAAAGGTGGAAAATGTTAGTTTGTCCTGACTTTTTCTTAGTCCATCCTGGATCTTAGTGAACTTCTCTCGTTTCTTCCTGGGGAAAGAGAGTGCAAGGGACCATGAGAGAGCCCTGGAGTTACTCATCACGGTTCAACAACTTTCTCAGCGTGATGCTAATGGATTCTGACTGCAATGATGACACACGGGGGGTTTTCCGCAAATCGAGAAGCAATTCTCTCACACCAGCTGGGTGTCCTACAATTCAACTCAATTCTGACACTGTGTACAGGGAGTCAGCATCCGATCTCACGAGATAAGGCTCAGGCCTCCAACTCTGAACTTTAGTTCCCTTTGCCATTTGCAAGTCCACACTCTTACCTGTACTTCTGACCCACTATAAATCAGAGGTTGCATGACACCTTCCTTGGATTTGATTAATTTGCTACAGAGGCTACCAGAAGTCAGGAAACCAGTTTACTTACTATATTATAAGTTTCTTACAAAGGATGCCAAAGATACAAACTGACAGCTGCCTAAAGAAAGATACATAGGGGGACACCTGGGTGGCTCAGTGGTTGAGCATCTGCCTTCTGCTCAGGTCATGATCCTGGGGTCCTGGGATTGAGTCCCGCATGAGATCCCTGCAGGGAGCCTCTTTCTCCCTCTGCTTATGTCCCTGCATCTCTCTCTATGTCTCTCATGAATAAGTAAAGTGAAATCTTAAAGAAGAAAGAAAGAAAGAAAGAAAGAAAGAAAGAAAGAAAGAAAGAAAGGAAGGAAGGAAGGAAGGAAGGAAGAAAGAAAGAAAGAAAGAAAGAAAGAAAGAAAGAAAGAAAGAAGAGAAAGAAAGAGAGAGAAAGAGAAAGAAAGAAAGAGAAAGAAAGAAAGAAAGAAAGAAAGAAAGAAAGAAAGAAAGAAAGAAAGAAAGAAAGCGAGCTAGGCTCCTAAGCAAAAGAGCTTCTGTCTTCATGGAGTTTGAGGTCCAGCAAGGTGACACATGGAAGTACTCTGGTTCACCCACCTAGAAATATTCTAAACCCAGTTCTTTTGGAATTTTATGGAAGCTTCATTACATGGGCATGATTGAATAAATCATTGGCCTTAGGACATTGATTCACCTTCTAGCCCCTCTCCCTCCCCAGACATCAGGGGATGAAACTGGAAGTTTCAAGTCTGATCACAGGGTTGGACCTCTTGGCAACCAGCCCCTTTTTAGGTGCTTTCCAAAAGTCACCTCGTAAACATAACAAAAGACACCTTTATCACTCTCAACACAGGAAATTCCAATGGTTTTAGGAGTTCAGTGCCAGGAACAGAGACAGGGAAGATCAAATGTATGTTTCTTGTTATAAATCACAGTATCACAGATGCATCAAGCAAACCACTGAACCTAATTACATTTGGTAATTTATACAATGGTGGAAATAATTTCTGCTCTATAAGGTTAGGAAGATCAGGAAAAAATAATATATGTGGAGTTGATTCATTGGCTACAACTTGCAACAAAAATATGATTATCCTTACACAGTAAATAATAGCATCTCTCCAGGAATTACATGTGCTTATATCCCCAACTCACCTCTGAGCCACAACCCAAATGCCCCTCCCCCATCATCACCACCATCATCAGTGCTGGAGGGGGATTTTCTTTTCACAGGCCCTGGGGCTTAGCCTACTTTCTGTTTCTACCTGCCTGCACGTACTCCTGTAAAGACTAGCTGTAGAATGAAAGCCTTGTCTTCAGATTCCTCCCTCGTCCTCGCCACCCCCAAAGAAATACACAAGAACTCACATTGTTTCAATGACTGTAGTTTAAAGTCAACCCCAACTAAGACATGGGGATTAAACCACTAGCAACATCTATAAACTTGGAGTCATTTCAAAATTATAGAATTATGGAAAATTGTCTGCCTGATGGATACTGGTTTATGGTTCTTGACTTCTTTCTGAGGCATCAAAAGGAAGCCCCATTAGATATCATTCCCATTTTTTCCCCCCTGGTGATAGCACTTACTACATTAAGTGCCCTCTTGTTAAAGAAAATCATAGCCTGACAGTAATGAAAGCTATGGAAACAGAAGTTGGGATCCCTGGGTGGCTCAGCGGGTGGGCGCCTGCCTTTGGCCCAGGGCGTGATCCTGGAGACCCGGGATCGAATCCCACATCGGGCTCTAGGTGCGTGGAGCCTGCTTCTCCCTCTGCCTATGTCTCTGCCCCTCTCTCTCTGTGACTATCATAAATAAATAAATAAAAAAAATTGAAACAGAAGTTGTGGGGATTGGCAAGTCCAAAATCTGTCAAGCAGCTCTGTGGATCAAAATTCCTTCCTCTCTGGGAAATAACAGTTGTTGCTCTTAATGCCTTCAACTGATTAGATGAGGCCCACTTACATTATTAAGAGTAATATATAACTGATTGTAAATATCACTCATTTCTAGAGTATACCTTTACAGCACCATCTAAACTAGTGTTTCACCAAACAACACAACACTATGGCCTAGTCAAGCCGGCATATTCAATTAACTGCCACACAGTATATATTCTCAACTAAAGGTATGAATTTAAGGAAAGAAAGTGGAGGAAAATGCCAAATGAGCGAGTAAATGGGAAAAGCTTTAGAGACAATAGGATTATGGAATTTAAAGAAAAATTCATTTCCACCAAAGATATAATTATGCAAGCAGGGATAAATTAAAGAGAATTTAATAGTATTGAAAGTGACAAAATAGTTGAAGTTGAGAATGTGAGAAAAACAGCAGATTTGTCAATTTGTAAAATGTTAAGTAATAAAGTGGGAATGAAATATAAAGATAGGAAATCATCACGCTGTTAAGAATTGGGGTGATTATCCATGGAAAAGATAACTGGGTAATAACTTCAGAAGGCTGGGTGGTTAAAAAAAGAGGTTTTCTTTGTTTTGTTATTGAGATAAAGGATGGGGGAATGGTTGTAATGGAGGTACAAATTAAAAATTAAAAGAACAACTAAAAATATGTGAAAGTAAAACAGAGAGTGCATGGTTACATAAGCAAAGTATTATTGCCAGAGTCTGGAGAGTCCAGTCTTTTTC
Source organism: Canis lupus baileyi (assembly GCF_048164855.1). Lineage (NCBI taxonomy): Eukaryota > Metazoa > Chordata > Mammalia > Carnivora > Canidae > Canis > Canis lupus. The sequence continues at coordinate 27,088,580 of NC_132867.1, read as the reverse complement.
TCACAGAGCCTTCCTACAGTGGAAGAAAGAAGGAGAAATTAAGCCCCAAAAGTACAGTCCCAGAATTAACACCTGAGGGTAATGATAAATGAAGTTCAAGAACATGCTCAGGAGAAAGAAGTTAAATGAAAGTTAAAGACAAAAATCAGATTCCACTGCTACACAAAAACATTATTTTTATGCAATGGTTCTATATAATCCACACGGAAGAGAAATATGTATTCAAGAGCAGATTAGTGGTCAAAACTACACAGGTTGCTCTAATGCAGGAAATGATCTGCAGAGATTGAACTGGGATTGCTACAGTCAGTAATCGCGTTGTCTGGTTCACCAGTGGTTAAGCTCATTTCTCAACTGGAAGTTTAAGAAACAAAAGGGTTGACTAGACATTTTTAAATCCTCCATGATGATAAATAGCAACAATCAGAAGAATCTAGACTCAGACACATGAGATGGACTCTATTTCTATTCTCCAACGTTTCCCCTTTTTATGCATTTGGGCTGGTATCTAGTTGCTTTATCACTCTCAGCTCAGGAGCCTTCTCCACAACTTCATTCCATTATCAAGGGGGGAAATTGCAGAACTGAGAGATATATGTAATAATAGAATTAGATGCCCCCCCCCCAATTCTTTTATGATACTTGGGTATACATGTGTCAAGATTCTTTTGAATTGTTTTAAATATGTGAAAAAAAAAAAAAAGAAAAGAAAAGAAAAAAAAAAGAGGCCTTAGCAGAATATATGTACTCTTCTAATTATCAAGGAGTTTCTGATAAATATTGACACAATAAAAATATAAACTTTTCTATTCTCTAGAATCCATAAAAAAGACCTGAAGAATATACAAAAAAAAAGGACCATTTTTTTGGGCCCCTAAATACCAATTCAATAAATCTAGGAAAATTCCAAATTTCTTGCCATTTAATTTTAATTATCTTTAAGTAGAGAAAAATTTGGATCAAATTTGGAGAAGTTGTTTAGAGGTGATCCAAGCTTAATTGTAAACAACTAGAAGAAGCATTATAAACTAGACATTATAAACATATCTTTTTAGGACTTAAACCCCCTCCTACATGGAGAGATTCTCCTCTTTATGTGTCTTAGTAGAAGTCAGAGATCGACTTTCATGGCAGAAGTCAAATACAGAACAAAATCAAACAAGAAAACAAAAGAGGCACTCATTTCTGCACACACGAACATCTTCACTCCTTGCAATCAATCAAACATGATCAGTTAAACAAATCTGGCTCAGATTTGGCATAAGCACCTAAGGAATCACAGAAACCCCACACTGAGCAACAACTCTCAGGTCACAGGCATCACTGTGAATATGTCGCCAGTGGTGGAATTCAGTGACCAGTGACCAGCGCCAGGAACAACACAACGTGTCATACCTGGATTTTGGCGAGGTAGTTATGATGTCCTCACTGACTTTGCTTTGTGGCACCATGTTGTCTGCCCTCTCTGGTCCCTGCCTATTTTCTCAGTCTGTTCACCATGATCTTTCCCAACAATTCTGAACTAATTGCTGTCTTTTAAAAATTCCCTTTCTGTCCAAAAGATCTAGTAACTTAAAATAATCCCATTAATGTTGGCAAAAGACTCCCAGTGTAACCTCAATTGTTTGATGTCACTATTGAAGTACTAAAGTCAGTACATCAAAGAAAAGAAAACAAAAGAAAAGAAAACAAAAGAAAAGAACCCAAGTATCATTAGAAAGCTTGAAAGGCAGGTGGTTGCCAAGGGCTAGAGGGTAGAGATAATGGGGTGTTGCTGTTTAATGGCTGTAGAGTTTCAATTTTGTAAGATGGTAAGAATTATGGAGATTGGCTGTACAGCAATGTGAATGTATTTGACACTACTGATCTGTATACTTACACATGGATAAGATGGTAAATTTTCTTACATGTACTTTATCACAATCAAAAAAAATAATAATTAAAGGAAAAATGTGTGATAGGTCAAATTATCATTATTTGCAAAATATGGATTTTTTTCTCAAGGATATGGGGGTCAACTTAACATATAAATAACAAATTACATATGACAAGAAGTAAAAGATCTGATATTAAAGGACAACTATTCATTGTGAAAATAGTGACTGCTAGAAAATACAATGAGAAAAAGATCATTTACAATAATCCCCCAAAAGCTTGAATACTTATTAAACATGGTGAAGTTATAAAGTAAAACACGAGTAAAGCAAATAAAAAAAAAGAGAGACTTCATTCTCTATGGTAAAGATAACAATCTTAAAATTATTCTGTGAATTCAGAACAATTGCAGAAAAACTACCAATAGACATATTTCCTTTTGGAATTTAAGAAAATAATATCGACATTTATTAAAAAATAGATATGCAAGATAAATAAGAAAAAAAATTAAAAGAAGAATAAAGAGGGATGAGTAGATGATATACTGTATTTCAAAGCTACGTTAATTAAAATGGATTAGCAGTAGTCTAGATATAATCCAGCTAACAATAAAAAAAGACTCACTGGAAAATAAAAACATGTGGGAATTTAGTATGTGGTAAAGATAGCACTTCAAATAAATGGGGAGAGAACATATAATTAAGTAAAAGCTATTGGGACACATGATTTGCCATTTCAGTCATTTCAAAATGGATCAAATATGTACCTGTAAAATATGAGGCCATAAAAATTACTAGATGAACCTAAATACTAGATTAAAAAACCAAAAAACATGATGGAAAACATCTGTCAATTTGATTACTATGAATACCAACAAACTAACATAGAATAACATCAAAACTAAAAAAATCCTCAAGGTGAACTGACACCTATAATCTATTATTTGCAACACACTTCCAGGGAGAGACAGAGAGAGAGAGAGAGAGAGAGAGACACCAAAAGGGGGAGGGACATAGAGAGGGACAGGGGGGAGAGAGAGAGAAGAGAGAGACTAAGGGAAAGCTGGTAGAAACTCTTTGCTATTTGTTTGCTGTTCCAGTTTTTGCTTCCTCTTTTGATTAGCATCGCCCCAGGAACACTTCCTCACCCTGCAGTGACTGTTTTTCCTATACCAGCATTTGCAGTCTTCCCAGAGTTCACAAACATCTCAATGTTTGTTCCTCCTGAGACACAGGCACCAGCCTGGTGATGCTCCTTTCAGCTCTCTGTGAGATCTCCTCCTCAAGCTTCTAAGTTCAATAATGCAAATGCTTCTCTTTGTCCTCCCAGCCCCAAGGACCATAGTTTCTTCCTATAGTTGCTGTCTCTGAAACACTTTCTAACCGTCTACTTTTCCAGTTCTTAAATATACATCAATACCATACACATATTATCACCCCAAAGTTTCCTCCCACCTTTTTTAAAAATTAAATTATTTTATTTTTTAATAAGAACTACCCTCTTAGCCAAATTTTGAGTATACCAATAGTATTGCTAACTATAGGCACTATGTCATAGGTCAGATCTCTAGGATTTACTCATGTTGCCTAACTGAAAATTTGACGAACACCTCTTGTTTGCCCCTCTCCCCAGCCCCTGTAAACCACCCTTCTACTGTATATTACTGTGAGTTTGATTATTTTAGATTCCTCATATAGTGGGATCATAGAATGTTTGTTCTTCTGTGTCTGGCTTATTTCCCCATAATTTCCTAAAGTTTCACCCATTTGTCACAAACGGCAGGATTTTTTTTTCTTTTTTTTTTCCTAAGGTGGAATAATATTCCATTGTATACAAATACCGCGGTTTCTTTATCCTTTTATCTACTGAAGAGCATTTACTTTGCTTTTATGTCTTGGCTTTTGTGAATAATGTTGCAATGAAATAGGGGTGCAGCTAAGTCTTTGAAGTCCTCAGTTGAGTTCTTTGAGATATCTGTCCAGAAGTGGGGTTATTTGATCATATTTTGGTTCTATTTTAATTTTTTGAGGGGCCTCCTTACTGTTTTCTATGGTGGTCAACCAATTTATATTCCTACGAACAGTGCACAAGGGTTTCCTTTTCTCTACATCCTCATCAACTATGTAATTTTTTTTTATTTTCTTGATAATAGCCATTCTAATACATGTGAGTTGAAATCTCATTTTTTAATTTGCATTTCCTTATTATTAATGGTGTTGAACATATTTTCATGTACCTGTTGGCAGGTTGTGTGTCTTCTTTGGAAAAATGACTATTCAGGTTCTTTGCTCATTTTTAATTGGGTTATTGGTTTCTTTGCTATTGAGTTTTTTGAGTTGCTTGTATATTTTGGATATTAACCACTTATCAGATATGTGGTTTATAGATCTTTTCCCCCATTTCATAGGCTGCCTTTTTGTTGATGGTTCCCTTTGTTATATGGTGCTTTTTAGTTTGAATAAATCCCATTTCATTTACTGCCTGTGCTTTTGGTGTCATAGCCAAAAAATTATTGCCGGGTCCAATGTCAAGGAGCTTTTTTCTATGCTTTTTATTAGGAATTTTACAGTTTCAGGTATTAGATTTAAATCTTTAATCTGTTTTGATTTTATGTTTGTTTATAGCATAAGAGTCTAGTTTCATCCTTTTTTTGCATATAGATATTTAATTTTTTTGAAGAGCAATTCTTGAAGAGACTATCCTTTCCCCATTGTGTCTTCTTGGGACCTTGTTGAAGATTGATTGACAGTATATGTATAGGATTATTTCTGGGCTATTTATTCTGTTCTATTGGTCTATGTGTCTTTTTATAGTGGTATGTACTGTTAGTTGGTTACTGGATCTTTATAATATATCTTAAAATCTGGAAGTGATTATTCTTGAGATATTCAGTTATGCTCCAGGTTTGTATTGCTTGAGATTGGTTTGGCTATTCAGAGTATTTTGTGATTCTATGTGAAATTTAGAATTTTATTTCCATTTCTGTAAAAACTGCCATTGGGATTTAATAGTGATTGTATTGAATTTACAGATCACTATAGATAGTATTTACCTGATTGTTCATGTTCTTTTTTAGCCTTGCACTGATGTCTATGCATTCAGAGAAGTAGACCAAAGAGCTGTCTTAGTATTGTGCACCTTTTCCCCACCCTGCAAAGACATACCAATGTTGAGAGTCACTGGAACCTTTCTTGGTCTTTTCTGGATTGTTTTCATTTTTATTGTTTAGTTCTAGATTCCTATAGAATGCTGCCAGAACCTATATTTTTATTTTTTCTTTTTTTAAATATTTTATTTATTTATTCATGAGAGGCAGAGAGAGGGGCAGAGATAGGAGAAGCAGGCTCCATGCAAGGAGCCTGATGGGGACTCGATCCGGGGACTCTGGGATCGTACCCAGAGCCAAAGACAGATGCTCAACCACTGAGCCACCCAGGTGTCCCCTATATTTTTATTTTCTGATGGAGACTAGATTATACAATGCATCCTTCTCCACAGTTATCTCTAGAATAATAGTAACTGTTCAGGTCATGTAACTGTTTGGCAGGGCTGTTTGCTCACCACCTGCTGAAGAATCTTTGCTGAAGAATCTTTTTACTCTGATCCTCTCAAAGCTGTCAGCCTTCCATTAAAGGTTTAGAGCAGTAGTCTCAAGTGTAGCACATGGCATCTTCAAAACTCAAAGATAGCTAAAATGCTTTATGCTTCTTTTTTAGTGCTGAGAGGTCCAAGAGAGGATGATTTGCTTTTTTTTTTTTTGGAAGACATATCTTGGCATGGCCAAGATCCCTGGGCCCTAAAAAGTTCACTGATACAACACACTCACAGAAAGAATGCTTGTGTCCTAAAGGCAGGATCTGGATGACACACTAGAGCATCCACTTGTCTTACTGCTTCTAGTGTTGAATTACAGATTCCAGTGTTGACCTCTACTAGATTAAAGAGAGATTCATTTCTGACTTACCAGGGTATTTACCAAAGCATTTGGAATATATTTTCTTGCACAATGTAAGTACTCAATGAAATAATTGAGGCACTGAATTAATGTTAAACAACAGTTCAGCCAAACATTTAAATATGTAATCATGAGTTGCTCTGTGATAAGTATATATAAAATGAGAGACTGAGCAGTAAATATATTGCCACAGCCAGATAATATATTAAGTAAATGCATAGTAATGCTGTAGAAGTTGAAACAAAGTTACTTTAACTTTGCTTTCAGTGAAAATACTTGTTTAACTCTTATTTTAAATGTTTTTTTTTTAATTTCAGAATTTAGACTTCCAGAAATGTTGTGAAACAGTACAGACAGTTCTGATAGACCCCACACCCAGTTTCCCCTTTTATTAACATATTGCATTAGTCGGATATATTTGTCATTATAAATAAGCCAGTGATGATACATTATTATGAACTATATTCATATTTGATTCTGATTGATTCCTTTTTACCTACGTCATTTTTTTCTGTGCCAGGACCCCATCCAAGATAGCACATTATATTAAGTCATGTCTCCTTAGACTCCTGTTGGCTGTGACAGTTCCTCAGATTTTCCTTGTTTTTGATGACCTTAACCGTTTTGGTGAGCATTAGTCAGGTATTTTGTAGGTCATGTGAATAAGCTTTTGATATGCTGAAGTGTAAAAATGGATGACCCAAGTGCTGGTTTCCCATTTGACTCATCAATTTTCATGTTCTCAGAGTGGGGGTTTTCCTGTTTGATTCTAGCTGTGTTAACATTTTCTGGAAGTGGTCACAGTGGATAATGAAATAAAAGCAAACCAGCTGTTAAACTGACACTTGCAGTCAAAGAGAGTGTTGTAGAGGAATGAAAACTTTGAGTGCTGTGTTCTCTGCCACAGTTGATCAATAAACGTCAGCTGATTAAATAAATAAGTATGCCTTTCCTGGCTTCTTGATTTTAAAGCCAAAAAATTATTCGAATTCTTGTTTAAAAGAGCTCCCCCTCTTTGGTGACAGTTATAAAGTGGAAACATTTTGCAATCCTTGCACAACTATTCTTGCTTGTAAACCCTCTTCCATATAAAATGATTACTTAATATAATAATATTTTGCAAAAACGATTTCAATCTCTGTCTCCCATTTATCAAACACCTCCTGACAATATGTTTACTAGCGTATCTCTCCTAGCCATTGTTAATATGTGATTTTTTAAAGTAATTAGCTTCTTTATATCCAATTTTAAAATATTCTGGTTTCAGTCAAGTAAAAAACAATGTGTTTCATAAAATACTAGTTATTTATTGTCATATGAAATTTCAAGTGAAGTTTAGTACTGGAAGCCTACTACTCACACATATCTCTCTCTAGGGTGTAAGATAATGGAGTTTACAAGCAAAGAACTGGTGTCAAATGGGTATCGTTTTGTAAGATTTATTCACAATATCCATAGCCTATTATGTTGGTCTTACTGCCAACAATAAGGTGGGGGAAGTTGATGGGTCCTTATACATTCCACCTAGCATTGAATTAACTGGCCCACAGCCCTGAGATTTGCTCATCCAATCATGGTGGAGAAGCTGGAGATGGTGAACCTATTGAAACACACCCTACTTATTCAGCCAACTGTGGAGGACCCAGCATCCACACTGATTGGATATAATTATGAGTGTCCTATGTATGAGTAATAACCTTTATTATTTTAACTCTGTCCATCAGGCCATGTGGCCCCATACCAGTGCTAGCACACACATTGTAGTCCATCATTAATATTGTCCTCTAGGGCTGTATAATACTCAGTCTGCAAGGCCATATACAGAGTCTGAAACCATATACTAGTTACCGAGAAATAATTGGGAGGCCTACTCAAGAACACAAATTTATGCAAAGAAATTTATTTTATAATAGTTGAGTATTCAGTAACGTTATTAGTGTCCATACATTTGTGTCAACAAATTAGAAATTTTAGATGAAATAGGCAGATTCCTAGAAAACACAATTTGTCAAAGGTAAGACAGGAATGAATAAAAATATTCCTAGAAATAGATTATTTCTAGATCTATTAAAGAAATTAAGTACATAGTTTAAAACTTTTGTACCAAGGGAATCCTATGCCCAGATAGCTATATCAGTGAACCCTTTTAAACACTTAAGGAAAAATATAGTACCAATCCCCACAAGTAAAATTTTTTTAAGAAAAGTAAAAAGAACATATACCCCAATTGGTTTGATGCAGTTTTGTGCTTCCCCAAACCAGACAAGGGCATTATATAGGAAAGGAAAATTATAAGCCAACCTCATTTATGAACATGTATAAAAATGTCCTAAACAAAACAAATGCCCCAATGTAAAATGAGCAACAGCTTTCAGTATAAGTACTGTTTGTTCAAAGAATGAAAGATTGGTTTAACATTTGAAACTCAATGAAATTCAATGCATTAACAGAATGAGAGAAGAACCATTTGATAAAATCACAGTTGATAAAATTTTAGTCCCATGTATTTTAAACTTACATAATAAAATTGGATTGGAAGAAAAAATGAATCTGATACATATATTTAAAAACAAATAGCACAAATATCATATTTACTTCTGAAATATTGAAATCTTTATCTAATTAGATACAAGACAAGGACACCATCTGTCCATTTGTATTCACAATTCTATTGGTGAATGTCTATTTGAGGACACAAAGAAAGAAAATTAAACAAAAGTTATAAAGACCATAAAGCAGAAATGAAGTTGTCAGCTTTGTGTTTTATAGGCAACTTCAGTTTTACCTTAAAAACCCAAAAGAGTCTACTGATTACTTAGAATTAGGGAGTTTAGCCATCTTCTGAATACAAGGTTAATAAATAAGTGTTGATTGCATGATTACATTGAAAGACTGTTACAGGGGATGCCTGGGTGGCTCAGCACCTGCTTTCAGCCCAGGGCATGATCCCGGAGTCCCAGGATCGAGTCCTATATCGGGCTCCCTGCATGGAGCCTGCTTCTCTCTCTGCCTGTGTCTCTGTCTCTGTCTCTGTCTCTGCCTCTGTCTCTGTCTATCTCATGAATAAGTAAATAAAATCTTAAAGGAAAAAAAAAAAGACTGTTACAACTGTATCAAGTAATCAAACTATTACTCCGCATAGTAAGAAGGACAAATTTCACAAATAAAATTTAAGCAAAAAATTCCACAGAGAAAACAGTTTAAAACTCTATGATTTCATTTGCAAAATGTTAAAACAAAACAAAACAGAACAAAACAAAGCCTTGTAAAGCCAATATATGTTGTTGCAAGTCAGGACAGTGATTAGATCTGAGCAAGATTGGAGAGGATACTGCCAGAGGGGATAGAAGAGGCTTTGGTGATGCTGGTTACACTGTTTGGTTCTGGGTGACTGAGACACGTTTTGTGTTCACTTTGGAAAATCTTCCCAGTTGAACATTTATGATTTGGGCAGTTTCTTGTGTTTGTATTACACTTCAGGTAAAAATTTTCTTGAAGAAATTTACACGCATATACACGCACAATCTCAGCCCTTTTATTTATATTTTAAACTCTTAACTCTTCTCTCTACTTATGCCCAAGGTCACCATTTTCTTAACTCAATATATTAGCTAATGTAGTCCTGATAAACCACATAGGATCACTTGGCTCCATTGCCCATTGTTCAAACAATCTAGTGATTTCCTATTCCACTTAAAAACCCAGTTTCTTATTATTAGCCAAAAGATCCTCTATGATCTACCCCCATGCTCTCTGCCTTCATCTCTTCTGACATTGGTCTTGTACTGGTTCCTCAAACCCATTTACTATACTTTACTCTGAAGCTTCTTTCCCCACATAGCCAAGGCATCCATTCCTTCTCTCTTTCATTTCTTTACTTAAATTTACTTTTTCAATGAGGCCTCACTGAAGTTCAGCATTATAGTGCCTGTACCACATATACTCCCCAAATTTCCTAATATTCTTTCCTGCTTCTGTTTATCTTTTAGCACTTATGATTGGTATCCCAAACTTATAATGTTTATTTTCATTCTCTTCCAGAAGAATATAAACTCTAAAAAGAGATTTTTTTTCCTGTTGTAGTTTTGGCTGTATCTGCAATGTCCGTATATAGAAAGACTTAAAAAGCATTAGTTGAATAAAGTAAGGAACAGGACAAAGAGACAGAGGCTAATGTTAAGAGTGTTTAGATGGTCACTTTCAGATGTTTGGATAAAACACCTGAAATGCTGCCTCAGGTGAGAAGTGTTCTAGAAACACAGGTAGGAATAAAGCTTTAGCTGAATCATTTGTATACTTTTTACTGTTAAAGAAATAAGCAAGCAAAATGGTTTGTCCACAGCTTGTAGTTACATTAGCTAGAAGAGTGCCTCCTGAAAATAAACTTGGTGACTTAATTTCACTTTTTAATAATAAAATGGGGATAATATACAAATTGCTCTTAATCTGGGATTCTAATCTGCTGAATTTGTTTTGAACTTTAAATTAAAACACACACACACACACACACACACACACACACACAAAACTAGCAAAATTACCCTACCTTAAAAGTCTGTTCTTGGAGCTAAATACTCTTTTCACACATAGGAGAAAAAAATCCTAAAGTAATTGAATTACTAGAGGGATTTTTAGTATTAAAATGATATTTTTCCAGACTCCAAAATGCCATTTTGACAAGAACTGATAATATAGCTTGAAAAGTTATTTGCTGAGCAAAATCTTTCAAGAGTGGCAATTTGGATAGGACTGAAGCAGAATTAAGTCGCAACAGGAGTGTGGGGAAATAAGCCAAATAATATGAGATTTCCTGGAATTTGGTTAGGGAGTAGCTGAGAAGCTTGTCTGATTCATTTCCAGTTATAAAAAGGATTTTTGCATTGCCCTTTCATGGAGACTTAAGTTCAAAGAGTTTATTAGGAACTGTCACGAGGAAGGTGTGGGAGAGACCCTCTTTCACACCATAGTTTTCAAGAGCATGAACCCTTCACCATTTCATAACAATTAATTAGATTGTTAGAACAGGAACTTGGCCTCTGTATGGATATTTTAAATGTAAAGCATTCTTTAGAGCAATAGTTTTTGATCCAAGATGCCAGGGAGTTTAACAAAATAGCTGATGGACAGTTTTTTTTACCTCTGTATTCTGATTTTATATTTTCCAGAAGTAGCATCCAGTTATTAGAATTGTTCTAGTTCTTTTAAAGCTTTGAAACTGAAAAGTTATATTTATTTATTTATTTCAGATTTTTACGTTGTTCACAGTTTAAAGAAGTGCCAGGGATTGAGATCCACTACTTTTATTGAGGTTGTAATTTCATTTCTGAATAAAACGCTTGGAACTCTAATATTAAAGCCACTTGTGACTAATGCACCTGTATGTGTTCAATGGCAAAATGGGATAATAAATCTTTTACACTGTAATATAAAATTTTAAAGAATGTAACGTTTTCTCAAACACATTAATCATACAGTTTCTGTTTTTTTACTTTTTTTCATGTAATCATTTTCTGAAACAGTAGATCAGTTATTTAAGGCAAAGATTAAGACAATTTGCTTTCGTAATAACTTGAACATCTCCTTTTCTCTTCTATCATCATTCACTATCACTTAGCAATGGAATCATTTTATTTACTAGAAGTGTTACTTGAGTCTTTTTCATAAAAATTACCATAATTAATTAGGACTAAAATTTAATAAAAAACAAATAGAATAAGTAGCACAAAAGAGCAAACTAGCAAGCTTGTTTTCATCAGAAACACAGGATGTAATTTAAGACGTATGTGAGGAAATAAGTCATTCGTTGTGGCATCAGTTACAACTACTTGAGTACCCAGAGCCCTGTGCTCTTGAATCATTCCTGGTAAAATGGTTTCATCCTCGTTATTAATTTTCTCGTCATGAACACATTACTCAGGGCAAATCTTTCCCTTTGGCCAATGGAAAAACTCTTTAAATAAGAGTCTTAACACCTTTCCATGACATAAGACTCTCTTTTGGAAACTTTATATTTTAGATTCCTTTCATGTCAAACTTACAAATGCCAGCTCATAGGCCATACGGTTAATTAGGATTCTGAACCTGATTTATTCCTCTATTCTTTGGCGAACATACTTATTCCTCACTTTATGGAGTGCTTTTTGGGTTATGAATCTTGTTTCTATCTCTGCCTTGTCGTTAGACATATAATTACTTTCTAAATCCTATTTGAGTATGGATTGAAGTCACTGTTTTTCTATGAAGGAAAGGTTGGTATGTAAAGTGAAATATCATTATTTAATTTGGAATTTGGCCAAGCCTCTGGAACTTATGACCTCGTTTGGATGAAGTGTTCAGGGATTTTTTTCCCCCTAATCACAAATAGTCAAAGATGTCTTATATAACTCATAAAGTGCTCTCCTAACATACTAGAGAACCAGCTCAGTGCAAATTTGAATGGGAAGGTTATACACATACCATTTCCCCAGAGAAGTGAACTTTCCTGAGTTAAGTGTGACAATTTATTATCGTTTATGGGATAATTGCTCAAGATCATATATCGCAGGTACCTGGGGCGGGGGGGGGGGGGCAGTTGAGGATTCTAGAAAAGTAAGTCTTTTTAAATTTTTTCCTTTTTTTTTTAACAAACATGTTTTGGGACATACAGCATTACAACAATCCAATTTATAATCGTGACTTATGATGATAAAAATGCTACTGAGAGGAAATTCTATATTTTAGTAGAATTCAGAATTTGTGTTACTATGTACATTTATATTATCTCAATTTCTTTCCAACTTTAATTCCCTGAAGATTAGGTCAATACAATACGTAATAATAATAATAATAATAATAAATACTGGTTTTGATAGGCACTGCCATAAGTGTTCTGCATATATGATCTTATTTATTCTGTGAAACAATCCTATAGTTATATTTATCTGCATTTAAACATAAAAAGATTTCTGCAAAAAGATGAAGCGACTTGCCCAATGTAACACAATTAAAAGCGAGAGATTCAGATTAATGAGTATGACTTATCTGACTCCAAAGTCCACGCACATTTCACAATGGGGTTCTACGAACTATAAATTATGTTCTGTATCTCACATTGCCAAGGGGATTAAACATTGAATGCAAAAATTTCTCTAATACTAGGAGCATGATATTTCCCGGTTAAAGCCTGTTTATAGAACATATAATATATTCCATAGTGGAGAATCTATTTACCAGCATATGATATGTACTCAATATTTAATTGGTTAAATCAGCTACTTGATTATGATCATATTCATAGTAACAGAGATAGGACTAGAATCCTGAATCATTACTTTTAGTCCAGGACTGTATTAGTTTGGATAAGTTTAGCTTGTTACATGAGACTATAAAGTACTAGCTTAAAAAAAAGATAGACTTGAGGTTTTCTATCATGTAAATGTCCAGATAGATATTTTAGGACTTTCTGGTATAAGTGAGTAGGCTCTTCTATCACCTCGGCTGTTCTCTTCTTTGGAAAAGTCAGGATGATGTACATACCATCTGCTGATTCAGCATGCAAACCATAGGCTGGGGAAGTGGGGAAGTGAGTGCACATACCTTTTCCTTTTAAGAGCATGACCCAGAAATTGGGCATCAAATCACTCACATTCCAAAGGCCAGAACTCTGTCACATGGTGAATCTAAATGCAAGGAAAACTAGATAATTTAGAACATTAAAAAAAGTAACAATCAAAAATAAACAGAATGAAGGATACAATGACTAGGAGGGCAAACAAGTGTTCTACTTAAAAGACACTATACCTGGCAATTATTTTGATATATTATTTTCTGATGTTTGTACATTAATCATTATCACAAAAAAAAATCATTATCACAGTTGTGGATCATAGCTAGAATACAGAAAAAGTCCTGACCTTTAGTATTTTTCCACCCCCCACAGTAAATTATCTTCATTGAATAACTGATTATCAAGAAGATAAAATGAGAGAAGCATTACTTTTGAGAAAACCGATAAAATTTCATGTCCTAATGAAAGAAACATTTATCATCTAGCTTGTCTTGGCATAGAGTATGAATTTCAAATAAAATTATAATTATGATGCACATGGTGTATTAGAATTAGCAATCATGGGATCCCTGGGTGGCGCAGTGGTTTGGCGCTTGCCTTTGGCCCAGGGCGCGATGCTGGAGACCTGGGATCGAATCCCACGTCTGGCTCCCGGTGCATGGAGCCTGCTTCCCCCTCTGCCTGTGTCTCTGCCTCTCTCTCTCTCTCTCTGTGATTATCATAAATAAATAAAAATTAAAAAAAAAAGAATTAGCAATCATAAAGTAACCAATTTTTGGAAATTTTGTATGTTTACTTTTAAGTGTATGATTCCTTGAGTACATTTCTCAATTTTATTAAGTAAGGGATTTTTCTTCTGCCTTGTCTGACATGTCCCTGTTTCTGAATATTTACTTATGTGTTTATTCATTTATTGAACAAATGTTTATTGAGCACTGTTTTAGACCTTGGGAATTGAGCTGCAAGTAACACAGACAAAAGTCCTTCTTATGAAGCTTAACTTAAAAAGTAAGATATATTTTGTGTTGAAGGTGCTAAGTGTGAGGAAGAAAAATAAAGCAGCTAACGGGAAGAGAGTAGGGACCATCCTTGGTAGAAAAGAGGTTAGAATTTTTAGAGTAAATGTCAGAGAAACCCTCACTGAGAAGGTAACATTGAGAGAAGATCTGAAGTAGATGCAGTATTTAATCGTGTGCCTATCCAGGGAAGAAAAAACAGTAGGTTCAGAAACTGAGGCTGAAGAATACCTGGAGCTGTTGTGTCCCCAGAAGAAAGAGCAGTTGGAGGAAAGAGCAGGTGGAGGAAACAGCAGGTGGAAGAAAGAGGAGATGAGATCAGGAATGATTGGAGAGCTGGGTCCCATATGCAAGCCACTGTCAGGATTTGAGATCCTAATCTGAGTGAGATGGAAGACCACTTCAAGCAGAGGGTCACTTGAGCCCTCAGATTTTTAAAGGCTTATTTTGCCTTTTCTGTTTGGAATAGACAGCAGGAAAACAAGGACTGAGGAAGGGAGGATGCATAGGGGAATATAATTCAGCTGAGATGATGGCTATTTGTAACCAGGGCAGTAGCCGTAAACATGGTGTAACATCGTCTGACTCAGGATCGATTTTGAAAATAGATCTGAAGGATTTGATGGTGGCAAAGGAGCAGTCACCAAGTTTGGAAGAAAATCTCCAAAGAATTGTATTAGAAACTAGTGAACGATCTCACAGGAACAAAACAAAACAAGGCAAAACAAAAGCCCGAGATTAATCAAGGGTGTAGAGTGACACAAAGAAGACCATACTAATCAGTGTAGTTAGTTTTCCAGTCTGGATAATGTGCTGATTTGCAGATGATTCAGGTTTTGATGATTATGTATGTGTATGTATGTGGTGTTACAATTGAGTGGCTGGGAGAGAAAGACTAAACAATGACAGGCAACTCTGAAAACAAAGCAGGGAATGGAGAGGGATGGGATGAGATTTTGAGAAGGAAGATTGGTAAGGATTAGTGAAGAACTAGTGTTTGAGCTGAGTTCTGAAGGAAGATAGGGATTTCTGTGACTTGAATTCTAGTGGATGAGTTTCCTGGTTGAGGAAGTGAAACTTGTCCTGGCTTCAGGTGGGGAGCTCTTGTGTTAAGAAGACTTGCTAACTGGAGTTGAATGAGGTACCACATGGAGTTTGAGAGGTGACCTGGGACTATAGAATCACAGAGACTTGAGGCCAGAGGGAGGACTTCAGGTAGAATTCTCTTCAAGGCCTGGTAAAAAGCCATCAGAATATTTATGGCTGGTAGACATATGATTCAATGTACATTTTCAGATAAAAATAAAAAAAAGAATACAATTTAAACATGCCGAGAAGCATCTTAAGATATGTTGTTATCATTTTATTAAACTCAACTTAAAGTTTTTTTATAAACTTTAAAATCCTCATTAAATACTCAAAGAACAAGCCCTCTGAAGGAATTAGTTTTAGTTATTAGTGAATGTGAATGATACACTATTACCAACAGCATATTAAAAAAGAGCTGTAACAATGTTCAGTTTAATGATTTTTTAATTTAATATCTATCTGAGAAAGATAGATATGATTTGACAGATCTTGTCATCTGGTCTCAGATTCCTTCTAACCAATTATTTGTTTAAAGTGCAAAAATGGGGGATCCCTGGGTGGCTCAGCGGTTTGGCACCTGCCTTTGGCCCAGGGCCCCATCCTGGAGTCCCGGGATCGAGTCCCACGTCGGGCTCTTGGCACAGAGCCTGCTTCTCCCTCCACCTGTGTCTCTGCCTCTCTCTCTCTCTATGTCTATGATAAATAAATAAATAAATAAATAAATAAATAAATAAATAAATAAATAAATCTAAAAAAAAATAAAGTGCAAAAATGTTCATTTTAAATGCTAGTACTTCAGAAAACTACCTGCTGTTGATTGAACCCTACACTAAGACGAATGACAAAAGAAACTATTATGAAAATGGAATTGATCTTTCTTCTCTGAAACACAGTCCTTTTCTTTTGTTATGACAGCACACTTTCTAGGGTGCCCATCCATCAAAATATGCAAGATATGCATGGTAGTTAAATTATCTAGTTCCCTAATGTGCAAACAATATTCCTGATGCAATTTAAATCCTCTTTTTTCTCTTAAATATGACAGAACTATGGCAATAGCAGAGCTATTTGATGAGATGTTTAATCAAGTTACTATAGCCATCTATTAACATATATATATATATATATATATATAAATTTTGAAAGCCAGTTAGCACACTATTTATTAGTGTATTTTACCATAATATTGAATGGTAATCTTTATGATAAGTATTTACCATAATACTTATGTTAAATAAATAATTTATGGTAGATTCCTTTAGAATCAGCTTTGGTTGGCTTTATAATTAGTTAAAAATGTTACTTCATTTTCACAATAGGTGACTCAGCAATCAAAACTGAATTTGTTTTTTTTGTTTTGTTTTGTTTTTTTCCAAAACTGAATTTGAACTCTCCCACTTGATCACTTGGTTTGAAAGCATAGGGCTCCAACCAAAGTCATAGAAATATACAATAGCATAGAAAGATATTTTAAACTCTTGTCGGAAAATAAAACTTTAAGCTGTTTGTTGTAAAATTCTAGAAAAGGAAAGTAGTATCCTTCATGGATTTGACTGCTGCAACTTGTATCCTTATTTGAAGATAACAATGCATTTTTATCACTGGCTTTGTCTCTCTATAATGACCTTTACTATGCTGCATGCCAATGTTTTGTTTCATTATATTGTAAGCCAATTATGTGGGTGTTTTTTTGTAATTACCAAAGAATATAGCAATAGCAAATTGATACAGAATTCTATCAGAAAGGGTAAAGCACAATTTTTAAAGAACATACTATTTTATAGGTAAATTTTAGAAGAAAGATGATAGTCACAATCATTGTAAATGATGAAAAGAGTGTGTGTCTACATTCAATATGACTTTGTGGAAGAACTGAAGTTATATGAGGAAAGTGTTAAGGTACCTGAAAATCTGGAGCTGCTGAGAACATGAGGAACGAGGTGCTGTATGTGAACAGTTTAGATTAGCAAAGGAAATACTAATATGTAATGATGGAAGAAGAGCCATCAGGCTATGTAGAATGAGGAGCATGATGGCCCCTCCCTGTAGGACAAGGGGAGGGGAAGAAGAACTTTCTATGGAGAAGAAAAATACAAATTACTTAATATTTTATTGTTTAAGGACTGTTGCCCCGCTGGTCAGCACACTCTCATCTCTGTGATGGAAGTGAATTTTTCATCTTTGTGTGTAATGAAGTTGAATTTTCCCCTTCAAAAACATCAATTAAAAATGCTTTTTAAAGTAGTTTTATTATACTAGCTACGTTTCATTCTGCTGTACTGTTTTCTTTCTTTTGAAATATTTCATATTAGTGGTTTCTTCCTACTGCCACTATTGTGGCAAAACGCATTCCTCTTTAACTCTTAAAAATCTTATTTCCATCCATATATCATTTTGTGGAAATCACACTAACAAAATTCAACAGTGATCTTGAATCTATTGACCTTCAATCTGTCCTTCAAACTCAGTAGATAGGCTTAAGGAATGCATTTGTGGGATGCTTGGGTGGCTCAGTGATTGAGCATCTGCCTTTAGCTCAGGGTGTGATCTTGGGGTCCTGGGATCCAGTCCTGCATTCATCTCTCCACAGGGAGCATGCGTCTCTGCCTCTGTGTGTCTAACATGAGTAAATAAATAAAATTTAAAAAAATAAAATATTTGTAAACATCTTTGACTATGAGATCACAGTGTGCTTATTCAGGATCTACTCTATCCAGTCTGTATTGGACTCATTTATGAGCTCATAATTCTGCTACTTCCAAAGGTCTGGGTAATCCAGCACTAATTCACTTTTTACCCATAAAGAAATGTATGGTGACACTCATATCTGTTTTCAGGACTTCAAATGTACACTTCTTTAAAACTCACTGGAGCTGGAGTTTCATTTTGGAATATTCCCCTTAAATATTAATAAATATGTCTTTTACTTACTTATTAATAAAAATATTTCTTACCTTGAATTCACTAAATTTAAATTTGAATACATTATATTCCTCCTCCAAACCACTTACCATTCCCAATTTTACCATTTCTGTTGATGTCATCACTATTTTTCCATTATCTATACTTAAACACCTGGGCATCATTTTACTTCCTTATCTTCCCTTTCTATCCTCCGATAATGTCATATATTCCAGATGTGAAGGCCATATCCTCTTTAGTCTGTAATGAATCTGGAAAATATTGATGGATAAATAGTCAATTACATATTTGGAATTAATATTTATTCTTATTTCTGTGGCACAGCCTAATAATGGTCTCCTTTTTACAGTAAAGCCAACATGACTTTTAGCTGCAATTTTGAGGTTCTTTTCTGATCCAGCATTCCTTATATTTCCAGGCCAAGCTCACTAGGTGTTGGAATCAATCCAAAATTCTTGGATCATTTTAGTCTTTCATTACACATGAAATTATGGCATTTCGAGGTCTATGTGGCTAATAGGAGGAGGTCGTTGCCGAACACATATTCCCATGCAATTTCTTAAATGACATAGATTAATTTCTGGATTCAGGAGATGGAAGTTGCCAAGTCAACCTATGAGGCACTCCAAGTTCAATACCTGACCCAGCTAATTCATAACAGTGTTACTATTTTTAATGTAACAATGCAGGAGTGAGCAACTTTTAACTGCTGCTTACAGTTTTTATAAGATGGCAATCATAAGGGCAGAATGGTTTCTAGATTCCAGGACATTTTTAGCAGGCAAACTTCAATAATGTTTCCTTTTCTCTACCACCACAACCATACCTCCTTCCTACTGTGGTTAAGATATTCAGGTCACTTCTGAATATTAATAGTAGAATTTCCAAAGGGAAATCTTTGTTTTGGATTATTATGTTTGATATTTTTCCTATCAAGCTGTTGGGATACCATTTTTGTAAATTTCAAATTTCTAAAATGTTCTTGAGGTATGCTAAGCATTTCCACTGAGGAAAATACGATATATCAATTTGGTCTAATTGCCTCCTTGGGAAATGATGTGACCACAGAAATTAACAGCTAAAAGAAAGCAAAGGATTTCATAGGTAAGTTGACCTATCTAATTTTCACTAACAAAACTATAAATAAATTTCACGTTTCATTCTAAATTAGGAAGGGAAATGAATCAGATAATTAAAATAAAGCTGGGTTTGAGAAAATTCAGGAAGTGAGAAACAAACCTATTTCCATTCTTATTGTTATTTGAAACAATATGTTCCTTCCTACTTTGGACTTTTATCATTCTCAAGGAGAAAGAAAATACACACAAAGCCCTTTTATAATTGAAGAATGTAAGACAAAGGCATGGCCCGTTTGAAGATTTTCAGGACTCTGCTTTTACTTCTGGCCCTGAAATCAGTTCTTGAATGAACAGTAACTTGTAGAAAGCGGGCCCTTTGGAGTTCTAAGAGGCAAGAACTCTTAATCCAACTTTGTCACGAGCATTCTGTGTGGTCTCATTTGCAGAATCCATCCTGGATCTGCTTACCTACATCAGACATGGTATTTGAAAATACTTGAGGGTGTAAAACCCTAATTACCAGGGCTATTATTTTCTAATTAACAAGCCTTTATATTCTTTTCAATTCTCTTTTCTCGATAGAGCAATCATGCTAAAAAATGTGTAATCTAATTTTTTGAAATGTTTTTTCATTAACCTAGAGAGGAGACTATGTCTTCAAAACCACCATTTTAATTTACAATGAAATCTCTTCAGAATCATGTTCTTTAATTTAATATGACCTCATTCTTCTTTACAGTAACAATTTGTCTTTTAAAATAACAATGGTTCCAGAGAGATCTTTTCATAGGAGTAAACTCAAAAATTTCTGTATCTTTACTAGCTGGCCTTCCTTTTGAACTTTGTGCTGTCCTAAATGGTTCCTGGAGGGAATTATAAAAATAACTCAGGTCCTAATGAGAAAACAAGTCTCTAAAGCATTATTCAGAGATTGTCATCCCCTGGCTTTGTATTTATACGTGACAGAGTTCTATTGTCTAATGTCATTATTCATGATCTCAAACTGTCTGTTCTAATTTCCAAGAAATGCTAAGCAAAGGAGGGTTCAAATTCAGGAAGAAAATTCTCCCCCTTCAATGAAAATGGAATTGTAACTGGAAACATGGTTGATTAGATAAACACCACTTGTTTACTTGTGAATTATCTCCAAATGCTGCTGAGCATCCTTTGTTACAAAGATGAAAAGGTATCATTTGGACAAAGGTTAGTCATAAGAAATTCTCTTAAAATTATGAAACAGATTAGTAAAGTTTTCTTGTTGTTTTCACATTAACCCTTTTGTTTTTAAAATGTGATCTTTGCAAAGGATAAGCATATGTCTTGGGAAATAGGGTTTGTATTATTAGTATTTATATATATGATCAAGTGACTCTGAATAAAGAAAAGTTGCATTGTAATATGGGAAATGAGATTATATTTTTAATTTTTTGATATAGAAAGTAAAGAGCATTCTACATTATTTTAAGAATATCATTCATTGTAATGTCATTGTTGAAGAAAAGTGCATTTGTTTATTTCAGCAAATATTAACATCAGACTAAAAATCACTGGGACAATGCTGGTCAACATTTTGCTTTTTGAAAGAATTTTAATGGGTAAAAGCATACCTCCATAAACATAGCTCTTCGATTTTATGGCATTTAAAGAATTGTTCTATTAGTGGTTTTTGTTGCTGTGGACTTGCTTGTTTTGAATGAACTAATTTTAGTTATATGCATAGATTTGGAGGAAATGTAAGGAAATCATCATATTGTGTAGTCATTGGTATACAAATCCATAAGATGGTATATTTTTACCCTGTCCTCATCTTGAATGTATGGAATCATTACATGACCTCCAGCATTCAGTGTACTGGAAAGAAAGGCAGTGTAGGTAGATATATTGTCTATATACCCACCATGAAATATACATTATCCTTTCTCAAAAAGGTCAAGATTTATTTTAAACAATATTGAAAAAAAAAAAAAAGACTAGAGCACGTTGGTATCTGGTATTGGAACCTGGTCATTTCAGTAAAACTTTCACTTAGTATCAACACTGTCTTAAAAAGATACCTGGCCACAGGATTCAAAGAAAAGAAAAAAAAAATCGCTTTATATAGTGTAGGTTTATCATCTTTATCTGAATATAAAATAATAGAAACTTCTTGTGTATTCACTGAAAATTGAGCTTTCCTTCCTGGGGATGAAATAGAAAGTTCTCAGGCTGCCTGAAACCATACTGGCCAGACTTCTCACCCATAGGACACTTCCACAATTTTGGACCTGGACCCATTGTCTTGATTTGAATTCTGTTTCCACTGGTTCTGCACCTTTAGAAGGCTCCACCAAGGCCCAGCTCAAACATTATTCCCTAGGTGTAGCCTTTTCTGGTCTACAGGTAGTATTTCCCTCCTTTGTTTTCCACACCATTTGCCCCACATCTCATTTCGTTTTTGCAACAGTGCATTGTACTCATTTCTTTACTCATTTGATTTGCCCACTATCCTGTGGGCTTTTTAAGAGCTATCACCGTGACTTATTATTTTTTGTGACCTAGTTTTTTCTTTGTATTTCCAGACTAGCAAAATGGCTAGGACATAGAAAGTCAATTATAAATGTCTATGGAGTGATAAACTACTAATGCCAGAGTGTTAAAGTTCTTTCTTTATCTTGTTCTGTCCATTTTTCTAGTCTCACATAGACTACTTCATAATGTTGTTTCTAAAAGTTCTCTGGTTATCAAAAATTAACAGGGGCCTCAAAGTGAGCTTGGATTCTTCACTCTTCCATCTCCTGTGGACTTGGTAATCTTATTTATTTCCGTAACCATTGCTACTAGTACTCTGTCTGGCACATGCCTATTGCTCAATAAGAGATTCTAAAGCGAATATTTTCTCTGTAATGCAAGCCTAATTCCATACATGCTTCCTAATTCTTTTGTACTATTTGTATTTCCAGTACCTATTTGATCTAGTTGCTAGTATTTGACATTACCTAGGGTTAAAATGAAGATTTAGTCTATCAGATATTATGTATGTGTGTGTTCTTTCAGAGGTACATACAAGGTATATACAAACACATCTTTAGATGTGTTTAATCTTGTATTTTGTATTGAAGGTTGTAATGATGAGGATTATCATAAATAATGATTATATTATAAATATAATTTAAATTTAAATTTATATTTAAATAGCCAACAGACTTCATCGATGAGAGTACTTAATACAAATATGTGAATAGAAAATATCATGCCAGTGTTTCCTTAGAGTTCCAACTAAGCAAAAACTCTCATCTCCTTTTAGTTAAATGGTACACCTTGAGTCAACATCTATGCTCTTGACTTTTACCTCATATATCTATACATTATCAAACATCAGGAGAGTTAGATTTTCACTGCTAGATGTGGAGATTGTACAGAGATCACAAATGGATCAAGTTAGTGGATGTAGATACTTAAGACATAGTGAGTTGGATGAGGAGATACCTGGTCTCCTCCTTGCTCATGTTCTGGTGTCTCAGTTCTATCATCCCCAAAATGTGGGACTTGGATTAAAACATCTATAAGGTTACTTACAAATCACTACATATGTGATTTTTTTCCCATTTTTTTAATTGTGGGGAAAAACACATATCACCATATTAACCAGATTAAAGTATACAGTTCAGTATTATTAAGTGTATTCACGTTGTTGTGAAAAAAAAATTTAGAACTTTTAATCTTGAAAATCTGAAACTCTATCCTGCTAAGCAACTCCTTTTTCCTTCCTTTACGTACCTCCACCTCGGTAACCACCATTCTACCTTTTATAATTTTGACCACTTTACATACCTTATACAAGTGGAATTATTTAGTATTTGTCTATTTGTGACTAGCTTATTTTACTTAGCATAATATCCTCAAGGTTCATCCATGTAGTAGCATCTGACAGGATTTTCTCTTGTTATAAGGCTGAAAAATATTCCATTATAGGTGTATATCATGTTTGGTTTATTCATTCATCTATATAGGCATTTGAGTTGATTCCACCTTTTTGAGATCGTGAATAATGCTTCTAGGATCATAGGTGTGCAAAGATCTCTTTGATGCTCTGCTTTTTGAATTTTGAGAAGTATATACCCAGAAGTGAGATTGTTAGGTTATATATTTCTGTTTCTAACTTTTGGAGGAAACTCCATACTGTTCCCCATAGCACTTATATTATTTTGCAATCCCACAATTGTGCACCATGGTTCTAATTTTTCCACTTCCTCGTTAGCACTTGTTATATTCTGTTGAATTGAGAGTAGTCATCCATTAGTGAGGCAACATCTCCTCGTGATTTTGTTTTTTATATCTCTGATGATTGGTGATTCTGAGTATATTTTCAAATGCTTGTTCACTATTTGTGTATTATCTTTGGAGAAATGTCTATTTGCCCATTTGTCCTTTGTCCATCTTTTGATCATCTTTTTTATATTCTGGATATTAGCCGCTTATCTGATATATGATTTGCAAATATTTTCCCATTCTAAAGATTTTAGTTTGACTGTGATTGTGTCCTTTGATACACAAAATTTTTAATTTTGATGTAGTCCCATTTGTCTATTTTTGCTTTTGTTGTCTGTTCTTTTGATGTCATATCCAAGAAATTGTTGTCAAGTCCAATATCATGGAACTTATCTCCTGTGTTTTCTTTAGGGAGATTTGAATGTGTAATTTTTAAAACTTTGTCTTTTTTAATCAAAGAAGAATGTACTAAAAAAAAATAAACTACTCATTTAGTATGCATCATAAAACTAAACAGTAATGTATTTTGACACTGATTAGAAGTGTTTACATTTTTGTCTCAATGATCATGGCCATGACAACTAATCAATCCACTTTGTTGTGCGTGTTGTAAAACTATTATTGGAAGTGTTGACAATCTATTTCAGAACAGGAAAAATGCTTTGGTTGAATTATAAATGTCATGTTGTGATCACATGAGACTATTGATTATCCTTGTAGAAATATTTGTGCATTTCTTCTTCTGTGCCTTTATTAAATACTCTCCAATCTCTCTCTGCTTACTCAGGGTAAGCCTTCTTTGAAGGCCACATAAAACCCCATACATGAAGCCTTCACTTCTGTTTTATCATTGTCTGTGGACTTGTCTTCTCTCTGAGTTAGTTCATACTTATTCTTGCTATACTTTAATTCTCTGCATTGCTAGAGTTACAGTTTTGTTTTGAAATTAAATAAGTTCAATAAAATGGAAGTTTATTCTTGGGTGGTTGAGGGGATCTATACTATTTTTTCTTGCAATTTCTGTCTCTAAATTGTTAAATGTAAGAATCAAATACCGAAATATTTATAGTATCTTGAAATGCCATTATCCCTGTGATGGCAGCATTATTGATGGAACAAAGTCATAGTTTCAGGGATAGGGCAAGAACAGCTTGCCACATCAGCTGTAGCCTCTGAGGCACACTAAAATAGAAGCCATGGATAAAGAAGAGCATCTGTTTGGTAGGAGCAGCAACAGGTGCAAATCTAACACTGAAGTAATTGAAGAATGACAAAGAGGAAATAACTCAAAATGTTAATACTAGTTAAAGAATAAATAACCCAAAATATTAACACTAGTTATCTTTGAATTATGAGTTCATACATAGCTTTTAATTTATTTGGTTCTTTATCTTTGAAACATTTTACAAGAGCCTATATTGTTTTAATAGTTATGGAAAAGGTTAATTGAAAAGGACACAGAGAATGAAGGAATTATATTAGCTTATAGGTTTTGTAAAAGAGAATTTAGGATTACATTGTTTTATAACACTTCAGAGAATAGAAATTTTTGTTGAATAGTGGTATGGAGAGAGAGAGACAGATTTGGAATGGTGAAGAACATAGTTCTAGGACCGGAGTTTGCTAGGATTTCAGTGATTATTTTGTGTTAGTAAGGGCTCAGTTACCGAATTTCCTCCTTAAACTGGTTTCTTGGTAAAAACAAGTTTCAATATCTCTCTAGTCTCTTCACATACATTTTAAGTTCTTAAAATTAAGGCATAATTAAGTCCCAATAATTTTTAAACTGTATTCCTAGAGATTAAAGGAATAGGTTTTCTAATTTATTTTAAAATAATTATTGGGATGTCTGGGTGACTCATCAGTTGGGCACCTGCCTTCAGCTCAGATTGTGGTTCCGGGATCTGGGATCAAGTCCAGGATCGGGCTCCCTGCGAAGAGCCTTCTTCTCCTTCTATGTTTATGCTTCTCTCTCTCTCTTTCTCTGTGTCTCTCATGAATAAATAAATAAATAAATCTATAAATAAATAAATAAATAAATAAATAAATAATAAAATAATTATTGACTAAGATTCTATCAGTTGTGATCCAAACCAAGGAGAGAAAATTACACAGTTAATTTGAACAGAGAAAGCTTAATATAAAGAATCATTCACTGTAACAGGGGATTGCTGTCATGAGAGGCAGAATAGTAAGAAATGAAAAACTCTACAGAATCCAGGACTAGCAAATGCAAGGATAGGGAAGTGCTAAAATGAGTTTGGCTAAAATAGAGCATCCAAGATGGTTCCACCCCCACAGGATGAGATCCAAGCCTTGTTGCAGGGGATAAGAACATGGCTCATTGGATATCAGAGAAGATCCTGAGGTGCTATATTGACAGAAACTGCTAGAAATATGCCATCCTTGTTTGGAAAGAAATCCACTTTCTAGACAACATGGAAAGCCATTCATGAAAAGGTGTCTATCCAGAGACGTCCTACTACAAAACCACATGAGAGAGGTTCAAGAGGAGGTTGACAGCCACCAGGTGCTGCTGTTCTTTATGCACTATAGGAACTGGGTGCTGGAGAAGCTGTGCCCATGGAGGTAGTCCAATGAAAGAGCACACTGGAACCAGGGAAGAAACGCCTTCTACTTCCAGTATCTGTCCTCTCTCTCTTGACAAATCTTTACATTCTGGAAGCTATTAAAAGAGTCTCTCTCTCTTTCCCTATTTATCTATAGACATCTTAACATAGTATATGTAATATTATTATGTAATACTATGTATTAATCATATTTTAATACTGATAATATTTTAACATATACATTTTTTTCTAAGAACAGGCAATAAATAGTGAATTTGGAGTTGAAAGGCAAAACATTGATAACTGGCACAATCACCATGTTGCCAAGAATAGGAATTTATTTTAGGATATTTTTAAATTGCCATTTATTTGGGTGTTTTCTGGATTTTAAGAGAGAATATTTATAATTATAGAGATATACACCGTTTTCTATGTATGGAAAGTTATTCAAAGGTGGCAATACACTAAAATTGAGCAGCATATACTTTTAGTGGCATAAGGAGGCAGAGGTCTCCTCCCAGAATTCCGGGATCAATACCTGAGCCAAAGGTAAATGCTCAACTACTGAGCCACCCAGGTGTCCCTCTAGAATAACAGTTTTAACATGACCTGGAAACTTAAATGAAATGCAAATTCTCAGGCTCCATCCAATACTTATTGAGTTAGAAACTCTAACAGTGCGTCTGAAGAGTTGGTATTTTATATAATCCTCCAGGTTGATCTGATGTGTGCTAATAATATTTGAGAATCAGTGATCTAGGGTAAAATTCTTAGTTCAATTTAGTATTTACTGTTGAATAAGAGTCTCAGGCTTAATGAAGTTACATGTTAATTGTAGAACTTTTTCCAGTCAACAAATCTGTACATGGAAGAGATAACCCCAAAAGTTGATAGTCTTCATAAAAACAAATAAAACAATTTTTCTTAACCACACACATTTGTTTTTATACAAAGTAAGGATATTTAACATGCTCACTCACATGACTACAACATAGAATCACTATACACCATAATAAAATAAGAATCAAACATAAATGAAGTTAAAATTATATCTAATAATCACTGTTAGCTTCTCAAATACTCTGAACCAATTATGCATCTGGCTCATTCACTCATCATTTTACTGAGTTGGGTAAAATCCTTGACATTTTTGGCCTTTTTTGTATGAAAGTCATATTTTTAATGGTTTGGAAATTTTACTTTTTATTTATTTTTAAAATTTAATTCAAGTTAATTAATATTTAGTGTAGTATTGGTTCCAGGAGTAGAAAGTAGTGATTCATCACTAACATATATAACACCTAATGCTCATCTCAGTAAGTGCCCTCTTTAATACTCACACACACTACCAGTTTATCCCATACCCCTATCCACCTCCCCTTCAGCAATCCTCAGTTTCTTCTCTGAATTATAGAGTCTCTTATAGTTTGTCTCCCTCTCTATTTTTATCTCATTTTATTTTTTCTTCCCTTCTCTTGTGTTCATTTGTTTTGTTTCTTAAATCCCACAGGTAAGTGAAATCATGAAATTATATGATATTGTTTATCTTTAACTCACTTATTTCACTAGATACTCTAGTACTCTAGTTCCATCCACATTGCTGCAAATGGCAAAATTTCATTCCTTTTTTTTTTTTGATGGCTGAGTTTTATATATATATATATATATTTATTTATTTATTTATTTATTTATTTATTTATTTATTTATCTCTTCTTTATCTCTTTATCCTTTCATCACTGATGGACATTTGGGCCCTTTCCATAATTTGGCTACTGTTGATAGTGATGCAGTAACCATTGGAGTGCATGTGTCCTTTTGAATTGGCACTTTTGTATTCCTTGGATAAAAGTCTAGTAGTGCAATTGTTGGGTTGTAGGGTAGCCCTATTTTTAACTTTTTGAAGAAACTCCATACTGTTTTCCATAATGGCTGCACCAGTTTGCATTCCTACCAACAGTGCAAAAGGACTCCCTTTTCTTCACATCCTTACCAACATCTGTTGTTTTTGGAGTTGTTCATTTTAGCCTTTCTGACAGATATGAGGTGGTATCTGGATGTGATTTTGATTTGTATTTCCTTGATGATGAGTGATGTTGAACACTTCTTCATGTGTCTGTTAGCCATTTGCATGTCTTCTTTGGAGAAATGTCTATTCATGTCTTCTGCCCATTTCCAAATTTTGATGAAT
The DNA here is from genome assembly GCF_048164855.1 of Canis lupus baileyi. Taxonomy (NCBI): domain Eukaryota; kingdom Metazoa; phylum Chordata; class Mammalia; order Carnivora; family Canidae; genus Canis; species Canis lupus. The sequence continues at coordinate 27,060,091 of NC_132867.1, read as the reverse complement.
TCTGGATACTAGCCCTTTATGTGATATGTCATTTGCAAATATCTTCTTCCATTCCATCCATTGCCTTTTAGTTTGTCTGTTTCCTTCACTGTGCAGAAGTTTTTTATCTTGATGAAGTCCCAGCAGTTTCATTTTTCTCTCTCCAAATTCATGTTTCTGAACCTCAAATCTGCCACATTCTTTCCTTCTAATGATGCAGATTGTTTTCTTAAGACTCTGATCAATTTCCTACTTGTTCAAAATAACTTGATGTTGATCTAGCTGCATTCGAGGCATGAGGCAAGCCCAAAGTCCTCCTATTACTCTACCATCTTAATTCTATAGCTTTTTAAAATTTTTAATAGATATATGTTCAACTAATCAATCTTGTTTGACACTTTACATATTTATTAAATCAAACTTATAAAAATAGTGAATCAAATTACGTATTGTTTAAAAAAAACAAAAGGGCCAGAAAGTATACAGCATGCATAAAGCTACCAAATTTTTTTTGTTTGTAGAATTTCTTTTGTTTGTAGAAATAGAACAAATACAAAATTATGAATTATAGATTCTTTATTTTTAAATATTTTATTTATTGATTCATGAGAGACACAGAGAGAGAGGCAGAGACACAGGCAGAAGGAGAAGCAGGCTCCATGCAGGAATCCCAATGTGGGACTTGATCACAGGACTCCAGGATCACACCCTGGGCTGAAGGTGGCGCTAAACCACTGAGCCACCCGAGCTGCCCCTGAATTATAGATTCTTTTCTTCATTTTGAGTTTAGAAATTTACTCTCCCAACTAAGAGGAAAGAATCATCATGTCCAATCATAGCAAGTGTGTTTGCAGATTGGAAGCTCAAGACTCATATCAGGGTTTGATCAGTTCTTCAAAGACATTTCTAACCAAGGTGCCAGTGAACAGACTTCTTATGGCCAGTCTTTGTCTGCTCCCCCAGTGTTTATTCTCCAGTAAATTCCTTAATTCTTTTTCACTGCCTGGTTTTTCATAACGGGGTCTTCCACTCTATCTTGTTTTACATTCATATTCATGTTATCATCTGTCATGTTATAATCATGTTATAGTCCTTGTTCTACTAAACATTAAAATTGTAATTTCAGTCTTAACTAATGAATGCTTCCAGCTAGATCTTTGTATTACTTTTTGTTCCTGTATAAGAAGATTGGACAGGGCAGCCCGGGTGGCTCAGCGGTTTAGCGCCACCTTCGGCCCAGGGTGTGATCCTGGAGACCCAGGATCAAGTCCCACGTCAGGCTTCCTGCATGGAGCCTGCTTCTTGCTCTGCCTGTGTCTCTGCCTCTCTCTCTCTCATAAATAAAAAAACAAAATCTTAAAAAAAAAGATTGGACATCAGCAACACTTTTTTTAAAAGATTTTATTTATTTATTCATGAGAGACAGAGACAGAGAGGCAGACACACAGGCAAAGGGGTAAGGAGGCTCCCTGCAAGGAGCCAGATGTGGGATTTGATCCCAGATTCCAGGATCAAACCCTGAGCTGAAGGCAGACGCTGAACCACTGAGCCACCCAGGCATTCCAGCAATATTTTTGTGATGACTTTATATTCAACATTTGTGAGAATTAATAGGCCATACACTATACTTACAGGAGGAAAATACTAGATGTCACATTATTTTCATAATTAAAAGAAAAGCTACTTTTATTAATCATAGAAGTGTTGCAGAAATATCTATGTGAGAATTAAAGCAATGGTTTTATGATAGTAGCAGCAGAAATAGAATGAGGAGAATAGAGAATCTCTTACATAATGTAGAAATTGAAAATTTAATAATTAATTAGTTAAAAGCTTTGTTTTCTTGAACTTCAGGTTGGATTAGATTATCTCTATGATCCCATGTGCCTTATAAAATTCTATGATTCTGTGATCCATGATGAGGGAGGATTTAGATGATTAAGATTTCAAACATTGGTGGGAAAACAAAAAGAAAAGCAAAATAATGGGGACTGAGCAGAAAAAGGAGTAGAAATGTTAAGTATAGTTTTGAATTGAGTTTATTTTTTAAGTTGTGTTGGGACATCTAAGTGGGAAAGTCTGGTAGACAGACTTATAGGATTGAATCTTAGGTAAAATATTAGTTTTGGAGATATGCTTTTGGTATTTTTGTCAAAATATTTCTTAATTATAGGGTTCTATGTAATAAAAGTATAAGCCAATGAGTTCAGATACCAATAATTTTTATTTAAAACAAAGACCACATGAAATAGTGCTGGACATAAATGGAATTGAAATGAACTTCAAGGGGCTCATCTGGTTCCAATCATGGGAGTGTTTGAGTCTGCAAACTGGCACAAATAATGATCAGACTTGAGTTGCTTGATCTTTGGTTTTTACTGAACCAGAAGCAAGAATTGCATAAGATACAGGAGTAAAGAATAGTATGAGTAGAGAAAACAGTAGAGTTTCATAGCTCTTCCATGTGTCTCTAATTCCTCACAAAGGCAGGGCAGACCTATTGTGGTCACTCACCCATAATGCTTACAAAGAAAGAACAATGAAAGAAGCTAAGAAGCAATGACAAAAGACCACCTTATCATTTAAGAAAAATTCCAGCTGCTTCACAATTACATGGCCTTCAAAGAGACATACATAAATAAGAGTTTCTGATATTTGTACAATGATATATCAAAACATCTTTATGAATAAACAGATTTGAGTTTCTGGTTCAGAACATAACTGAATTCATCTTTCGATGGACACCGAGGCTCCTTCCACAGTTTGGCTATTGTGGACATTGCTGCTATGCACTTTGGGGTGCAGGTGTCCCGGTGTTTCATTGCATCTGTATCTTTGGGGTAAATCCCATCAGTGCAATTGCTGGGTTGTAGGGCAGATCTATTTTTAACTCTTTGAGGAACCTCCACACAGTTTTCCAGAGTGGCTGCACCAGTTCACATTCCCACCAACAGTGCAAGAGGGTTCCCCTTTCTTCACATCCTCTCCAACATTTGTGATTTCTTGCCTTGTTAATTTTCCCCATTCTCACTGGTGTGAGGTGGTACCTCATTGTGGTTTTGATTTATTTCCCTGATGGCAAGTGATGTGGAACATTTTCTCATGTGCTTGTTGGCCATGTCTATGTCTTCCTCTGTGAGATTTCTGTTCATGTCTTTTGCCCATATCATGATTGGATTGTTTGTTTCTTTGGTGTTGAGTTGAATAAGTTCTTTATAGATCTTGGAAACTAGCCCTTTATCTGATATGTCATACAATGGAATATTACTCAGCCATTAAAAACGACAAATACCCACCATTTGCTTCCACGTGGATGGAACTGGAGGGTATATGCTGAGTGAGATCAGTCAATAGGAGAAGGACAAACATTATATGGTCTCATTCATTTGGGGAATATAAAAAATAGTGAAAGGGAATAAAAGGGAAAGGAGAAAAAATAAGTGGGAAATATCAGAAAGGGAGACAGAACATGAAAGACTCCTAACTCTGGGAAATGAACTAGGGGTGGTGGAAGGGGAGGAGGGCGGGGGGTGGGGGTGACTGGGTGACGGGTACTGAGGTGGACACTTGACGGGATGAGCATTGGGTGTTATTCTATATGTTGACAAATTGAACACCAATAAAAAATAAATTTATATAAAAAAAGAACATAACTGGAGTCTGATGCCATGAATTTAAAACTCAACTCTGCTGTTAGCCTGCCTAATGACTGTGAACAAGTCATTAATATTCCTGAAGCTTAGTTCCTTGTTCATATAATGAGATAAAATAATACTTCTCTTAAAGTGTTGCTGGAGGGATAAAACCAATTGGCATTTATAAAGTTTTAAACAATGCCTGACATAAAAAAAAAAGTCTTCAAGAAATGTTCACTGTTTTTGAATATATAGCCCAATTGATAACAGTTACCCTGAATTCCAGTCTCTACCCATTTCACTATAGAGGGGAAACTATAGAGGGATTATGCACAACCTAAGAAAATAAAGATATACAGTGAAAAGGCAGACCTGAAAACTCAGAGTTTCTGGGCCAGGTGATTTTGTCTTCATAACATTTATCCTCTTTCCATCAAAATTTATGCATGGGTTTTTGTTGAAACCCATAAATCCCCAGGAAAGGAAATAGTCAAAAGATAAACAGAAATCAAGAGTAGCTTGATATGAAATTAATTAATTGTATAATTATAAAACTTTATAGTTTAAACAAAAGCCTTCATACAAAAATTAATTTAATCAATATGGGTGTTTAAGTGTTGTACAGAATACAGTAATTTGTTATATTTCAAAGTTTTTACATCCCAATGACAAAATATAAGTCAATGCAGAACACGATACAGATTTCTGATTGGTACATGATAGTGCACAAAGAGAGTCAAGAGATGTGGGCAATTGTTTTAGTTTAGGAGAATTGAGGATAATATTATTTGAATTTGGTTTTGAAGATCGAATAGATACAATATGAGCAAGAAGAGAAAACAGCATGAACATGTGTTGGCCACATGTACAGAGAAAATAGAAACGGAATGGAGAACTATAGAGGAAGAGAAAGGAAGAAGGAGAAAAGATTGAAAGAATGATGGATGGAATAGGAAGAAATAAGAGAAGCAGGAGGAATGAGAGAATGAATGTCTCTTGCAGTTCTAATCAAAAAAATTTCCTCAGATGATACATTACCATTATTTTGGATGTCATAGACTTCTCCTATTACTGCTTCTTGAAGAGATCATTAGCTAGTAATAATAATAACTTTTAAAAAGCCCTCTGAGATTCTCCAACTTCCATTTAAATTGCATTAGTTTCTCCTTGAATGAGGCAGCCATTGTAGTTTTTTCAAGGAAATATTTTAATTGACTGTAAAGATACTGTCCAGATTAATGATGAGCATTTGTAGTTCTCAAATTCCTATTGTCCACAAACAATATATGATGGGCTAGTTCAAGACTTCTCTAGCTCTTACTAAGACCCCCTTGGGCTATTGCTATCTTTATGCAAAGTGTCCTTGTTGCAATATATATAAAAGGTGGGTAAATAAGCATTCTACCTTCTAGAAATTGCATACCATAAATACATATGGAATACCTAGATATTGGATAGATATTTTATTTTATTTAACATAAGGAAAAAGAGCTGGCACAAAAAAAATGAGAGTATGAAATCAGGAAGTCATGTGTATTGACTTGACTTTGCATTAGCCATATTGCGTTGGATTCAGATAGCAGAAAACCCTGGCTAAATCAGACTAACATTACATTAAGGGAAGTTATCATCCTATATCCCCAGGTATAAGGAGGCTCCAGCCATGGTAGTTGAAAATCCAGCTCCATTTTGCTCTGGTTATCTTGGCTTTTTGCTTTTCCCTGTGTGGTCTTTACCCTCAGGATGGTATCAGCGTGGTTTTCACTGTTCAAGTCCCAATTATAGACATGCAACATCCAAAGGAAGGAAAGAAAATACCTTTCCTATGCCTGTGGAAACCTTACTTAAAGTGATTCAGTGTAGCTAACTTAGGATTCAGTCTGTGTCTCTCCTCCATATTCCAAAACAACCTTGTAAGAATAAATACTGGGAGTGAAACTAAGAAGTGTATGCCAAATTTTTACTGCGGAAAGTCAGATTAAACATTGTACCTTGCTACCTCAGGTTGAAAACTTTTTAATGTGCAGGTACATAGCAGAAAATGAATGTTGTTTCTGCTTAATATTCATTCTCCTCTTGTGCAGTAAGCATAGCTAGCCACCATGTTTACCTGGTTAAAGATTCCCCAGCGTCTTAGATACACTGGATCTAGTGGCTATGTGACTAAATTCTGGGCAATTCGTGATAAAAATAGAAGTGGTGGAAGTAACTTCTGGGAAGATTTCTTAAAGGAAGTGATTTTCCCTTCTCCTACTCTTATCCTCCTTTCTGCTAGAGGATGGTGACATGATGGATGGAGTGGGAGCAACCATATTAGACACTTATTAGAGGTGCAAGTTGTGTGCTTCAGATTACTATTCAAGATAGACATTTACTCCTTTCCTGTTAATGTACAGCTTCCATAAGGGCTATGGACTAACTACATTTGTGTGAAGAAAAAATGCTGTATTGTTTAAGCTACATTATTTGGGGCTTGCTGTCTGATTTCCAAACCTAATAGTAATTAATATTTATGAATATGTTAAGGAGAAGCTGGCAGGTAAATGATCAACTTCTCCTTAACAAAATCACTTAGTTACCTCCTTGCAACTTACAGTTGAAGGCTTCATTGAGTATACATTTTTGATAACTTTAATGTATATTGTTCAAGAAGACAAGTATTATGGGAACAGTATTATCTTGAATGATAATCATTCCAGAAAATAATGATGCAACATAAAATATTTTAAATCATCATTTTATAGGATCATATTTTAAAGTTGGGGAAAATATCTGTTGTTTCTTACAAGTGAAAAATTTCTAATCTCAATGCAGCTATGTGGTAGATTGCACAAGCAGCCTTTTTTCTTGATAATTTTAATCTTAATGTGCTTTTTCCCTGAACAGGTTTCATGTTGATTTTGGTCCTGGTTACAACACAGTTTGCTTATTAATTGGACAAAATGATAGGGCTATGTGCTTTTAAATTAAAACATAAGCTAATAAATGACTTAATAATACTTTTATTATTATTATTATTATTTTTAATAATACTTTAATAACATGATTAAATTAATTTTCATTCATTAAGTAGTGTTGTAAACTTCATAAATTCTTATTCCTCCAAATATTTCAGATTTACTTAAAAGCAGGCTTTTTTTTAATTCCTTATGTCATCCTTACATAATAGAAGTCTGATTATGTGATAGTGTATTTTAAATATTGTGGTGGAGGGCAATTGCCCAGTTCCTAAGTGTTGTATGCATGACTTTGATAACATAGAAATTATTTTTTCTTTCTAAAATATTTCATAAAATTTTCTGGTTTAAATCAGTATACTCTGTAGCTGTAAACATTTTCAAGAAATAAGAAAAATACATCACAATTTTCAAATGTGAGCCCAATTCTATAAAACCTGTTAAGTAATCATGAATCATTTGAAGGAATAAGTAGGAGTACAACTAAGCTAGCCAGATTTATCAAATACAAGTACATTGTATTTTTTTGTATTTTATCAGGCAATTCTAAGTACTGACCCTTAATACATTTAACATTCTGATTAGTTAGTGTGACCCAGATTGTTGCTTCATGTATCCAAATTAAAATGCATTAGTTTGAAGGTGAAGGAAAGAGAATTATCATTTATTAAACATCCTATTTGTATGTGGAACTTTTAGAACATAAGATTTCTAGCCTGATTACAACCCTATGTGATAGGTATTGGCATTGTTTATACATATAAGAAAGATATAAGAAAATCTATTCACACATTTATATATAATTACCCAAAGTCTACAGAGAGAAAGCAGTGAACTTGGCATTTGCACCCAACTCCATTGGACTCCAAAGCCTTTTCATTTCTGAACAAAGAAATAGCCATTGATCTTTGAGTTCTATTTTTTCTTCTTTGCCACCCTTCTGTATGTCTCAGGAGGCTGGCATTTGTGAATATAAATCAGTGGCTCCCTTGTTCTTTGGCATCTGATTGGGCTCAGCTAGTGGGGGTTACCAGCATGTGATTAGGAAGACTGACCCCAGATTTTAATAATTTACCATGGATAATCCTTTTTTGAATAAGGAAAACTGCAGGAATATGAGTAGACTGTAGAGGAAAGGAAGGAATTTGGGTATGTATGTCCTTGGGGTGACAGTAGATGAAGGTTAGTTATTGTTATATCAAAGTTCTCTTTGAGATGCTGCCATTTAACATGTTGGTAAATAATTATATACTCATTATTCATGATAGGAGGATATGATTTTAAAAAGCAAATGAACTAGCTTTCATGGAGCCTTTTGTCTAGTGTGGAAGATTTAGAATGATTTTTTACAAGCAGTAATGAATATCATTTTGAACTATGATAAATGCTTTGAAGAAAAGCTGTGAATGAAATGAGCAATTAAAACACAGGAGTTTGATTTAGGAAGAGAGTATGCAGAACAGTCATTCCTTAGTTAGTGTCATTTATTCTCAGACCACAAGGATGAATAGAATTAGTTAACAAAGAATGAGAAGGAGAATATTCAAAGCAGAGCCAAGAAATAATAGAAATGAAAGGAAATACTGTAGTAGGTGCTGGGGTTAAAGACATAAGCAGGGAAGAGAGCACATAAATTTATTTTGGTGTGTGAGATGGGGAAAATAGAAGTTCAGCTGTATACACTAAAGTTGGAAACACAGGGTTAGAATTTTAAATGAGAGGGACTATGGAGATATAAATGACAAGGAATAATCATTTTGAGCAATAGATCAAAAACAAGCATGTGTATTCTAAATTTTAGCACAAAATCTTTGACAAACACTTTTAAAGCTTTTGAGAAGCTCAGTGTTTACTCTTCTAGACTCCCAAGAGTAAAGCTTTACAGGGAACCATAACGAGCCTGAAAATTTGGTGGGTCAAATCACCAGGAAAAATGGAAGCAATATTGCTGAATCTCTAACCCATCATGTGAGGTGAGCTATAACACATTGGATATCTTGGTCTCTTTGATCCTGCCATGCTTTCCAGTGCCAAGTCTACATGGTGCTATGTAGCCATTTAGTCTGGGTTCAGAAGTATCTGGCACCTCTCTACACAGTAGCAAACTACTATGTTTGAGGAAATAAACAATTGCCTGGGTGGCCCCAACTGCATGTTCAAACTTAAATTAACATCCCCAGAGTTCTTTGAAGCCTTGACTTTAATAACATAAACAAGGGATGGTATCAGTAGTTGCAACCAATAAAATGTAACTTAATTTAAAAATTATCAAAGAAAGTTAAGCTGTTTCAAGTAAATATGCAATGGAAATAAACACATGAAGATAAATGAGCAAAAGCAGTCAAATTAATTTCTCTTTTATAATGGTTCATTACCAAATACAGTAAGCATACATACGTACACACTCATAGACATACGTGGGTACACACACACACACACAAACAGCATTTTTAGCTGAGACTTGGAACCGTCCTGGGTAAATAAATGGCCCAGACAAGAATTGGAAGATTGGAGGATGGAGGAGATTAGAATTAGACTGGATCATGGATTGCAACTGAACCTAAGGAACCAGAGCCTGATGGAGGTTATTAATTTGAAGTTTAATACAAGTAATGGCTAGCATGGCTGACTTTAGTGGGCATGAGGAAGATCCAAATTATGGAAAGCCTATTCAAACAGACAATGATATATGTAAATTGAGTTTCTACACACACCATAACAGGGATGATTACCATAAACTAGCAGAGTGTCAGATGCTCAATAGAAGTACAGGATTAGGACCTTGGTACTAGGAAGATACCAGGAAGAGTAAGATGCTTTGATTCAGGCTCAAAGTATACAACAGAAGACCACTAATCAGAAATGAAGTGTGAGGTGCACATCTCATCTCTAGGAATAGGCATTAGTACAAGTATTGCAATACAGCAAAAAGTTAGGGGGGGGGCCTATATTTACCAAAAATGAGAGATAAGTTTGAGTTACTCATCTTTTTTTTTAAGATTTTATTTATTTATTTATTCATGAGAGATACAGAGAGAGAGAGGCAGAGACACAGGCAGAGGGAGAAACAGGCTCCATACAGGGAGCCCCATGCAGGACTCAATCCTGGGAGTCCAGGATCATGCCCTGGGCTAAAGGCAGGTGCTAAACCACTGAGCCACCCAGGCATCCCTGAGTTACTCATCCTACTCCTGAATGGCCATAGTTCGCATCATAAAGAAGGAAGAGAACCAAAGGTATAGATGAAAGCTCAGCGTTTCAGCTTTGGATAAAGAGTCTGCAGAGACTGTGTATCTGTCTGGGTCAAGTGGGGTAGCTTGTGTAAAAGTGACCAGAAACTATTAAAATAAAAGGATTGGATCGCTTTATTCATCAATTAATCTTGATAGATAGGAATAGAATTATGGATAAGCATATAGACATATAGACATATTTATTTACATCTTGTCAGTTGATTAAATGTAAGGCATTTACCACAGTTTCTCAGATATTAACTGGTATCTTTATGTATCTAATACTTAAAATATCTCTAATACTAATTTTCAGTGGTCATGAATCATGTTCTCTTTGGGACCAACCCCGCTACCAGGGTCCCATTAAAATTGGGCACATGGTTTGGCTCAGATAGTGGTCTCAAGATCCTGGGGTTGAGCCCTGCCTTGAGCCTCTGCTCAATGGGGAGTCTGCTCCTTCCTCTCCCTCTGTCCTGACCTACTTCCTCCACCACCCATTCATGTGCTCGTGTGCTCATGTGCTCTCTCTCTCAAATAAATAAATACAATCTTTAAACAAATTTTGCATATGGTTGGAACTCCAGTCAACATCACCAACTAGTGAGAGAGTCTTTGAATGGGGTGTGCATGTGAACACTCTGCAGGGAAAAATAAAAGAATGCATTATGATCATGGCCTAGAGTTATGTTCCAAATAATTTTGAATTTATTTTTATAGATAATAATCAAATTTTAAGAAAAATGAAAAGCAATTCTATCATTTTTTTACCTTTATTTTTGTGGGAGAGAACACATGCTCATCAAATCCCTCTTCGATACCTTTTTGTTGGGTGGGTCATATGACCTAGTAGGGGTCAGTGAGTGGCCAAAGAATGCCTAGAAATGAGGTAGGATGCTTACAAGTCCATGAATTTTCCCAAGGGATCCTGCCTTTGTATTTCCATCTGCCAGCTGAAAAGAAGGACTGCAAGAATGTAGAGCAAGGCAGAGCCAAAGGATTAAAGAAACCTCAAACCCAAAATTGCTACTTGGAAAGAAGAGTTAGTCTAATCTCATGGATCAGATCCATGTTGGACCATTGTATAATCAAGAAATAATCTTTTATCTTGGTAAACCATTGACATTTCAGGGTTGTTCACCCTATTCTTAACCCTGAAGTCTTAAATTTTATTATCATCTAAACCAAAGTAGGCAAAATATCTTTGAGTTCTTAAAAAACCTTAATAACACTAGGGAATGTAAAAGCAAGCAAGTCTTATGGTACTTAAGTGGTCTCTATTTAAATGTCTAAAAATTGAGTTTTTGTAAGGAACAGCAGCACAATATTAAAGGAGTGATTGAATCTCAAATCTTTATTATATCTAAATTTTTATCTTTTTTTAAAGATTTTATTTATTTATTCATGAGAAACACAGAGAAGAGAGAGAGACAGAAACACAGGTAGAGGGAGAAGTAGGCTCCATGCAGGGAGCCTGACCTGGGACTGGATCCCGGGTCTCCAGGATCATGCCCTGGGCTGAAGGCGGCACTAAACCACTGAGCCACCTGGGCTGCCCCTAAATTTTTATCTAAAATGAATGTATTATCTATAAATTATTTTAATACAAAAACTCATCCTTTTGTATTTGAAGTGGCTTTTAAATAAACATATCCTGTTATAATATAAGAAGGAATTTCTCAGTTACATTAAGTAAATTAGCTATAAATTCTAAAATGACCAAATGAAGACTATTTCTGAAGCAATATTTTAAAAAATATAGGGTGTTCCTGGATGGCTTAGTAAAGCATGGGATTCTTTATCTTGGGGTCATGAATTCAAGCCTTACATTGTGCCTAAAAGTTACTTTTAAAAATATATAGCATGCAAACATTTGTTAATAAACACAATGTCAAAGGCAAATAATTGACTAAGGAAAAATTTGCCATTCATAATATCACCAACAGAGATTTTCTGTAAGTAGTTAAGAGGCACAAATAATAGGAATACAGCAAAGAATATTTGCCACTACCGAACACATGAAAGCCAAAGGACCTCAAACACAAACTGAAAACACAAACTTCAAAAGTAGTCAAAGAATTAAGTGGAAAATGAAACATTTTCAACTCATTATCTACTTATGAAAAAGTCAATTTTTTTCTTCCCTCAGTATTCTTGGTGCCAGAGTGTTGTCTTTTAAACATAATGCTACTAGTACTTAAAGATTTATTGCAATAAATGATTATTGGAAAATATAAGAACATTCCTATTGGCCATTAATGGAATAGAGATTGAGTAAATTATGGCACATTTTCATTATGTAATACTGCATAGCTTAAATAATAAGGAGCTGTCATAAAAATGTGGAGCCATGGTCATAAGTTATATTAATGAGTAAACAAAAATAAACATGATAAGAAAAATACATAATAGAATCCTATCTTTGTAAAACATAATGCAAAACAAACAAACGAAAACATTTAAAGGAGTATGCATGTGTGTACACATCTACGCATTTATTGACGCATGCCACGGTCATTCAAAGGGCCTCAGATGTTCTGGGCAATATTAGAATTCATCAGTGAAACAAAAGAGAAAAAGCCCTGAATGTGAAAAGTTTACATTCTAATGGGAAAATACAGACAGTAACAGCAAAAACAGTGAAAGTAAAATGTAGAGTGTGACAGAGAATGAGATGTGCTATAAAAAAGAAGTAAAGCAGTATTGAGGAGTGGAAGGATTGGAGGAAGGAAAGGTTGCTATTTTGAATGCAGTGGTGAGGATTCATTTCAGATCACATTACAGGGATGTGGCCTTAGCAGATGCTAAAATGTTGAAACTAGGCAATGCAAAGATTGATCAATAAAGATAACACCATTTGAAGGCACATTTAAAGAAACCGTGTACTCTAAAGCCCTTAAAATAGCTGAAGACTATCTGAAACAATAACAAAATTTTAGCAAGAACAAGACTCTATAAAACTGTATAAATTATCTTTTTGAAAAGAGGGATAGAGAAAATAACTAGCTCTATTACAATATTACAGAATGATAGAAGTATTATAAAGCAGTAAAAGGAAAGATTCAATTTTATCTTAAAGTTTGTTGTTTTTTTTTTTAAGATTTTATTTATTTATTCATGAGAGACAGAGACATAGGCAGGGGGAGAAGTTCCCTCCGGGGACCCTGATGTGGGACTCAATCCCAGGACCTCAGGACCCCAGGATCATGACCTGAGCAGAAGGCAGATGCTCAACCACGGAACCACCCAGGCATCCCTCTTAAAGGTTTTTTATGGGAAGTAGAGTATAACTTTAGTAAATGGCTCTCATCTCTTCTTATTTAGGTAAAAGAACACTTTAATGTAAATGTAAACAGATGTAAACAAATTAAAGTCAGTAGAATAAAATGAAAGTGATGATATAGCAGAGTAAGTAGGCTAAAGTATTGGAAGTTTTAAATAAAGAAAAATCCAATTTAAAGTAGTTTAACCTTTTGAGAACACGTATTGTCTCACTTAACTTGAAAGTTCATTTGGGTCAGGCTTCAGGTGGCATTTGATGAAAGCTCTTGTTTAGCATCACATTTTCCTCTGGGTGCTTCTCTCCTTGTTAGTTTGAGTTTCGTCTGGCCTTAGCTTCTTTCAAGGTCACAAAATAGCTAAAGTAGTTACATCATTTACATTTATAAACCCTAAACACTGTCCAGAAGAAGGTGAAGTTCTCTTTTAACAATTTGGCTCTAGTCTGATTGAAGTAAGTCAAGTTGAGTGTCTAATCCTGAACCAGTTATCCCAAGAGGATAATATTTTATGAGTTGTCTTAGACCATTCAGGTTCCATTCCTGGAGCTGAGAGAAGAGTGAATGAAACACACAAACCTCATGACTCTTACACAGTGGGGGCTTGGTGGAATGGATGCCAGGAAGTCAACTAACCATGCCCAATAAAATTACCATTTAGAACTAGTAAGTAGCAAAGGCAGCTTTATGGAAAACACAAATTAAAGAGAAGAAAGACTAAAGGAACTCTCCCAGAGCACAGAAGGAATTAATTGGAAACAAGAGAGTATTTGGTACATAGAGAAATAGATCACAAAGAGGCAATCTGTAAATAAGAAAACAGAATCCACAGAACAAAAATGGCAATTCATAGCATAATGGAAGAAGGCTTTCTACATTAGAAAGGAATTTTAGATAGGAAAGCAGAAACTATCAAAACACAGTGGGCTAAAATTGTTAAAATCTCATGGAAAGATATGATCAAATATCTCTCTCTAGAAGAAATCATTCCCTAATGAGTAAAAATTAGGTACCATACCTATATATATATTTTCATACATGACCTTACTTAGTTTCGACCCTCATTATTATAAAACTGTAAGATAAGTCCTATCATCTCCACTTGGTGCTTGATGAAATTGAAGCTGCAAAGGATTTAAACAACACAACTGATAGAATTGTCAAGCTTCCATTTGAATCTAGGCCCACCCCAAAACAAAATCAGCATGCTTTCAATTGTCCCATTTAAGAAAGTGAAATGAAAGAACAGCTTGCCAGAAGTTTGCATAAAAAGTAGAACTCTTACAACACTGTTGCTGTTGATGTGAACTTGCAATGACCATGGAAACTAAATACTCATTATACAGATAAGAGAATAAGAACACTGTCCTCTTCTCTTCCCACTGAGTGACTTTCCACTAACATGAGCCAAAACTGGTTTTTAGCTAATCCACACTCAGCAAATGAATAGTGTCCTAAAGTCAAAGAATCTTCTCCTCTGTGTTCCTTATACTAGCTGAACCTAACAGGTCATAGACTTCTCTGCAACTAATAAAATAATATATTCAGTACCATTAAGACAAGTTAAAACATGGTAGTGGAAAGATATTTTAGCAAAACTATTTCTAATGATTTCCAACTGCCAAACCACTAGCTTCCTTTAATTTGGGCTTTCCCTTGTTAATGCACAACATTCTTAGTGGTTGGAAAATCTTCAAAGAAAAACCAAGAAAGAAAAAAAAAATACAAGTAAAACAAAACTTTTCTTTTTTAATGCCAACAAGCATGAAAAATATATAATAATCTAAACAGACATAAACTTTGGTGCAAAAGAAGATGAGATATTATATTCTTTCTCCTTCCCAAATCCACCAGCTACAATGCACTGGCTTGGGGAGGAAAGTCTTGGCATAGGATGCAAGAGTTTTCTTGTGGTGGTGGGCTACCTAGTATTAACATTGACATTGAATGAACTCTTTTTTCTGAGTTACCAGATTGTGATTAAATAAATATTTATTGTACGCAGACCATTCATTAAAAACAGAACAAAATAAACAAACAAAATACCAAACAAAACTCCATTCAACATCAGTTGAATGTGTTGTGGGTTGAATTGTATCTCCCCTCCCCCACCAATTCCTTAGTACCTCACAATGTGACTTTATTTGAAAATAGAGTCATTGTAGATATAATGAGCTAAACAATGTTGAAATCCTACTGGAATAGGGTAGGCCACTAATCTAATATGATGGTATCCCATACAAAGGGGACATTTGAAATTAGGTACAGAGGGAGAACATTACGTGAAGATGAAGGCAAAAATCAAAATGATACAACAGGAGCTAAGGAATCCTAAAGATTGCTAGAAAACCTCTAAAAGCTAGGAGAGAGAGGTGGAACCAATTTTCCCTCACAGCCATCAGAAAGAACCAACTCTGTTGACATTTTGGATCTGGGACTCCTAGGCTCCAGAAGTGTGGGACAATAAATTTCTGTTGTCTTAGCCACTCAGTCTGCGGCCCTTTGTTATGGCAGCATGAGCAAACAAATATAATATTCAATATACTCTTCCTTGGTGGGGGGTGGTGGTGGTGATGTTTAAACGAAGATGATTCATAGATGTAAACAACAGACCACAATACAGATGTAACCAGCAGGTGTACTCCCTAGGTGAGGAAAAGAGGAGTGAACTGGAGAGAAAAACTGAGAAGCGAGCAGCTATACACTCTGACCACAGAAAGTATTCGGGGACCCATATCTGCAGTATTTTTAAGATCAAGCTGTTTTGATTTTGGGCATAATAGCCTCAGTGAATAGGGCCAAAGAGCTTTTCAGGGGCCTGTTAAGTATACCTGAGATGGTAACAAACAAAACAAAACAAAACAAAACAGAATATCAATTTATATAAATACCATCACAAAGTGAAAATCAATAAAATTTTGATTGGCTATCTATACATGTAACATGTGATCTTGGTTACTTATGAAATTGATATTCAAAATTACTTTATAATAACTGAAAAGTATTAGAAGGCTAGATTATGTTTGATTCAGCATGGACTCCCAAGGTTATATGATAATTTTCAAGAAATAAAAACCAAGGACAAATTAAACATAACTCACTCATAGCTCATATAGGAATTTAAAGGAAAAATTACACAGAATTTTTATCAACACATTATAGCACACACTGATATTTGAAGTGTGGTTGTGTTTTAATATGCATATATACAATATTACAAAGGATATCTAAGAGTAACAGTGCCTAGAATGTAAAGTGACTCAAAATGGAGCATATCAGGGGTCAAACGGAATATTTAGTAATAAAACTGTCATTACTCACCTTATGGATTTGTGAAGAACTAATTAACATTTAAAAATGCTGAAGTTTTATGAAGCATGTGAATTATCAGCAAAGCAGAAATGGTTCACCTTAACCCATATGATAAAGATTTTAATATTTTCAAGTAAAAGTTATAAAATAAATGAGTCACACGAAATACAGCATAGGGGATAGAGTCAATGGTAATGTAATAACTGGTGACAGATGGTAGCTACACCTATTGTGGTGAGCATTTTACAATGTACATTATTATGATGCTGTACACCTGAAATTATTATATTATGTCAACTACACTTTAATTAAAAATAAGAAAACAGATTGAAAACATAAGATATTTGTATAAACTTTAAATGGAAATCTTCATGGATTTAAAAAAAAAAAAAACATTTGAATAAGGCAACTCCTCAAAATCTCCCCGGATTTTAAATCAATGAGACATGTGGCAAAAATAAGAAATCAAGATTTGTTTCCTAGAGTGATTTTAAATGAAAAAATGTTGACTTTCCAAATTTAACAGAAAGGCCATAAGACATCCTAGACTATTTCAATTGAGTGAATTTCAAGTTCTTTGAATGTTTCTTGTTACTAATATTTTCATCAAATCAACTATTTCAATTTGAAGAAAGTAGTTTTTGTGTACTTTCCAAAAGTGTTTTCTTTGATTAAAATAATGCTGATTATAAGTATTTATGAGTATTTTGACCTTAAAAAATTGTTATTGATATTTAGATTGGCTCTCAATCCCCATTTCATCTTCCTTCATTGATTCGAAGGTTAAACCGTGCCTCCAAACTTTCTTAAAGCTTGGCTATTGGAAGTGAATTAGGGTCATCTAGGCAGAGGTACTCAAGCCAAACCAGAAGGCAGATTATGACACATAGACAATCTTCCTGCAACTTCTTAATGTTGCTAATCTTTTGTAAGTTCCAAGAGATAACAGGGTTCATTCTTCAGCAATCCTGGGTGTCAGTAAAGAGATTTATTGATCCGGCTCCCTTTCTTTTAGAATAAGGCTTTAGAAATGAATTTTTTTTCAGATTCCTAATCTTGAAAATAGCATGATTTCAATGGTGGCCACAAACACATAGCTTCCCTTTTGGGTCCATTTGGAACGTGTTCCTTCAATCCATCCAATGATACCGAGTCCTTACTTATGTCCCTTTTCCCATAAGACACTTAATATGGTTTGTATTTCTCAACTGAATCTTTACTAATATATATTTGAATCAGAATACATTGATGTATATCACTGAAAGATTGAGAAATATATTCTTGCTACTTTATTAGCCAAACTTCCAACTGCGATTAAAGATTTGTATGAGCTAAAAGCCTTTGCCTACAGACTATTGTGTCTATGATTTGGAAGTCATGGGTGAAGCTGTAAAGATTCTTATATACCAATAACATGCAATAAACTAGAAAATGCTAATTCTATAATGATGATGTTGGTCAAGGCCAGAGATCTATTTAGATTCCAAGACCACACTAGAATCTTGATTTCATTCTATTGGTTCTATTAGTCATATTATCTCCTATGGTCAGCAGGCTCTGCTAATTAATTTAAGAGAGCCTTTCAAGAATGAGCCTAGCTATTAGGTGCCATTGAAGGCATAGTCACATTTCCAGCATTTGGAAAACTGAGTAAATATGAGGCTAGTAAAAAAGAATTGCCACACAGAGAGCTTGGAATAAGAGCAAACTATGGCTGCTCTTATGTTGCACAAGCCCTTTTGTGACTAGACTTGGCTCACTTCCAAGTTGCAGGAGACATCTCAGTGTTCTCCAATGAGAACTATTCTTGAGTCACTCTTACCTGGAGCTCAGCACCTAAACTTCCCCATGGGTTACCAAAAATAATTTCATCACTGCCCTTCTCCCTTACCAAGTCTAAAGATTGCTTTTCAAGTGCTCATTTTCTGCCTCTGGATTGGCTGTTTTCCAAGGTAACTGCACTTGACATTTCCAACTGTCTTCATAGAAAACAGCCTTCTCTCTATATATAGTTTGCCTATATCTTAGGACTTCATGAACAGAATCCATCAGAATAAATGAATTCTACATATCACTGAATTTGTCCATATCTGAGTTACTTCATATAAAAGTAACTCCATGAATGGATCTTTAATTGTGGGTTCTATAGTAGACTTCAGCAATCTGGGACAGGTCATCTTTATGGTCAGCTAGCGTGGAATCCAAATATATCACAACATCCTTGCTTTCTCTATCTTGAGCAAATGCTAGAACACCACCACAGACTCATTTGCCAAGAAACAATAAATGTAATTAGGGGAAGTGCAGTCTAAATCCATATTTATAAAAGAAACATTTCTAAGTGGGATTCTAATCAACAGACATAATGAATGAAGAGTCTTGCATATTATCGAGTAGCACAGTTTAGTTTCTTGGAGCCAGGATGTCTGGACAGTCAACATCCCAGAATGGGAACTTTGCTTAAATATTGCATAACTGAAAGCCTATTAAAGTGATTATCTGTGAATTGAAAGCCCATTAAAGTGATTATCTGCAAACAATACACTTCCCTGTTCTGAAGGTAACTTTAAGTCTCAAACTCAAAACTCATAAACCTAGTTTATAGCTTTCAAGTGTTTTTTGTTGTTGTTGTTTTGTTTTCTAAGCATCAAAATTAAAAAACAAACAAACAAGCAATAAAAACCCCCGGTGTCCAGAATCTGCTGTTGCATATAGAAACCTTGAACTTTTGTAGAAGGTGAGCTATTGCAGAGGAACAACTGGGCCGGAGGGAGCAAGATCAGTTACTAGACAGAGATAGCACACATAAAATGCATCGACCTGTAATCATTTGGTCCTCCTAGTTTTTTGTCATAGTTCAGTTGTCATATAGAGATAATGATTTGCATAATCAGCAAATTCCAATCCTGCTTATCTTCTTATTTAGTAATTATGTTCCCTATTAGCTTACTAGGGCTGCCAAAACAAAGTACCACAGACCAGGTGACTTAAAAAACAGAAATTTATTTTCTCTCTGTTCTGGAGGCTGGTGGTCTGAGATTTGGGTGTTGGCAGAAGTGGTTTCTTCTGAGGCCTCTCTCTTTAGCTTGCAGATGGCCAACTTCTCTCTGTTTCACATGTGTCTGTATCCTAGCCTCTTCTCTTTAGGGATACTAGTCTTATTGGATTAGGGCCCATCCTAATTATATCTCTGAAATTTAATTACCTCTTTACCTACTACTCCAAATATTGTCACATTTAAGGTACTGGGTATTACTGTGGGGGACATAACTCAACCCATACCACATTCCTTGCTCCAATTTGTCCTTTATCCCTCCAATTTCCCAAAAAATGTCTGCCTTCTTTTAGCCAAATTAATGCAAATATTGAAATCAATATGATGATGTGCCTTCTGTCAGTTTACACAATGTTTAAAACTCATATTCTATAATGCTTTTTGCATCCTGTGGGTCTTTTCTCTCTGAAAATGAATTATAAAAATATTAAGTGTCAAGAACATTGCTCAGGAAATTGGAGTATAATGAAAATATATAACCATTGAATGAGATAAATGCGTAAAACATTTTGATCACCCCTTATTTTGACCATGCAGGATGTACATGATATTTTCTGCTGTTCCAAATAACATAACGAATATATTTACACAGACATACCTATTAGTGCATTTAATTATCCTCTAACATAAATTCCTAGGAAGATGAATTACTATTTCTAAGAATGTGCACATTTCTAAGGCCTTTAGGATATTCCTCCAAAATTGTTTTTTGGAATGAGGTTATTGTACATATTACAACATATCACTAATGACAAAAATAAATAATCATTTTTCATAATTATGTGCAAAACAAAGTGCTTATTGTTCAAATTGCATTTCTTCATTTAACTTGATAATACTTTGGCATTTTATTTATTTATTTTCATCTATGCATATCCTTTGCCAGTTTTTCCACTAACATAATTAAGTTAATCTAATTGATCTGTAGAAAGTTATCATAAAGGTCAATTTGAAAATTGATTATAGGGCAGCCCCTGTGGCACAGCGGTTTAGCGCTGCCTGCAGCCCGGGGTGTGATCCTGGAGACCCAGGATCGAGTCCCACGTCCGGCTCCCTGCATGGAGCCTGCTTCTCCCTCTGCCTGTGTCTCTGCCTCTCTCTCTCTCTCTGAATAAATAAATAAATAAATCTTTAAAAAAAGAAAAGAAAATTGATTATAATGGTTTGTCTGCACTTATGTTTCAGTAATGCAAATTTACCTACTTGAATTACCCATAGGTTTTTTTTTTTTAATAGGAAACAGTACCGTAGAATTTTTGAAATACATCCTGTAAAAAAGAAGAATTGCATAAATTTACAGAGTCCATGTGCCTATTTATATATATTTGTTTATAAGACCAAGTTCAGGACAGTTCAATTAAATGTTTATCCCCTTCATTTGCTATTTTAATAGAAAATAAATGCCGTCTCATTATTTCATTTTCTTCTTTCTTGCTTTAAATAAGGGAACTCTACATTTCTTTTAAGAAAGATAGAGAATGAAGTTGCTTGGTTGTCATCCTCTTAAATGAGGGTAGGGCCACTAAACCACTGGCACGGGAAAGCTCCTTTAAAGGATGTTCATGGCTACAGAGTATCAGGGCAAGAAAAATATAGAAATATTATCTAGAGGTACTAAGAACATATATCCCAAGGAAAAGGAAAAGGAAAAGGATGTGTGGTGAGGGCTGGAGGCTGCAAGAAATGTGTAAAAGTAATGATGGAGACAAGGTAATTATGGAAGGGGGTGATGGTCCTTAATATTGGAAGAGTTTTCATCCAGAAAGAAGGTCAAGCTTACAGTAATGACTGCTTAACTGTTTGTTTCTTAAATTCCACATATGAGTGAAATCATATGGTATTTGTCTCTCTGACGAGTTATTTTGCTTGGCACAATTCACTCTAGTTCTATCCATGTTGTTGCAAATGGCAAGATTTCATTCTTTTTGATGGCTGAGTGATGGCCATTGTGTATACGTGTGTGTGTGTGTGTGTGTGTGTGTACTGCATCTTCTCAATCCATTCATCAGAAACAAAACAGATGAACACAGGGGAAGGGAAGGAAAAATAAAATAAAATGAAAATTGAGAGGAAGGCAAACCATAAATGACATTGAACTCTAGGAAACAAACTGAGGATTACTGGAGGGAATACGGGGGAAGGAAAGGACAATTGGGTGATGGGCATTAAGGAGGGCACTTGATGTAATGAGCACTGGGTGTTCTATACAACTGATGAATCACCGTATTCTACCTCTGAAACTTATAAAAAAAGTGGGGGAAAATGACTGCATAACTACTAATACAAACCATCAGTAAAAATTAAAGGAAGGTAGGAATTGGCTTAATATAAGATAATCCTTCTAAATTTACAGCTTTTAAAATAACAAAATGTAAAGTTTTCCTCTCTACATTTGATAGTGAAACCTATCATTGAAAGAATTCAAACTATAGCTATATGACAGTCCTTGGGCAATAATTTAGAAGGTCTACTTATAGTCCATAGCATAAGAAAAGAACAAAATAGGATAAATGGCTATTAAGATCATTTGCAGTTCATTGATTCTCAGTTCATCCTCAGATAATTTGGCTGTGTTTTCCTATGGTTTCATGGAAAATAACAGGAAGCATTTTATTTATTGCAATATATTAAAGTATAGAAATTGTGCCAAAGGAAAAATTATGATTAGATGAACGCCCCTCTTTATAATTACTAAAATCTTGGGAACATGTTTTTGTTAAATCTGAAGATAATGATTTAACTGCGATAAGGCGATTATATTAAGTTCAAAAGAAGCGCATAAAACTGGCTTTTGTAAAATAAATATTTGGAGCATGCTTTTAATGGTGATATTTTATTACAAATCATATACATAAATAATAAGGTGAAATAAAGGGATAATATTGGGTCTTTGTGTGGATCCAAGAAAAACTAATTGTTACAAAAAGAATGTATCATAAATATTAAATTCTTTTGCTTTGTTTTCTCCTAAACTCACATTCCTGTCCGCTTCCCACATGCAGAGTAAAGCCATGCGTCCCAAGTATTCCAGGATAACAGGGAGCAAGTTATGGATCCCTTTGACAAACAGACTACTAAAAAACAATTAGGATTGAAACTTCAGGTATGATAGATAAAGGCTCTTCCTAATTTCCTTTCAAATATCAAAAACCAAGCCTAGAAGTTACAAGTTGTGTGTGTATAGCTGTTTTCCTCAGTATGAGGAACATACTCCTTCCACAGTGACAGCAAAAATAATTTTGTTGGGGGTCCCGGGTGGCTCAGTCAGTTAAGCATCCATCTCTTGGTTTCCACTCAGGGCATGATCTCAGGATCATGAGATCAAGCCCAGAGCTGGGTCCAGTGCTCAGTGTGGAATCTTCTTGATTTTCTCTCCTTTCTCTGTGCCTCCTGCTCATGCTCTCTTTCTCTCTCTTTCTCTCTCTCTCTCTCTGTCTCTCAAATAAATGAATGCATTAAAAAAATAATAACTTTATAGAATGGCCTTTATATTGGTAGACAGTTGGCAATGATATGGCAACAGCAATCTAAAAAAAAATTGTGTTACTATTCACATTAATATAAGAAGGTATTTTAACACTGCTGTTATAATCTAGAAAAGATTCTGTTCATTTAAGCAAATGTTCAAAACAAGAATTTAATTTTGATGGTACTACTATTTAAAATTCCATTTTGGGTTTGGTGCCTGCTGCTGGCGGTCACATGATAATCTGCTAGAGGCATGGGAACTGGCGGCTGTGGCCTTTGGGCTGGGATGAACCACACGCTCTGGAAACTGAGGAGCTGAGCCAGAGCCATGGCCAGCACAGTGGTAGCAGCTGGACTGACCATTGCAGCTGCAGGATTTGCAGGCTGTTATTTTTTGCAAGCCATCAAACATATGGAGCCTTGCATAAAACAAGGGCTTTTTAAAAAATCTGCATTCGGTGGTGGTTATATAGAAGTGGGTTTGAACCCCAAATGACAAAATGAGAAGCAGTATTAATGCTAGGTGTAAGTCCTACTGCCAATAAAGGAAAAATCTGAGATATTCATCGACAGATTATGCTTTTAAGTCACCTGGACAAGGGAGGATCTCCTTATACAGCAGCCAAAAACAATGAAGCTAAAGTTTTACTAGAAGGTCAAGCTAAAAAATAAAGCAAATGGGTGATGAATTTTAAGTTCTTGTTAGTTCATGTATCTGAGTGCCAGTTTTTTTTTTTTTTATAATAAAATGCCTCAAAGCTAAAAAAAAAAATCTTTTTTTTTTAAACTAGATTTTATTTCTTGCTACGGCATGGGAAGGTGATACTTTGGGAGCGTCAAGGCCCAAATTTTCAGTTAAGCATGGGAGAGCATTACTGATCAATCATTTTCTTAATTCAATTACAAAGCTTTTCTAAGAAACTTTTCCTCTAAGCTTTATTTATCTAAGCATTCTCTCCACTTCAAATTTCATGGCAACACTATTGTTTATAAGAAATTTGTAGCTAAAGTAACTTAGATATGATCTAGGCCCTCTAGAGACTTTTTTAAATCTTGGAAGAAGAACAAGTCTGTACAAATATAAGGTGATGAGAAAGAAGGTAAGTGTGGGCACTCTCAAAAAATTTCATGAGAGTGATCAGGGTGGGACACAAGTTGCAAGAGCCTCCACGGGAAATCAGTTTACTATTGAATAAAATAATAGAAATGCAACTATTGTAAACTATTATAACTAATGGTACTAATGGAAGTTGAAGTTTTTCCCCCTTTGTCTTCTGCTCTTTTTCTTCTTTCTTTTTCTGATAAGAACTACCAGATAATGTCTTAGACTTTGCTTATTAGTAGTATTTATTATTTAAAGAATTTATAGGCTGCAACAATATATTGTCTTGTACTTTTCGTTGGAGGAAGTGTTTTGATAAATTCAGTTGAGTTAATATAGAAATAGATACAGAGCTTTTAATTATTTTTATAATCCTCTTTTTTCCCAAGTTTTTTATTTCAATTCCAGCTATATAAAACACAGTACAGTATTAGTTTCAGGTATTCAATTTAGTGACTCACCACTTATGTATAACACCCGGACCTCATCATTTATGTCAGTATTGATATATTTTATTTCTCAAAGATTTGTCCTTATCATTGAACTCCTTGAGTTTGTTGGAATTAAGTTGTTCATATATTCCACTATTACATGTGTATGCTTAGTAAGATTTATAATGAGATCCTTGCTGTAATTCCTGATATTTGCGATTTTCTATTTCCTACGTTGCTTTTTCCTTGACCATTCCTGCTAGTAGTTTAACTAATATTAAAAAAAATACAACTTTTGTGTTTGTTAATTTGTCCGTTTTCTACTTTTTTAGAAAATAAATCTATGTATTTTAAATTCTGCTGACTTTATTACTTCCTTCTTTTACTTAATTTGTGTATAAATGATTTCTTTTTCTAGCTGCAGAAGATGGAAAATTCTATCACTGATTTTATTTTTTTTAATATTTTATTTATTTGAGAGAGAGAGAGCAGAGTGAAAAAGAGAACACAAGCTGTGGGGAGAGGCAAAGGAGAGGGAGAAGCAGGCTCCCCGCTGAGTGAGAAACCCCATGTGGGGCTCCATCTCAAGACCCTGAGATCATGACCTGAGCTGAAGGTAGAAAGAAACTTAGCCAACTGAGCCACAAAGGCACCCCTCTATCACTGATTTTAAACTTTCTTATTGTCTTAAAATATTTATAGCTAGGCATTTCCCCCTTAGCTCCATCTCAGCGGCACCCCATACATTTTGATAAGTTGTGTTGTGATCAGAATTGAATTCAGACACTTGTGAGTACAGCATATTGTACAGAGAAGTTGAATCCCTGTGTTGTACACGTGAAGCAAATGTGATATTGTGTGTCAACTATACTCAATCTTTAAAAAAAAAGAATTAAATTCAGATCTTTTTATAATTCAATTGTGATTTCTTGTTTTATCATATTAATTATTTAGAGGTATGTGGCTTAATTTGGTTCATCTACATATAGTTTTTATTGTTCTTGTTTTGGAGTTTGCGAAGCTTCCCATGTCGGCAGGTTAGTGCTTTTCTCCAAACCTAAAGTACTTTTGGCTGTTACATCATTAAAATTTTTCTTTATTCTTTTTTTTCTTTTGTGGAATCTAATTACATGTATACCAGATATGTTGATATTGTCTGATAAGTCATCAAAGCTATATTTAAAAAATTATTTTCTTGATTTTTAAGATTAATTTCTCTTGAAGTTCTTTAAATTCATTGATCCTTTCCTCTGTAAACTTTATACAATATATTTTTAATGAACCATACTTTTTTAAGCGGCTTTAGACTTATAAATGCAAATTGAAAATATAGTACAAGGAGTTCCTATACAACTTTTCACAGTTTCTCCTACTATTTACATGTCAGATTACTATGGTACATATGTAACAAATAATTAACCAGTATTAATTTATTATTATTTGCTAAAATCAATACTTTATTCTGATTTCCTTAGTTTTCACCTAATATTTTTTTTCTTTTCCAGGATGTCACCCAGTATACTGTAATATGTGTAACTATCATGTGTCCTTAGGCTTCTCTGGGCTAACAGTTTCTCAGATTTTATCTTGTTTTTGTTGGCTTTGACAGTTTTGAGGAATACTGATTAGTTTTACTGGAGCATGCCCATTACTAGAATTTATGTAATGTTTTTCTCATGAATAGATTGAAGCTATGGATTTTGGAAAGGAAAATTTCAGAAATGAGGTGTTATTTTTATCCTATCAAGACTATATGATAAAAATGATTTATGAATACTGATATTGACTTCAATCACCTAGTACCCACCCAAAGTAGCATTTGCCAGACTTCACTGTAAGTTATACTTTGCCTCCAATTCTATACTATTTGAGGGAAATCTCTGTGTGCGCAGCATAACTCTCTGTGAGTTATGCTTTTGCTTTAGAGTGGAGTGTCTACATAAACTATTTGGAATACTTCTTCATGAGAGATTTCTTACTTTTCTCCCATGTGTTTATTCAATCATTTATTCATATCAGCTTGGACCCATGGATATGTATTTCATACTTTAGATTGTAATCTAATACTACTTTATTTATTTTGTTGCCTAAATTGTTTTAACTTTAGACATTGGAAGCTCTATCAATTGATTATCCAGTATATTTATTTATTTATTTTGTTGTGTATATTGATTGTCCTTTCCTTTAAAGTTCTTTGAGGTTTTTTATTATCCCTTGAGATTCCCTCTTCATTAAATAATTATGACCAATACTTCCTTTATATCTTGACATTTATATAATAGTTGGTTTAAATTGCTTGTCATCTAATTCTAACATGTGTGTTATCTCAGGGTCCCTTTATACTGATTGATTTGTGTCTGGACTATGTGTCACTTTTTTCTCATTCTTGGCATGTCCAGATTTTGTTATTGCATAAGTAATACTGCCTTTAATATTTTTAGAGACTCTAGATTCTGTTATTTTCCTCTGAAGAGTGTTAATTTTTGGTATAGTTTGCTTTTTCAATTACTGAATCATTGGTAAGAGACTTGTCACTTCTCTTCTGGAAGCTTGGTTTTATATTTTGATAGACTATATCTTTTTCAAGTTCACTGCAAATCTTTTAATTTTAGCACACAGTATTTTTCTACCATATAACCTTTCTTGTTTTTTAATGAAAAGGCTGAGATTTATCTGAGATCTTCTTATTTAGCAGGACCCTTTATTTGAAATTTTATCTCTTTTTGATGGGCAACAGAATAAATCTTTGTACTTCATTTTCACTTTCTAGTTTGGGTTATAATGGATTTGTTTGATTATTACTCGATTCTTCTGTACATATTCAGTCCAGGGTCAGCCAAGAAGTCGAGAAGAGTTTACATGCAGATTTTACTTAGATATTCAGGCTCCTCTCTACTGTGACTGACTTTCTTTCTGGGACTTCTTCCCTCATTTTCAAGTCATTCTAGCCCCAGACCTATATCCTGATACCTCAATCCAAAATAACAGTGTTTGGTGCTGGGAGGACTTTGGTGTCCCTTAGGGGAAAAGAATGTATAAATGACAGTCTCACCATTGCCATTCTCTTTTTCAAGGGCCAAATCTCATGTAGCTTTTGCTCATTCTTGTTTTGTCTCCACGGTCTTCAAATATCTGGGTTTTTTTTCTTATATTTGTGAATAGTTTTAAAGTTGAGTAGTCTGATACATGATATCCTGCAATTTTTGGAATTAGAACTATCATTTGATTGCTTTTTAAATGATATTCAGAAATATCTTCTAAAAAACCTGGGATAGATGGTGAAAGTGTGAACAATTAACTTTAGTCATAGAGGTTTATAGTAATAAGTGCAAAGTTTTTTTTCAAGGGAATAAAATTTTATGGATGAGAACTTCTAATGTATGTTTTGCAGAGAGCACAAAAGAGATGCTGGCAGATTTTGTAGCTCTGCTATTGGATTTACTCTCTATAACAAAATATACATGTTTTTCTGTTTTTATTTAAAACTACCAACTTTGCTACCTTTGGCTGATGTAAAGATTTCAGTATGTAAAGTGCTATAAGTTCAAAGAGAAAAAAAAAATGGACACATGGATTTGAATAATTGATCTGCTCATTGCTAGCTAGCTTTATAGCCTCAGAAAACTTTTAAGATCTCTTTGACCTTTATGCTCATCACCTATAAACAGAAAAAAATATACTATTAATGACTTAATTTTGAAGAGAAGACTCAATCCTACAGTATAATTGTTATCCTATAGTTGTTCTTATTGCCAAACATATGCCATACTACCTTCTTCTAAGCCTACTTTAAGTCATGGAAAGAAAAGTAAAGTTTTTGGTTTTTAATTTATATGATTAATTCCAAGGAAGTTTGACAAGCAATACTTACTGCCTGTGTTGCTAGTCTTGTTGATAAATGTTTTAGAGCTAGAGGGATTCAATACTGTATCTGGGTCTCAGCCAGCTGCTGAGGAAGCAGGAAACAAAATCCAGCTCCCAAATTGGGAGGTTATCAAGTTCTAGGCAGGGTGTCAATGTCTATTAGTTGGTGGGGAGGAAGGAGTTGAATAAGGAAAAGTCTGATATCCAATAGTGGGTATTGAAAATGATTCAAAATTTAATAAATATGTAGCATGGTCATACATTTCTTTTTTTTTTTTTAATGGTCATACATTTCTGTTGGAAGTTTCATTTAAGGTGCTCTTAAAAGGCCAGATTTTTTTTAACTGAAGAGGAAAATTAGTGAAGATATTTTAAAAGTTAGACTTCACATAGCATTACTCACATACCAGAATTACTGAGGCTATATCCTAAAGTAACCCCATTGTCTTCCTTTAGTGAAAAGTACAGTCTAATAAGTAAGAAAAAGTAAGAAAAAATTCTGAATATGAGAGTTGCTTAGGATGTGATACAGCTGTGGAAGACAAAATAAAGTAGAATCCTCAGAAAATTCTGAGATAAAGCAACATTTCAAAACTATATAGGGTTATTTGTAGATTTACTAGAAACAACATGCATTAACATATTAATATACCACATGAATTTATTTTCTACATATTGCACATTCACTTGTCTAAGTAGAGTGGACTCATGTATATTGTTTTGTTTTGTTGTTTTTTGTCATTTTGTTTTGTGAGATTTTTTTGTTGTTTTTGTTATTGATGTTTTAACGATTGCAGCCATTTAAATACACCAGATAAAAATTTAAGATACAAATTCTGTATCATCTTAACAGGAATTTGACATACACTTCTTGTTTGAAATATCACAAAGTTAAGAAAAGCCTGCTATTCCCCATTTAAAAACATTTAGTTAAAATTTTTTTTTAAATCTTAAAAAAATAATTCTTACAATCATTGGGAAAATATATTTAATTGAAAAGAAGAGAAAAATCAATAACCCAGTAAATTATAAGTAAGTGAGGATGAGGTACATCCCTCTCTTGATTGTTATGGAATATTCAATCTTTACCAGAGTGCTGGAAACATAGAAGAAAGTCAAGGAATATTTACAAAATGAAAAAAATAAATAAATGAATGACTGTAATATGTATGGCTTCCTGGTGTCAGAATTCTAAGTATTGTACTGATGGAGAATTAATTACTACCTATTTCCCTTTATTATATTCTACTCTTTCACTGTGTAGGGAAACTATGAATATTGCCCTAAAAGCAAAGCTGCCTGATATTAAATCCTAAATTGAAAACACACCAACCTGGGGATGAGCTTATGCAGATTTGCATAAGCTGTACGGTTTTGTACAAACTGACACAATGGTGTATTCTATCCCAGAGGACAAGAGAATTGAGAAATAAAGGAGGTGGGAAACATATTTTATTTTCCCCAAGCCTGGAATAAACCCTACAGAGAAGAGTGAAGCAAATATTTGAGCCCATCCTGTTGTCTGGGGGATATGAGATAAAGAGTGAATTTGTGCTTCACTGTTGCTCAGACCCATTTCAGGACTGTTTGAATCAAGAAACTGATAGATGTGTAGAAACCAGAAATTCTATGATTAGTGTACAGTTCTTTCTTTCCCTCCCACATGGTTCATCGTGGGTGGAGATTCTTCATTTATGCTGTGAATTGAGAGACGAGAGGGATCCAAGAAGATTGCAAAACAAGCTGAGGCAACAGTGAGAGGATCTCCAAGGCAGGTTGAAAAGACTTGCATCCAAGCAGAATGGGAGCCATGATGAGAATCAGAAGAGAGATACATTAGAGCAAAATATGTATCCCCCACTTATAATTCTAAAGTGAGTTGGAAACTTCCAATACTTCCTAGGAATGTGGGATGAATAAATATAGACTTTTCCTACCTCTCTTCTTTCTCAAAAAGAAATGGTATACAGACCATGTCTGGGTGAGACACTGAGAATTAGAGCTTGTCTCTGAGTGTGAATCTCATTCTGGGTTCCTTCTGTTTTAGCCATGTCTGTCTCATATCTTCTTCCTCATTTCAAGATCACGATTGCTGGCTCTAAATTTTTAGGTAGGTGAATAATATCATTGGAGTTGCATAGTTGGAAGTCCAATTTTGCCTAGAGTCATGTTGATTCCTCCAATAAGTATTATCTATAAGAAAAGATAATATTTTGATCTGCTACCCATTTGACTCAGTTTTACTTCTAAATTGAGTTTAAATTTAAAAGTGAGGTGGATAGAGAAAAGACAATTGAATCTGACTTTTATATTGTGGTGTTTATCTACTTTTTTTTGCCATACTTCACTGGATGTGGAACGTACTTTATCACACCATTTCAGCTGTGCTTGACCATACGGCTGCTTTGGTGAATGAATAGGAAAGGAAGAGATAGTGACCCAGTGAGAAGACCCTAAGGGCTGCCATGTGTTTTTTATTCTCCTCCTGGAGTTCTGCCATCCACTATGAGAAGAGTAGATCCCATTGAGCTGCTAGGCACTGGCACCCATTGGAGCAGACTTGAACTTACCATATCTCCTGTAGCTGGGCTGTTCTGGTTGACTCTACACATTTGTGAAAAAAATAAATGTTTGTGTTGTTTTAAGTCAGTAAGAATATAGGGTTGTTCATGATGCAATTAAAACTCCTACAAAAAGCCTGGAACCTCAGAGGCATTGCCAAGGAGTTGCCAGGGAACCAAATGTGTACTAACAAGTGAGCTCCAGTGTTGTTCCTGCCAAAAAGTAAAAGAGAACAAGAAGCAGGCCTCTCCCTTCCTACCCCCAGTGATGAACAATCCACCTAGAAGAACTTGCCTTTTTTTTTTTTTTTTTTTTGGCAACTGGAGACTTGTAAACTGTGAGGGTTAGGGAAAAACTGGGAGAGGGGAAGGACAGATCAATATGGAGTTGTGAGCCAGCCTGCTACTGACAGACAATTCTGATTTGATCTAGGAATTCACAGAAAAGGACAAATGGAAGAATTATAATGAGCTAGTTTAAGGAATTCATACTAGGGAAACAGAGGCTGCAAGTCAGAAATTAAATTCAGATATATAAATAAAGAAAATATATTGCTTTGACACACCCAAATAATAATCTATGAATCATATGCCCAGCACATTTCTTAAGCAAATTGCAGTATCACAAGTCTCACAGTCTTTAGATGTCCCAAAGAAAGGATTTCCTAAAGTCATTTACAAGGAAAAGAATTTAAGGCCAACCACCATGGCCATGACTTACTGGTTTCCATTGGGAACTACTTAAATGACCTGTTCCATGTCTGTTCACATGTTCAGCCTTCTTTATCTTCTTGGTATACAGATCCACTGCCATCTCAGCAAGTCTGAGTATACTCATCTCTTCTGGGGATCTCATATATTATTAGGAAATGTCAAAGAAAATTGTTCCCATTGATCTGGTCAGTGACCATATTTCTTTTAGGTAGATCTATAGGTTTAGGAGTCACACCTACATAGAAATTTTTTATTTTCCTTTTTGAGATGTATTCCCTTTCTGTGCACTGTTTTGTCAGAGAAACATTTTCCTAATGGTATGGAAGGTAGAGTTTCTTAAATATCGCCATATTGATTGCTATGGACTGAATATGTCCTCCTAAAATTCATGTGTTAAAATCCTAATGCCTAGTGTGATGGTATTAGAAGATGTGGTCTTTGAGAGGCTCTGCTGTCATGAACAGATTAGAGCCTTTTAAGAGGATTCAGAGCCTTAGCCCCTTCCTCCATGTGAGAACACAGCAATAAAGCACCAGCTATGAACCAGGAAGAGTCCTCACCACAGTACAAACATACTGGCTCCTTGACCTTGGATTTCCCAGCCTCCGGAACTTTAAGAAATAAATTTCTGTTGTTTATAAACTTTCCAGGCAGTGGCACTGTTATAGCAGCATAAAATGACTAAGACATTGACACAATGCCATTCTTTGGAGTTCATGTCTCCCTGCTTTTTTAGTGAGATGTCAAGTTACTAATATCAATCCTATTTTCAATTCAATGACCTACATTTTATCTCACCTCTTTTTATGCTCTGTTTGAAGAAAAAAAAAAAAAAGTAAGCTCTTCTTCTCCAGATGAATCACATTTAAGCCTCTGGGCATCCGAAAACAATATAAATAATAGTCAATTTACTCCCATGAGGCACAGGGGCTCATTAAGAAAATTAAGAACACACACATGAAACAATCTCAACAGTCACCATATGCTATGTTGGCAAAATTAGGCCTATTTATCATTCTATCATCAGTATAATCTAAAATATTAAGCAGATCAAGCATTTTTGAGTTTCACAAGCTAAGTAGAAAAGAGAACATAAAGTGCTTAATAGAGCATAATTGGGAAATTTCTATTTCTAGGCCACCTTGATGGTAATTCCACCATGGGCTGAAATGCTTAAGTTGTTGTCACACTCATTTTACATGTCAGTGTGTCTGAACAATGTCATTGCCAACTCTATCCCTCTAGGAATCCACCTAGGTGTTGGCTCTGGTAACTTCAGAAGAGAGGGTTGTCAGCACTGCTGGCTGAGCAGATGAGGACAAATAAATATTCATACTCTGCTCCTTGCATGTGACACTTGTATTGTGAAATCAATGTCCACATTTCAAAAACATCGCCCAAATTTACCTCCCTTAATCCAAAGAGGAAGCCATCTAAAAAATACTCTTTTCTTGGTCACTTAGGGATTCAAAAAAGAGGAAGGAGAAAATTGGGGATTATTAAATTATAGTTTTCTTGTTCTTAATGGAAATGCAAGGGAGCCCAATGAGGATCCTGAAGATTAGTTACCAAGTATCAAGATGTGTCTATAGCATATTAAGAAGGACTTAGAAGGTAATAAAATTTTGTTATAGACCTTTCACTATTGTACTTTTCATTAAGTTACCTCAAAATATGCAGTTACTTTGCTGCACACTATAGAGCATTTTTAGTAACCTCTTTTTAACATTTCTGTTAAAAAAATATTTTGATGAGTTGAAAAGGTATGTAATGTGTATTCTAAGATGTGTAGTATGACATAGAAAAAACACCAACAATACCAATTATATAACATAGCTAATCAAGATGTAGATAATTTTAGATGCAGTAGAAAATAAGTCAGCATGTTCAAGAGGTGGATCACATCTGTCTGATTTACTTGAGCTTGGAGTGTTGAGAATACATGTAGAAGTGTAGCTAGGTAAAGGCCAAAATGAATTCTTTGATGTTTTCTGCTTCTTTACACAAATATATTTCCTTCTCTATAGTCTTTAGTTTCAAAACAACAACAACGACAACAACAACAAAACAATAACAATAGCAACAGCAACAACAAAACAGTGTAAAGGCCAGGACTACATAGCCCTTTTCTCCACTTCCCATCTACATCTCTTTAAAAAGAGCAGAGTTACTGGGTTCCCATGTGTGACAGACACTACGTATGCATGTGCCTGAAAGCCTGCAAAAGGATGGAAAGGTGCCATTGACCTTAAGGATTATTTTGCTTCTCTTCTGGGTAACCATTCACTGTGGCAACTGTCATGGAACAACCCCCACTAACTGTTTCTGCATACAAGGAAGGTGGTTAGGGGAGAGGGAGAGAAATACAGAAGGTAGAGAAGAGAAAGGGGACACCATCTGTACAGGAGTATTTGCTCCTGTATGAGACAGTATGAGGGAGTATGAGAGAGCTCATACATCCTAATGATTTAAACCATTGGTTTTATTCTGATAGATCTGTGAAGGTATTTCATTAATAATGAAAGACAAGGATGTCTTCTATCACCTTGTTACCTCTATAGCAAGATTCATCCACCTAGCTCAATTATATAAGCTCAAAATAATGTGTGTTCTGATATTTCCAGCTGGTGGGGATGCTTTTGGGTTGTAACTAATATAGATTTTTCAAGAGCTAGTAAACTATTATTACTGTCACATATTTCCCCAGGGCCCAGAAGATACATCTAAAGTAGTTATTGATGAAATAAGGAAAAAAATCTCTGACCACCTGCAATCAACCCATAAATCAGCAGTGCTGTCATTCAGGACATAGATACTGGACAACAAAATCCACTCCAAAGAGCACAGGATGGGAAAATATTATTTTATTAAGTAGTTCGTTAATTAACATGTATTCACTGGCCTAGTCCAAAAATATTATGGAAGTTTATAGAAATACATATAATGCAGTAAGTGAAAATAAAATGTAAAATAAATGTCTACGTGGAGTTGGTTGACTACTTGATGTGATCAGATAGAGGAACTGGCATGGATGAAGAAAAGCATGGCTATCCACATGTAGTTCAGACCACTCGATGAACCACATGCCAGTCTTCAGGGAAGCCTAAGGTGAAAACAAGTACAAGTAGCTTGGAATGTATGTACCATTATGATATCCTCTTACTATTTTTTAATGTGTCAAATAAAATTACACATTTGTAAAATTTATATATGCTAAAATGAGAAATTTCATTAGTAACACCTACCAGATTGAATTTCTCAAGACAGGAAACAAAAAAATAGGGACTTTTATTACACCATTTTCCAAAATAGATAATTGTAAACATTTTAAAAAAATTAATGATTTTATTTATTCATGAGAGACACACAGAAAGAGGCAGAAACACAGGCAGAGGGAGAAACAGGCTCCCTGTGTGGAGCCTGAGGTGGGACTGAATCCCAGGACTCCAGGATTATGACCTGTGCCAAAGGCAGACAGTCAATCATTGAGCCACTTAGGTGCCTGCCCCTAATTAAACATTTACTTATAGGAATAAACAACAGGTAAGAAAGAGGAACCATAAACCTCACTGAGGTATATAGGAGGGTATATTTTGTTGAGTTTTTATCCACATAAAAGTGTAACTCAAACATTGAATTAATTTGTTTTTTAAAAATTTAATATAAAATGGTGTTCCCAGCCTGGTTTTAAAAAATAGTTTTAACAATTTAAAACTTTGTGAGGCCTACAAAATATACTTCAAAAATCTCTTATTAAAAAATATCTTTTATTAACATTGCCAATTTTGTAAAAACATAATTTTAATTTTTTAAATTCCTTATCCTGGGTGCCTATTTTTAATTATAAGTGTAAGAATGCTACTGAATCACATTAAAATCTCATATGAAGTGATTATATTTATTTTCATTGTTTTTAAGTGAAGCTACACATTTTTCCTGTCAACTCTTTCCTTTGTTGCACAAGTTCACATATTCTTGCTACTGAATTCCATATCAGAGGTGTCACATACTTGTGTTGTGTATATCCTTGGAAATATCCCCTTTAAATGTTGTCAAACAAAGATAAGGGATTGCATAACATTTTCAAGTATATGAGAGACAGAGATCATTTCTGGTTTTTTTTTTTTTTTTAAAGAGTGAACAAAAACTCACACCTACAGTTTGTGGCTTGCTAAAAGTCACATAGCTGGTATGCAAGCAAGGATAGAGCAAGGGGTAGGAACCAGGTTTAGTAATTTCTACTGATTTCTCTTTTCACTGTATTATCATCTTTCATCTTCAAATTCACCCCTTTGAGAAAATGGATTTTGGTTAGAAAATATTACTTAGTCAACACACATCTTTAGGATTAGTTGCATTGTAATGGCATTTTATACTTAGATTGGTAATTTGTTTTATATTGGTAAACTACGTATGCAATGCGCACACACAAACACACACACACACACACTTTGACATGGTTTGGTGAGAAATTTCCAGAGAGAATCATTTATCATAAATAAGAATCATACTTCTGTGTTGGAACCGTATAAAAAAACTCTATATAGACACTCAGATGTAATCTGCAAAAGGGTACTACGCAGAAGAAATTGCTCCAAATTTTGAGTTAGAGCCTCCTGCATTCAAATTCTGCTGTATTATCCTAAAACCTATTGACATCTTTATTTTTTTTTCTCTCCTACTTCCTTTACTTCCTTTCTAATCCTTTCTGTTTCTTCCT
Organism: Canis lupus baileyi; assembly: GCF_048164855.1. Classification (NCBI taxonomy): domain Eukaryota; kingdom Metazoa; phylum Chordata; class Mammalia; order Carnivora; family Canidae; genus Canis; species Canis lupus. Next base: position 27,023,785 of record NC_132867.1, on the reverse strand, counting down.
CTTTTCCTCATTCACTCTCTTCTTTCTTTACTTCTTTCCTTTCTGAATAATTTAACCAACAAGCTATTAGGTATCCAAAATGAGAAATAGGACCTGGCAAGAGTTGGGCCTGGAGAGAAAAGTGACTTATCAGGGAGAGGTCCAGCAAGGTCAAGAGATTAGATACACACAGGCAAATCATTGCAAATGGCAAGCTGTCATTCTTTTTTGACTGCTGAATAATATTCCATTGCATATATCACTTCTTTATTCATCAGTCAATGGACATTTAGGCTCTTTCCAAATTTTGGCAAATGTTAATAATGCTGCAACATTGGGGTACATGTGTCCCTTTGAATCAGCACTTTTGTATCCTTTGGATAAATACCTAATAGTGCAATTGCTGGATGGTAGGGTACTTCTATCTTTTACTTTTTTTTTTTTTTTTTTAGATTTTATTTATTTATTCATGAGAGACAGAGAGAGAGAGAGAGGCAGAGAGACACAGGCAGAGGGAGAAGCAGCAGGCTCCATGCAGGGAACCCGACTGACATGGGACATGATCCCGGGTCTCCAGGATCACACCCTGGGCTGAAGGCAGTGCTAAACTGCTAAACCACCAGGGCTGCCCTATTTTTAACTTTTTGAGGATACTCCATACAGTTTTCCAGAGTGGCTACATCAGTTTCATTCACATCAACAGTGCAAAAGAATTCCTTTTTTTTCCTCACTCTTACCACCTATTATCTCTTAGCATAATGTCTTTAAAGAGCCATCTATGTTGTAGCAGGTCTCAGAATTTCATTCCATTTTAAAACTGGGTAATATTCTTCTGAATGAATGTATTGCATACATTTCATTTATTTATTCATCTGTCTATGGGCATTTGAAATGTTTCTACCTTTTTACCAAAGGGCTATGAACATTAATGTGAAAATATCTGTCCTAACCCTGCTTTGAATTACTTTGCCTATTTATATAGAATAGGAATTGCTGGATCATATGGCAATTTTATGTTTAATTTGTTGAGGGATCATCATACTGTTTACCTCATTACCAGTACCATTTTGTATTATCACTAGCAACACACAAAGGTTTTGATTTCTCTCCATCCTCACCAACACTTTTTTTTTTCTTTTTCACTTGAGATAGACATGTTTCCTTATTTAATCCCTAAAGTAGAAACATATTTTATAGGACAAAAGAAATTAAATATTCTATCTCCTCTGTGATTACTACCTTCTCCTGTTAATCATTATGCAATGTATTAAACACATGCTATGAGCCAAGCACTTCTCAGCTGTAAAAAGAATTAATGATTTGTTGGTCTAATGCTCATGAAAATCTGAATCATCACTAATGGCTCTTTTCTCAGAACCTGAGTATCAAGGTCAAGTTTGATGCCAATATATATACCAAAATCCACTTCTGATTAAAAACTTGCGTTTTAATTTATTTAATAAATATTTCTTAAATATCAGACACTGTCTTTAGTTTTAGGGAAAGATGTTGAGTAAAAAGTAATAAAAAGTAGTCTCCATCATGGCATTTACAGGCTAATGGAAACATTGATCAAACAATGACACAAATAAGTATTTAATTACAGCTACAGTAAGTGCTATCAAGAATAGTTACTCAATAATTCATATTCATGACTTGGAAGAAAAGTTGTTGTTGTTGTTGTTGTTGTTGTTGTTGTTGTTTTTTCCCCCGGGATGCCTGGGTGACTCAGTGGTTTGAGTGTCTGCCTTCAGCTCAGGGCGTGATCCCAGTTCCGGGATCGAGTCCCACATTGGACTCCCTTTGCCAGGAGCCTGCTTCTCCCTTTGCCTGTGCGTCTGCCTCTCTCTCTGTGTCTCTCATGAATAAATAAATAAAACCTTTTTAAAAAAGGTTTTTTTTTTTCTTTCAAGTTAATAGAAACAAGTCTTTATTAAGTAACTTTCAGTATCAGGATAATAAAACTCTTATAATTCTCCTTATAGCAAATATTTAATATTGCTTTGGCCAACTTAAGTTAAAGGCCTTTTCATAAAATATTGTCTTAACTTTACTCAAATTAAATTTATAATGCCTTTGACTTCCCTTCATATATACAATGCAAGAGTCTAGTAAAATAAGCAAATATTAAACTATATTGATAATTTATCTTTTTCAGATTGTGTTGTTTAGAAATAGCACATGCACCCAATATATGTCTGCTCCTTGGCTTATTAGTTGCAGTGTACAATGCAACACAATGCAAAATGCGTTTGGTGAACATTCATCCATATCTATAAGATGGCAGCTAAAGATTAGGTTTCAATACTGACATTTAACTATTCTATAAGTAATTAGCATTACATTATACTATGTCATCAAGGCAAGTTTTTATACTGAAAACAATTAAAATAAGACTAGTTTACAAACATTTTTACAAAATGTAACTCTTCAAGTGGAAATAAGAAAAAAAAACAAAATTTGTCTATTTACTATTCAGTACACACAAATATCAATTTTTCTTATACTGAGAAAAAAGCTGTTGTGTGTCAGGAAAATAATACTTTAAAAAATATTTTTTATATTTATTTTAATATAAACTATATTAAATATAAACTTTTAATATTTATTATTTTTTATTTAAAAAATAATTACCTAGAAAATCCACCAACATAATGTTTGTCCTTTCAATACCAACTGAGATCAAACAAAGCTTTCCTAAAGAAGTGACATTGGTACTGAGATTAGAAAGACAAATAGAAATCTACCTGGGAAATGAGAAAATAGAAAACAAAGAAAAGGGATTTTCAAGAAAACAAAGTCCCTTTGCCTGGAGGGCACATAGTGGAAAAATGCTAATCTGAGTGAGACACAGAGTGAGCGGATACTTAGCACAAACGTCCTCTGAGTTTAGTAAGAGTCAGATTGTACTAATAAGAATTGATTAATATTTTAAAAGCTTTTTTTTTTTTAAAGACTTTATTCATGAGACACACAAAGGGAGAGAGAGAGAGAGGCATAGACATAGGCAGAGAGAGAAACAGGCTCCATGCAGGGAGCCCGATGTGGGACTCCATCCCTGGACTCCAGGATCACGCCCTGGGCTGAAGGCAGGTGCTCAAATGCTGAGCCACCCAGGCATCCCAGAATTGATTAATGATTTAAGCACAAGATGTCTTTTAATGATCAAAGAGGAGATTTCAATTAGGCAGTTGCAGTGACATGTCTGGTGTTCAGAGGAGGGGTCTGAGAGGTGGATGTGAACTTGGGAATACTAGTTAGCATGTGCTTTGTAGTTAAAGCCATGTGTATAGACCAGATTTCCAGGGACAGAGCTTAGAATAAGAAGAAAAGAGCCAGGGTCCAAACCTTGAAGAATTCTAACCATGAGTAATCCAGAATAGGAGGGGAATGGGATAGAAAATGAACAACCAGTGAGACAAGTAACAACAACCAACCAAACAAACAAAAACAAAGATAAATCCAGGAAAAGGTGGAGGTTGAAAGGTGGAGGTTTTTACAAAGGTGCAGCTAATCATATAATAATGTTGGACTTTGCTGGAATGTCAAGAGAGGTGACACCTGAAAACTCTCCACTGGACCAATGAAGAAACTGAGGGAGGACACATTTTGTACTAGACCAAAAAAAATAGGTAGAAGGTGAAAAAAATATCAAGAAAAGCAAAATACACTATTGTTTTCAAGACATTCGGTTATGAAGATGTCAGGAAGACAGCGCAGTGCCTGGAGGAGTGTGCTTGCTGGAGGGAGAGATTATTTGACCTTTTGTTTTAGATACTGAAGACTTAAAAACAAAAGGAGAAGGATCTAGGTAAAAGATGAAGGAGGGAAAACAACAATTGAAGCATCTAAGATCTAGAGAGAGGTCAGGTTCAGTGCACAGGAGGAAGAAAAGGCCTTTGATGGATTGGTGGGATCTTCTTTTATTTTACAAAGGTGAATAGGGACAGGGTGGGCAGATGCAGGAAGGTTTATTGATGACCTCTCATCTCATTTCTGGCTCTACTTATGTCTCCATGACTGGAAACCACCAACATGTTCAGGGCCTGTTTTCTTATATATAAATTAAAGAAGTGGGATTGGATAACTTAATACTTAAATTACTTTCAACCCTAAAATTCACTAAATTGTTCCCTATTTTCAATTCTGACAATATCAGATGACTTTTACATCTTGCATACCACTGGATTTTATGTGAACAGTTGTTTTGTTATCATTTATGGCAATATGTGTAGTTCATAGGGATCCTGTGTGTGACTTGTAGTGAACTAATATATTTTTTTCTTTTGTTCTCCCTGATTGTAGTTACTGATGTGAGCAGTAGTTTGTTGTGGTATTTTGATAACTACAAGGGCTAAAGATCTCAAGAAAATGAAGGAAAAATTTAGAGGGGCTTTCCTTTTGGTTCTAACCTCACTTCTCTGAGGTTGGAACTTCAGGCTTTATTTCTTAGAAATATTTTTTCAAGCAGCTTTATTGTGGTACAATAGGCAAAGCCCTGTACCACGTGGATGGTTCAGTCAGTTGAGTGTCCAACTCTTGATTTTGGCTCAGGTCTTGATCTCCGGGTCTTGGGATCAAGCCCCATGATGAGCTTCCCACTCAACAGGAGAGTCTGCTTGAGATTCTCTTCCTCTGTCCCTCCCTCCACTTATACACACACAGACACAGACACACACACTCTTAAATAAATAAATATATCTTAAAAAATAGAACCTTGCACCTTCTCAATGTATACAATTTGATGAGTGGGACATCTGCATGCACCTGTGACACCGTTAGGATGACTATCAAAACTAAAAGGTAAGTGCTAGCAAGAATGTGGAGAAAAGGAAACCTTAATATACTGTTGATGGGAATATAAAATGGTGCAGCCATTATGAAAAACAGTAAAAAACTAAAAATAGAACTAGCATATGATCTGGCAATCTCACTTCTGGATGTATATCTAAAAGAAGTGAAACCAGGATTTAGAAGTAGCATCTGCACTCCCTTATTAAATGCAGTCTTATTCACAATAGCCAAATTCTTGGTATATTAGGAACATATAGACCTTTCACTGACAACTTTTAAGAGTCCTAAACCAAATCTTATTAATGATGGCTCACATTAGCTGTTCTAGGTGACCTCAAGTTGTCTGTGGTATTTTTGAAGAGTAATACTAATAATGGTTAATTCATTTTGTGACACAATCACAAAATTTAAGTCTGGCTTCAATATTTCAGAAAAAGGATGAAATTGTGTGGTTCATGTTGACCCTCACAAATAGACTTAAAGTTATCATGAAAGATATACAGTGATATCAGTGTGGGCTGGGCATTTGTACTTTTACCCCTCAGGGTGTTGTTGTTGTTGTTGTTATTGTTCAGTCCATTTTTGAGCCACCTAAACTGAGTGCCTGTAGGCACCAGCCTCACTACATGCCTTCCTGGCTTCCTTACAATGTCAGTATCAGGACTGCCACCTATGGAAGAAGAAACATGTCTTCCTGTCTTAACATAAAACTACCCTATGATCCAACAATTGTACTACAGGGTATTTAGCCAAAGGATACAAAAAAACTGATTTGAAGGGATACATGCACCCCCATGTTTATAGCGGCATCTTCAACAATAGCAAAATTATGGAAAAAGCCCAAGTATTCATCAACTGATGAATGGATAAAGGAGATTTGGTGTATATGTACAATGGAATATTACTCAGCCATCAAAAAGAATGAGAGCTTGCCATTTGCAACAACACACATGGAGCTAGAGAGTACTATGCTAAGTGAAATAAATCAGAGAAAGACAAATATCATATGATTTCACTCACGTGTGGAACTTAAGAAACAAAACAGATGAATGTAGGGAAAAAAAGAAAGGCAAAACAAGAAACAGACTCTTAACTACAGAGAAAAACCTGATGGTTACCTTCAGGGAGGTGGGTAGGAGGATGGGGAAAATAGGTGATGGGGATCACAGGGTGCAACTGTTGTGATGAGCACCGGTTGTTGTATGGAAGTTTTGAATCACTCTATTGTACACCAGAAACTAATGTTACACTGTGTGTTAACCTACTAGGGTTTAAATAGAAACTTTAAAAAATAAAAAATAAAATAAAATCCCAGGCAGCATTGATGACAAGATATTCCCTCAAAGCAAGGGGCTAATGACTAAGTCAGTCTTTTTGACAAAAGAGCTCTTAATTTTATAGCCTCGTTTCACATCTCTTTGAATTCCTCTTGTACTTATTTTTCAGAATTAGACAAAAACAATACTTCGGCTGACATTGTGAATATGCTTTACTTGATTGTCAAGACCCAATAGACTTTCAAAAAGAAGCTCAAGCAATTTCTCTGGCACTTGGTGAATCAAATCGATCATATTATCTCCTATAAAGAATTTCTTTAACTTTGCCAATTCAATAATTCTTTGTTTTCCAAATTAAGAATATTTTATAATTTATTTTGGTAGTTTAGGTTTCCACAGTCCCATTATAACTCATGCTACTTTGTATTTTATCATTGAGCACACATGGGGGGTTTGAGCCACCAACGGAAATCCCTGGGGCACTATAGGAAAGTTTACCTGCAGGATTATCATATTTTCACTTACAGGTTACTTTTGAACAGTGTTTGAAGAGGGCGCTGCCGGAGTCAGAGTAAGAATTTTCACCAGCAGATACGAATCAAACACCAGGGGGCAGGCTTGGATCACAAAAGTTTGTCAGCATCCTCTGCTTGGAGAGAAGTGAAGGGTTTGTACAGGAAACAGTAGTGCAATCACTTTGGTTTACAAATTGGATTTTGGATTTTTCCTAAAAAATAATCTATTTGTTTCATTTCCGCAAATCCAGGAGATTATAATTCATATAACATTTTACATTTTATAATTTTGTAAAATAAAAAATAAACTTTCTCAATTCCGATTTTCTATTTAATTCTACTCAACATACATTATCTTATTAGGGATAAAGTTTGTTTGTTTCTTTGTTTGTTTGTTTGTTTGTTTGTTTTACAAATAGTACTGCTCTCTAAACGTTAATCTACATGACAAATTTTTTTGTAAACCTAACCAAACAAACAGAAAATATTTAATTGGATATTGACAAAATACTTTGGAATCTTAAATCTTTAAAAGATATTTACTTTTATGTACATTATTATGGAAAATTTGATATTGCTGATGTGCAAAAAGGAAAAAAATACCGGGCAGCTTTCATCTATAGACTCAAAGAGAAGCAGTGTTACCATCTAGTGTACTTCTTTTAAGATAAATTTTTTCACCAAGATATTTCTCGATCTCAATTTACCTGCTTTTATTTTTCATTTAATAATTTTACAATTTTTCTGTCATTGAATATTCTTCTACATAGTGATGTGTGACAACTTCATAGTATTTATTGTATCCATGTGCATAATTTGTATCCTCAATACCTTATTTTAAGTTACTTAGATTACTTACAACTTTTGAGAAGTTCCTTTACAATAAAAATAACATATTCTTTGGCTTCTCAAATAGGAGGACTGTAATGCATATATTTTCCTATTCAGACTTTTTTTATGCATTGAGAAGAACAACATAGTTTAACTTCAGTGTGAAAGATGAATTTCAGATGAGGACAGTACACTAATTTACAGCCTCTTGAAGAAAGGTGAATCACAATTTAGAGGCCAGTTTTCACACTCATTTTAGGTATTAGTTATCTAATTCTCTTCCTATGGCATTACGTCAAACCACATTTAATAACCACTTGTCCAAGTAAGGCATTTAAAATGTGGTTCCTCATTGTGACTAAGAATATGATCAATTTTTATTCCATTATTTAAATCATCCCAATTTAATGCCGCATAAAAACACTTTAATGGTAGGCTTTCTCATATTTCAAGGTATATTTCTGTGTCAATGCACATTTATGCCATTGCCAGTGACAACTACAGTGCTTAGGGTCACTCCTAAACTTACAGAAGTAAAATTATTTAGTAAAATTAAATTAAAAGTAAAAGTAAAATTAAAGTAAAATTATTTAGGACTATCTGAAATAAATGGCTTTTAAGGTTTTTGTACTGATATGAATTGTGAAAATAATTGTGGAATTATACAACCAGTGATGACAATCAGTGCTTGAACACATTGTTTGAAACATCTTTATGCCCCAGATTCCTCTTCTGTAAAGTAGGGTTGGGCAGAGATATTTTTGCAAGATTACCACATTAGAAGTGTTTGCTCTAATGAACCTGCGGTGCTGGGCCCCCTTTATGGACACTGAAAATATGGAAGGACATTATGCTGTGTAATAGTTAACTGCTCCAAAGCCTTATGTTTAACAGCAGGGGATGAGGTGACCTTACATTTGATGTAAACCCTTCTCCTCCCCTTAAGGATAGATTATAAACCCAGGCATTGGGCCTAAAATGATGTCACTTCTTGATTTTTAACCCCAACTTCAGTGGTCATGAAGGGATTCACATTCTGGAGTTAAGACATACCTTTTCAGACCTCTTTGCCTCCATGAAAAATGGCCAAAATAGTCCCAGAACCTCACATATAGCTGGTAGGATATAAAATGGGGCAGTCACAGTATCATACAGTTTGACAGTTCCAAAGAATACTAAACTTAGGTACCATGTGGCCCATCAATTCAACTCCCAGATATATCCCCCTCAAATAAGAATAAACATCCACACAAAGATTTGAACATGAATTTCCATAGCACCATGATTCATAATAGCACAAAAGTAGAACCAATCTAAACCTATCAACCAATGAATGCAGAATGAAAGTGTGTTATAGCCATAAAATAGAATCTTATTTGACCATAAAAAGGAATTGAACACTGATACAGGCTACAGTGTGGATGAACCTTGAAAACATTCTGCTAAGTGAAACAAGCCGGTACAAACACATACATCTTATGATTCTATTTATGTGAAATGTCCAGAATTGGGAAATCCTCAGATAGAGGAGGTAAATTAGAGTTGCCTTTGGCTGGGAATGGGGAGGTGGGGAGGGAGAATAGAAAATAAATGCTAATGGGTTTAAGGTTTTTTTGTGTGTGTGTGGGGGGGTGATAAAAATATACCTAAATTAGGTTTGGTAATTGTTGCACAACTCTGTGAATATGTTAGAAACCAATGGGGCACCTGGGTGGCTCAGTGGTTGAGGGTCTGCCTTCAGCTCGGGTCATGATCCCTGGGTCCTGGAATCGAGTTCCACATCAGGCTCCCTGCACGGAGCCTGCTTCTGCCTCTGCCTATGTCTCTGCTTCTCTCTCTGGGTCTCTCATGAATAAATAAATAAATAAATAAAATCTGTAAAAAAAGAAGAAAAGAAAAGAAACCAATGACTTGTGGACAATTTTAAATGGGTAAAAAAATATGTTATATTAACTATCTTAATAAGGCTGTTAAAAAAAAAAAAAAAAAAAAAAGATGTCCAAGTTAGCCAGCCCTCCCTTTTCCTCATCCCCGAAGCTTAGACCTTCACCTAAACTCCCTAGTGCTATTTGCTAGGTCCCGTCTTATGTCCATTATCCCCATTATTTCAGGCACCACAAAACTCTCAGAATCCCAAGTCTCCTTTTACCTCCTCACTCTTACCACTGTCAGGCTCTGCATATGGCCCATTCCTTTACCTCCCCTCACTCCTGCCCTACTAAATACCCCCTTCATCTTCTTGCATTAACAGAAACCTGGTTGTCTCCTATGAGCACTGCTTTCCAGAAAACTCTCTCAACCAGTAGACTTCATTCCGGTAGGTCCAGAGGGAATATATTGTCTTTGCTCCTCAATTATATTTTCAGATCTTTCACTCTTTGTTTCCTGAAAACTCCTAACCTTAAATCTTATGTCATCAGATTATTTTAATATTCTCTCTTATGTTACTAACTTCAACCAAAGTTGTTCTTCTGGCCCTCTCAATAATCTTAATTCAGTCCCTTTTCTTTTCTTTTTAAGATTTATTTATTTATTTATTTTGGAGAGAGAGAGGGAGCATGAATGGGGAGAGGCAGAAGGAGAGGGAGAGAGAATCTGAAGCAGACTCCTCACTGGATGCAGAGCCTGATGACGAGCTGGATCTCATAAGCCTGAGTCGTGATCTGAGCCAAAACCAAAAGTCTAATGCTTAACCAGCTGTGGCACCCAGATGTCCCTTATTTCCATTTCTTATCTTAGGTCTTGATGATTTGAATAGCCGCAATACACTGGCTTCTAGTATTTCTTCTCCACTCCCTTACCCCAGCCCCCACTTGATTGAATAAACGAGTTAATGAATGAAAATTATTTCTCAAATGTTAATCTACTATTTATGTCACCAAAGTCCACATACATTTAAAATAATATGTGCCAGGGATGCCTGGGTGACTCAGTGGTTGAGCATCTGCCTTTTGCTCAGGGCATGATCCCGGGGTCCTGGGGAAGCCTGCTTCTCCCTCTGTTTATATCTCTGCCACTCTCTCTGTGTCTCTCCTGAATAAATTAATAATATCTTTAATAAAATAAAGTGTGTGCTTATATTAGAACACCTTGTCTGCATTTTTAAAAAATTGCTTCAAGAAAAGAAGCAAAGAATTATTGATTTTATTTTTCTATTTCCTTCTTCAACACACAGGTGTGCATAGTGATGGGGATATTTAGAGACATTGAGAAATCCAGAAACAAAATATTCAGCAAATGATAAAGTATGATCGTACATGTAAGGAGCAATAGACCAAAGATAATACTGCCAATGTGTTAGTATATATTCAATAAATCAATTAAAAAGATATTTCTTTATAGTTTCAAAACTAACTAAAAGATACACTTTTCACTTGGAAATTTCTAAGAAATCCAGAGCCACAATTGTAGTTTTTGGTAAAAACAAAACAAAACAAAACAAAACAAAACAAAACAGCTTTATAAAAATTTTCCAAGGGCAGCCCCAGTGGCCCAGTGGTTTAGCGCTGCCTTCAGCCCAGGATGTGATCCTGGAGACCCAGGATCGAGTCCCACATCAGGCTCCCTCTGCTTCTTCCTCTGCCTTTGTTTCTCTCTCTCTCTCTCTCTCTCTCTGTCATGAATAAATAAAATCTTTAAAAATAAAAAAATAAAAATTTTCCAAAATTTTCAAAAGGGGTTTCTAGTCACTAAACAATTTCTTTTTAAAAAGTTACATAAATTGTTAACAAAATATTAGTCAATGCCACTCTTGCTTAGACAAGGTTTATAAAGGGTAAATATCATTGTATTTCTTTACCGAGTAAAATCCCTTCATGCTCCTCAACATCTGCAAGACGGACTCCTTTGCACCATGCTCCTGGTCCCTAGGTGTGTCCCCTGGCTGAGTCTGCAGCCTCACCTGCACTCACAATCCCCTGCTCTATTTCTAGGACTGAAATATCAGTCCTATTTCACATTCTTCAAGTATTTTTAAGTTCCAGGACAATCCTGGGAATTTTGAGATTCACCAGTTTTTGCCTGGTGCAGAAATACCATAAATGGAAATGCCTTACAGATGGAAGATTTTCTCATTCTATCGTCAGGACTCGAAGGAGCTTTATTTGAAGGAGCTTTATTTGAAGGAGCTTTATTTGTCTATAAAGACAAGGAGTTGGTGGTTATGTGGGAATAAATCAAATGATGTGACCTGTCAGCTCAGTTCCTTGCATTCAACACTCTCTTAACACATTTAGTCTTAAGGGAAGAGGTTCCAACTACATAAAGTCACAGCTTTTATTTTAACCATTCACAGTAGCAGACCTCTAAATTGAGAAAGACTTATGAAGGCTTTAAAAAAATACTTATTTTGTTATTTGCATTCTGTGCATAGAAAAAAAGATATTTAATGGATCATTTTTACTAAGCATATGCCCTGTTTTATCTTTATAAGAGAAATAGCTGATTACAGTGTTATCTTTGCATTTCCCTCCTGTCAAAAATATGAAAAATTTTATTTAAAATGATTAAAACAGGGCAGCCCAGGTGGCTCAGTGGTTTAGCACCACCTTCAGCCCAGGGCATGAACCTGGAGACCCAGGGTTGAGTCCCTTGTCAGGCTCCCTGCTTGAAGCCTGCTTCTCCCTCTACCTGTGTCTCTGCCTTCATTCTCTCTCTCTCTCTCTCTCTCTCTGTATCTCATGAATAAATAAATAAGATCTTTAAATTTTTTTAAATTTAAAAATAAAATGATTAAGACAATAATGAGTAAATATGATTGTTTTGCAACTATGGGTATATAGGCAATTAAGATGGGAATTATTAAAACAAATTAAAACATTTATAAGTTACATAATTCAGCAGTTATATGTTTAATATGTCAAAAATGACTTCATTGTTTTACTTTTGATTGATGTGTAAGTTTATGGAAGGCTAATTTTGTAACTTCATATTTTAGTATTAGTAAATTCACAAATATTAATTAGCATGTAAATTAAAATGAAATCCTCACATCCAGAAAAACTCAAAAATGTTATGCTTTTCATTAAAAGTGTTTTAAAATGTCATATACTCAAGAATATATATCTACTATATTTTAGAATATACAGATTAAAATAACAATGTAGCATATATTTTTATCTTACCTTCTGAAGAATGATGTTTGTTATTATATATAATTTCTACTTTTTACAAAACCTTTCAAATTCTATGTCCTCCCTACAGCAATTCCTTACCCATATCCCCAACGCACACAAATAATAAAAACCTTCCCTCTCAGTACATTTGGTCCCTGTACAATACTGTGTGATATAAAAGGGTCAGAATACTTCAAGTTGCTCATGATAGAAAAAAATTAAAAATGGAAGCACAAAAAATTAAAGTTTCATCAGAAAGAATTTTTCTCCACTTCCTAGAGCTCATAACTATCTCTTTTCATTTTCAGTCATATCCATCAAACCAAGGGCATCCTCCAAGTGAGGTCACCACAGAAGTTAAAAAACATACTCTAAGCTTGTGAGGACCTGTCTGAATGGTTTTATTAATAGGATGTGTCAACACCAACGTTTGGTCTGATGTAAAATTAAGTTTTGAAATGACACATATTTCCTGTGTTCTCTAGTTAAGCAGAGATTTCTTTCAGGCTTTCTCTTTCTTTCTTTCTTTTTTTTTTTTTTTTCTAGTCATGTGTAGAGGAAAACAAAGGACTCCAGAAGACCCCGAAGAAGGAGAAATAATTGTCTCATTTTATTTTAAATGCATTCTCTCTTCTTTTCTAGTCCCTTGGCTCCAGGAAGGTCTGCCTCACTCTCCTAATAAGGAAAACTGGCTGAGGAACTCTGGAGCCAGGAGAGAGCACTCAAAGGCCACTAAAAGTCACAGAATAGTGCTTCAGGCAGAGGAGGGCCCGGAGACATATAGGCTATAAGAGTATAAAGGAATGGGGGAGAGGAGGGCAACAGGAAGGAGACCTACAGGGTAATGAAAATGATTGACTTCTAGTAGATGAAGACGAAAATAAAATTACCCTTACCTTTGTATAGCCAGTCAAGGGGGAAAGGAGAGCTGAAGGTTAGTTACATTTGTTGAGGGGAAGAATATGTACATGAAAATTTGTATTCTTGTGTCTTTCTTGATTTTCAATCTTGTGATCTATGCTTATCTAAAAGGGGAGTGATTTGAAGCCAGACTTCCAAACGGTGGATCACTGATCTTCTGCTATTTGAGGGAAATCAAAATTGTCACTTTTTTATAGTGAGCCACAGTGGCTCAGCAGTCTGAATTCATCCCTTCAGGATTACATCTTTCTAATAAACATTCTTTCTAGAATAACATACATATCCATTTTCCTCAGCCCTATCACACACACTCATTCACAAACAAAATGATGAAAATTGAGTGAAGCAATAGAATAGAAAGCTAGGAGTGTGCTGAAGTAATGAGACAGAAGGAGAGAAATTTGTACAGAAGAAGAATCTTTGTACAGAGAAGACAAGTGACAGAGATTGCCAAACTTAAGACCATTTTCTGCCTCCCTTCTCTACTCAGTTTATGCCTAAAGAGAAAATACGTTGAGCAAACCAAGGAAGGCTCTGGCATAAACTAGAGCTGGTGACATGGGACATCAAACTAAGCTGTGATTACTTCATCAGAGATTACCTTTCTAGAGGATTCTGAAAAGGTATACTGGAAAAAAGCCGGTAAAAAGCTGTTTATTGTCACAATTTTCTGTATGTCTAATTGATGTGTTTGTAGGGATAAGCATCACTGTGTCAAACAGTGATGGTCCAAAGTTTTTATGAAAGGCTTGGTTGTAGCATTGTACTTGTAGTTAGTGGAATGAAGATGGTATTCATACAACTGAGACAATCTACACTTCTTTGGGGTTGATTTTTAAAAACCCCTAAAAATAAAACATCTATCAAAAGCTATTTTGAAGAAATTTTAAAACAGCCAGTAGTAAAAGGAAAGCATCATCATCATAGTTTTATTATATTTGAAGGTGGGAGATAATGAAATATAAATTGCATTTAGACACTTTACATTAGGTTATTCTTTGGTAACAGAATAGTCCTGATGAGAAAATTTTGTTTTATGAATTTTTTTTTCCCTGAATAAGAGGTGAATCACTGGGTGTAGAAACAAATGATTAATTACCACCTACACTCTACCACCCAGTTATTTTGAAAATCATAATTTTCCCTCCCATTTTCCAGATTTTCCACACTGAAAGGAAATTCTATCTGTTGACATGAAAGAAAGTAATATTCCATATAAAATTCTCAAGACAGATGCCAACCAATCCATTTGCACTACTCTTCATTTTCTAAATTTGCTTTCCAAGAGCATTTACCTACCTTTACACACATTGTACAACTTATTCTAGGAATTGGGAGTATGTGATCAAATAATATATTGGAAAATAAAAGAATTTTCAGAAGCCAATGATCAGATTTTAGAAAAACTGCTAAATAAATATATCAAGATGAATTGCACTGGGGGTTTCCATAATTTAAAATATGAAGTCATGGCATAGAAGTACCTGTTAAACATTTCTTCACCTTTTAATTCCATTAAATGCTATGTTCCCTGTGTGCTAAATTTGTCTACTTTCTAATAGATTTGATATAAGCTGCAGTTATGATTCTAACTGAAGTTAAGTCGTGAGCCTGGGAAGACATTGAAAAGTTCAAAGGAACCTTGAATTCTTGTGAATCACAACTACAATGCTGGAATTCATCTTGAAAAGACAATGCATTGTGTGTTTCATACATCATCTAACACAGTGTTTGGGCTCTTATTACAGGCTACATGTAAGTCATAGAACATTAATCACTGCTTATTTCTTCCTCTTAAATTAAAAAATAAGTGCATATTACCAGTACTAAGTAGCTAAAATTTGGTCATTTTTCTCCATGTACATATTGCAAAGGACCATTTTCTGAGGAACAGTCAAACTTGATGTTTAATACCATTGCTTTAGTGTTAACAAAGATTAGTTAGAGGAAATTTAGCCAGTTTTAAAATATTTTATTTATTTATATGAGAGAGAGAACACAAGTGGGAGAAGGGGTGATGGGGGGCAAGCAGAATCCTTGCTGAGCAGGGAGTCGGATGCAGGGCCTGATCCCCATCCTCTCGTGTTTACCTGAGCCAAGTCAGATGCTTAACCTACTAAATCCCCTTAGACACCATGAATTAGCCATTTTTACAAAAATACTTTAATATTTTCTGTAATTTTTGCTTAAGAGCAGATATGTTTTGAAAGATGTCTTAGGGAATGAGCATTGTAGACAATGGTGAAAAGTAATGAAAAACTAAAACAATACATAGAAGAGTAATAGAATATTGCATTTACTTCTATAATAATAATATTGCCTCCACTGCAAAATTCTTATTCATAATTACATAGGTAGCATGATGGTTTGATATGAAGTCCTTTACAAGAACAAGACATATTTTACTCAAATTTACCATTTCTATTATTGTCAGCAGGAGATGGCAGCACAAAATGATCAGATAGTCTTTTTTTGAGAAACTATCTAAAGTCTCTATGCTTTGTGAATATAGATATAACCCAAATCTATATTTACATATTACATTGATGCTACATTGTGTTTTACTTATCTTGTTAATTACCCTCTCAAACTGAAAATTATTTATAAAGTTACTATCTATGGAAATATCTTTCTTCATCTTCTTGAAATCTCCAAATGTTGCTTTAAACAATTTGGAGTAGATTCTCACATTTTAAAATGTAAAATATCTGATGAGACCCTTTCTGAAAATGACTGCTTCCTCATAGTTTCTTTGGATTTTCTTTTGTAAATGAGGATAAGCAGAAACAGAAAGACATTGGCACTGATGAAAGGAAAAAAAAAGGTACAGTCTTTGAATGTTTTTATTCAACTAATGGAATATTGTGAATTATTGAGTGACCATGAGAATCATGTAGTCTTTGAAATCATTAGGCAAGTGCATGTGTTGGCAATTTTCACCAACTTTTACTTCCCTTGCTCTAACCATCCCAGGACCTTGAGATCGTGATCTGAACTGAAGGCAGATGCTCAACTGACTGAACCACCCAGGCACTCCTCTTTTACAGAACTCTTAAAAGCTCAGAACAATCCAAAGAGTATTTATTCAAGTAAAGTGGTTGAAACTTGTGGCTCAAATCAACTATATTCTTAACTTATTTTTTGCCTGCTTGATCGATTAGTGATATAGAGATATTGAAGTCTCCAAGTATCATAGTGGACTTATCTACTTCAGCTTTCAGTTCTATTAGTTTTATCTCATGTATGTAGACACTCTTTGGTTTTGTGTATACATATTTAATGTCTTATTGAAGAATTGACTCCTTTATAATTACATAATATCCTTTTTTCCCCCTGATAATCTTCTTCCTTCTGAAGTCCACTATGTATAGTGTTAATATAGCTATTGCAATTCCTTTTGAATATCACTAACAAATTGAAAATCAACCAATGTAATCTACTGTTATCAACAAACTAAAAAGGAAAAAAATATATTGTTATATCTGTTGGAGCAAAAAAAAATCACTTGATAAAGTCCAACACTCATTTATTATATAAAAGAAAGTCCCAGCAAAGTATTGAATGGAAGTGTTCCTAGAATGTTTGAATTCTATCTGCCATCAATCTCTAAACTTTGACATCCGCTATCTAGTAGGCTAAATAATTCAGCAAAATGTATTTAACCTCCATTTATTAAACACTTTTTGGTTTTAAACTAAATGTAGTTTATAGTTAAAACTAAAGATAGGGGATCCCTGAGTGGTTCAGTGGTTTAGCGCCTGCCTTCGGCCCAGGGCGTGATCCTGGAGTCCCAGGATCAAGTTCCACATCAGGCTCCCTGCATGGAGCTTGCTTCTCCCTCTGCCTGTGTCTCTGCCTCTCTCTCTCTCTCTGTTTCTCTCATGAATAAATAAATAAAATCTTAAAAAAATACTAAAGTTAGTTAAGATGATTAAGGCAGTTAAAAATTATAAAAACCTTGTTGTAGATAAATCATGTAGATTTCTTGGTCCCCATCATATAATTCCAAAAAAGAAGTATATTGCAGCAACAATCACAATTTTAACAAACCAAAGCTTGGAAACAAATTTCAGTGATTTAGCATTAAATTCTTCAGAAAAATCATGTGCAAAAAAGTATGAGATTAAAAGAGAAGAAATGACATTGTCTACTTGCGGATGACATAATCAATAGTGAGGAAACCACAAGGAATCTTAAAAAAACAAAACAAAACCAAAAAACAAACAAAAAGAAACAGGAAAACCTCCTGAAAAGAATAAGCAAGTATAGCAAGTTAAAGCATACAAGATCACAATACAGAGGTGAAAATAGATGACACAAATATGTCAACCAAATTTCAACAAAACAACAAGGCAGTTGAAAGAAGTGATAACCTTTTCAACAAATAGTTCTTAACAATTAGACATCCATATGTCAAAAACAGAAAAAAAAAAAAAAAAAAGAAAACCTAAACACATGCCTTACACCTTCAGAAAATTAACTCAATTCATCATAGACCTGCATGTGAAACTATAAAATTCTTAGGGAAAGAACAAGCTAAAATATAGAAAATATATGTGACTTTGGATTTGGTGATTAATTTTTAGGTACAATATCACATTATTCTTTTAGATACATCAAACAGAAAAATAGGAAAGATAAAATGGATTAAAATTAAAAACTTCTCTGAGAAAAACACTGTGAAGAAAATGAAAAGAAAGATCACACAGTCGAAAGTATTTGCCAAAAACATATATAATAAAGGGCTTTTAATAAAAATATACAACACATTTCTCAAAACAAACAATAATAAAATGAAAAACCCTATTTAAAAATGGACAAAATATCTGAACAGAAACTTCACCTGTTATATAGTTGGCAGATACTCCTGTAAAAAGATGTTTAACATCCTTTGTCTTAATGTGATACCATTGAACACTTAGCATAGCTAACATTTAAAAACTGCTGGTATCAATTGCTATGAAGAATATGAAAAAACAGAAACTCACTTATTGCTGATGGGAGTGCACAAGGGCACACACAGCCCTTTGGGAAGAGAATTTGGCAGTTTCTTAAAAAGGTAAACATTGGCTACCATACAATCCAACAATCATGCTTCTAGGTTGCTACACAATTGATTTGATAAAAACATATTAAATATGATTATTTATAGCAGTTTTACTCATATCTGGTAACAACCAAGATGTACGTAAATGAGACAAGTATGCAGTAGATTATTATTCAATAATAAAATGAAATAAACTATCAAGGAATTTGGTCTGTTAGAATATGTATGTGACACAGATTAGAAGGGTACTTGTATAGAATTAAATTAACGAATGTTCCATAATTTTTAAAAAGTTCATGTCTAATTATGGGAAAATTATCAAATATCCTTTAAAATGGCTGTTTGGGGTTCTTAGGTATCTTTAAACCATAAGATTTTTCTTACATGTGTTTTTTTGGGTAAAGGAATCTTTTAGCTTTCATTCTAACCTCATAGGGTTCCACAGCTCAGAAAACTGATAGTGAAAACTATCCTTACAAGGAAGGCTTAGCAGTGTCAAGAGAATTTCATTAAGGTTAAAGAGAAATTAAATAACCTTGAGTTGGGAAGTGAGATTTCATGTCTCAATGTCTAGTGCTTTCAGCCAATTCCTATTGCTAGTCAGCAGTTTAAAAAAAATGAGTGATCATTATTTTGATAATTTAGGTAAAATTATACAAAATGAACTTTTTTATTGATTTCTTCATGGAAACTAAGCCCCATAAATGTTAGCCAGTCTGAGTCATAAAATCAGTTTTTTTTGTTTGTATGTTTGTTTTGGTTTGCTCTTTAAATCTTATCCTCTAGATCATATTGAAGCTGCTACTTGCCGGAAGCTTTGCATATTTGCCTTTGGACATGAATATAAATACTTACTTGACCAAATAGGTTTTCTATTATATATGGGTGGATATACATATGAAATAGAGATAGAGATACAGAGATAGAGATACCTAACCCCAGAATATGTATTTATATTATTAATTGGGAAATCTGATTTTCTTTAGTTGATTCTACAAGATTTGTCTTAGCTCCTATCTGAATTATACTAATTGAAAGTGGATTTCTTTTATGTATATAAAAGAGTAATCTGATTTCCATCACATATAACCTCATGTTGTATTAGGAGTCATTCACACAAAATAGTACGTCTCTAGAAGTTGGTTTAGCCATGAAGATAACACCCACATAACTAATTGTTTTTGCAGTTTTCTTCTTATTTTTTTATTTATTTTATTTAATTATTTTATTTTATTTGGGGCAGGGGGCATTTGAATAATGGGGTCATGATTAAGATGCTTTTAGATTTATAGCTTCTCCCTGACTAAGAGAATGTGCCATTCATACAAATATCCGTTAATATTACATTTCATGTAAAAAAGATGAAGTAGAGCACGGGAATTTGAGAGAATATCAACTTTCCACATTCTCTTTCTAAGTATTATGACATAATGTGAAATTTCCTCTTGAGTAGAATGCCAGATGTAGTCATCCTTGACGACTGATTTATGGTGAAGGTGAGGTTGTCAATAAAGTGAAAGGGGATTCATAAGCCAATGGCGAAAAGCAACATGCACTGACTGGCAACAGGGTGTATTAAATAACTAGAATTGCAGCTTTCATTCATTGAGACATTCCCTAGCCTACATGTGTCATCAAAGAAAGTGCCATATGCCACATGAAGAACAGGAAATGACTGTGCCCTGAATGTAGCATGTAATTAAAAAAAAAAAAACAGCTATTGTGAAGTAATTATACTGAAATTTAATTATCAATAAAAACAATTGTGTAGATTCCTTTGATACTTAAGGTAATTAATAGGTCCTAAGATTAAAGAACTGACAAAATATCTATCATTCTCTATTCTTATTTTGCGTATTTTAGTTTTCATGCAAATTTTATTTTTTAAGTTTTTTATTTGACTGTAGTAGACATGCAATGTTACCTTAGTTCATGTGAATTTTCATTATTAGTCTTTGGGAATAGCAAAACCAGAAAAACTTCAATTCCATTTCCTTTGGTCATTTCCTACGAAAGGATGAAATAGTGATGTAAGTGCAAACCTAACCTTCCCTCACTGTTTCTTTCTTTCTCCTTTCTAGTCATTTTCTACCATCTCCACATGCCCTCAACCATTGAATATCTGGTCCACCCTGCATCTCTGGTACAAGCTACAGTGCTTTTAACTAATTCCAACTCCTCTAGGCACTCCTAGCTCCAGACCATCTCTTGTCAGTTATTGCAGTAAATAAATTTCTACAAGGTTACCCTGCTTCAACACTTTCCTCTAAACTACTTACTGTGTAGAAACATGAGCAATCTTTTTAACTGAAGTAAATTTTTATCACTCCTTTATATAAAGTCCTCTGATGGCTTCCTACCCCCTCAAAATAGAATACTATGACTTTTTATGTCGACGTGTTCTTTATAATCTGGTCTCAGTTACCTCCGGGCCTCAGCTCATGCTAACCTCACCCTTTTCATCTTTGCTGGCACCATATTGGCCTCCTGGGTGATCATTAAATATACTAAACATGGTATTATTCAGAACCTTTGCAAAAGTTATTTATTGTCCCTGGAATATTCTCCAAAGTATCCTCATATTTTGGTCCTCACAATTTTAAGTTCTTACTAAACTATCACCTTATGAGAAGGCATTATCTGACGTAAACAGTCCCCTGCCCCGGGAAGGCCTATTCCCATTGTCTACTATAGTTATCCTTATAATGAGTATCGGGATCTAATATATCATATATTTACATTGTTTGCTTATTGGCATGTGTTGCTCACTAAAAATAAGTGTACTGGGGATCCCTGGGTGGCTCATCAGTTTAGCGCCACCTTCAGCCCAGGGCGTGATCCTGGAGACCCAGGATCGAGTCCCACTTCGGGCTCCCTGTGTGGAGCCTGTTTTTTCCTCTGCCTGTGTCTCAGCCTCTCTCTCTCTCTCTCTTTCTCTCTCTCATGAATAGATAAATAAAATCTTAAAAAAAAATAAGTGTACTGAGGAGAGAAACTTTATGTCTTTTTTTCATGGTTGCAAATGTTGCAAGTGAATCAGAGCCTGTAACAAATAATTTCTAATAAATAGGTATTGAAAAATGATGGAGGAAATGAATGGATAAATGACATGGAACGTGTCTATGTGTCTGTGTGTATGTGTGTGTTTTTTCCAATTCATTACTAAGTATGAAAATATTTGACACTATCCTTTCCCTCTGTAGAGGAGATTGAGGCCTGCACATAACAAGATAACAAATGCCATTTTTTTTCTTTTTTTTTTTAAGACTTTATTTATTTATTCATGAGAGACACAGAGAGAGGCAGAGACCCAGGCAGAAGGAGACATAGGCCCCCTGCAGGAAGCTGATGTGGGACTAGATCCCAGGACCCCAGGATCACAATCTGAGCCAAAGGCAGACACTTAAGCACTGAGCTACCCAGATGCCCCAACAAATGTCATTTCTTATGGGTCTATTCATCTGGCAGTTACTTAATCTGAGCATTTTAAGACCCAACTCTCCTTACACAATTCCACTGAGGTGAAGTCAGGTCCTAATAACACGAGTTGGCCATCTTTCAAAAGACTCCTGATGTCCTGAACCCATTGTTTCTCCTCTAGGACCCTGGTATGTCATATTTCTTTGCTAAATCTAAATTCCACATTTTTTCTCTCAGAATTCTTTCAGAGGAATAACTCACAGCATTGTACCTTAGGATGATCTATTGGCAACTTGGATATTGGTATGAATTTTCATATGTGATTGGTGACTTTGATGGCATTTATGGCTGGAAAACCACCATCTGAAAGGGTGTGCATATCTTTCTGTCCTCTAGGATACTGATGTTTATTTTTGGAATAGGCTTTCTTCTGAGAGAAGAGTTGCTTGAAATCATGCAGATGTATTTTAAGAATGTACTCAAGAGAGGCACCCAAGAAGACATTTTGTATGGAGATGGTGAGTATTCTATTTGATAATAAAATCTGAGTGGAATAAATTCATAATATGATAGAACTGTTAAAAATTTCATTTTGAAGAAAAAAAGGTTCCCAAATACTCCATGCATATAAAATATGTTTTTAAGAGCATGTATTTATCCTATTTGCTTGCTTATTTGTTTTGGTTTCAACATTTACTCACAGTAGTGTGAAAGCTAAAGCCAGACAAAAGTGGAAGAACTTTCCATTTTAATTTTACCTTTACTTCATGCTTGTAGAAAAAACAGGTAAAGGAGATGCTCTAGTCTGCTTGGAAGGTAACTTGGCTCCACTGAAGGTGATATACATACTGTATAATCAACATGATAGAAGTGAACTTTGCATAATGTAACATCAACTTCTATGATTGTTTTCCTGTGTCTTGGATCCAGGCAACTTTCAGGTGGGAGAAACTCCCAAAGAGATTTGATTTATTATCCTTCATGCATTCTGTAATATCCAGGGCAGAAAATGAAGTGAGACTTGAACTTGGAGAGAAAACAATGTCCTTTTCTTTTGAAGAGGATCAGGAAGCTGAAAGAAGGATTCCTGACAGTCAGGCTAAGCTGGACACCTCTATGGAAACCTGCCAGGAGCTCTTCAAGAATAATGAAGTAGAGCCTAGAACCATGGACTTTAAGAATAGATAATAGCAGTTATAAACTACTTTTTCTTTCTATTTCCATGTTCTCTAAGTTTTCCAAATCTTAAATCTTATTAGAAGGTGCAGTCCTATCTCTTTTGTGTTATGGAAGATAAGAGAACATAATGTCTCCTTCCATCCATTAAAGGTCATTGAGGAGCATTAAGATGATTACTTTTGGCTCCAAATCCCAACTTCGTGTCTATATCACAAAGTTTGGCAGCATGGAAGGCAGTATCAGAGGGGAAAAAACTTGAGTTTAAATTTTTTTTTTTCTGGAAAAAACTGAGGCAGTTCCCAAGAAGTTAACAGAAATAGCTGGGAAGCCAGTTTCTGAAATTCAGGCGGCTCGGGACCTTGACAAAATAATTTGATGGAAAACAGATACACAAAGTCATTCTATAGACATAGGATAGTGAAGTTCAAGGACAAACAGCATTATTACACAGAATCTATTGTCTGAAGACAATAGATTTTTTTTTGGAATTTTTTTGTAATTCTGAAGCATCCACTCTGTTAACTGTTCTTTTAGCTTCTTTGGCATAGGGGATGAACTAGAAATCTTCCCTTGGCTTAGAGTATATATTTATTTCTATAAGGGCGGATTCAGAGAGCTTTTCCTTGTACCACTTTCTCCTTCACAAAGATGTATTTGGAAACCTCCCTGAGAATTGGCAACAGTTCTTACGTTTCCTAAAAATGTTCAAACTATTGAACATTCAAACTCACATGCAAATTTCCTCTTGGGGACAGTACTAGAAACCACAGAT
Organism: Canis lupus baileyi; assembly: GCF_048164855.1. Lineage (NCBI taxonomy): Eukaryota > Metazoa > Chordata > Mammalia > Carnivora > Canidae > Canis > Canis lupus. The sequence goes on along the minus strand of NC_132867.1, from coordinate 26,999,936 downwards.
TATCTAGGAAAAAATAAATAACTCTAAATTGAAATTCCACTTAATGGTATCATAAACACAAAACACACTAAACCATTTACTAGAATTATTTTAAAAACTTATTAGAATTATTTTAATGGTAATTTTTAAACATTGGGGTACAGGTGTCCCTTTGAATCACTGCATTTGTATCTTTGGGGTGAATACCTAATAGTCTAATTGCTGGGTTGTTTCATTCATATGTGTAATACAAGAAACAGCACAGGGGATCATAGGGAAAGGGAGGGAAAATTGAATGGGAAGTCATTAAAGAGGAAAAAAAACCATGAGAGACTCTTAACTATAGGAAACAAACAGGATTGTTGGAGAGGAGGTGGGTGGAGGAATGGGGTAGCTGGGTGATGGGCATTAAGGAGGGCACGTGATATCATAAGCACTGGATGTTATATACAACTGATGAATTATTGAACACTACATCTGAAACTGATGATGTACTATAAGCTGGCTAACTGAATTTAAATAAAAAAATAAAAGTAATTTTTCAAGTTTTAAATTCAGAATCATAACTGAGCCATCATTTTATTTAATTCTTCTAAATGTATTAGATGTATGCAATGTTTAAGATATTTTGTAAAGGGGCGCCTGGAACCTCACCGCTCATGTGCCTGAGTGTTTGTGGCCATTTCTGTGTCTGGGCACGTGTTTGAACGTGGGGTGCGTGGCTCTGCAGGTGGCCCTGTGCTTTATCCATATGACATCGGTGCGTGCGTGTCTGTGGATGCGGAGGGGCTTCTGGGTTCTCTATTCTGTTCCATTGATCTATGAGTCTGTTGCTCAGTGGTTGAGCATCTGCCTTTTGGCTTAGGTCATGATCCCAGGTCCTGGGATCGAATCCTGCATTAGGCTCCTCTCAGGGAGTCTGCTTCCCCACCTGCCTATGTGTCTGCCTCTTTATGTATCTCATGAATAAATAAATATAATCTTAAAAAAGACATTTTGTAAAAAGTTATATATAGGATCATCATGTCCCAATACTACATACATATGCAAATGTGAGAATTGCCAAAATTCAGTTCTAGAAAATTAAATTAATATTAAATTAATAATAAAAATCAGATTAATAAATCCATCACAAAATTGTCTTCATTTACCATTTCTCTTTCATTGAGAAATGTCACGATGGTAGTCATATTAGATTTTGTTTTGTGAAAACAACTCTAAAGATTAGTGGCAAAAATGATAATCATTTATCATTTATTATCGCTGAGTCTGTGGTTCAGCTGTGTGATGTTTCCTGGTCTGGATTTACTGGGTTGAGCTTTGCAGTTAGTTCATGGAATGGAGGATGGATCAAGATTCTGTCCTACATTCTCTCATTCACTAGGAGTCTTGCCTGGACTTATTCTTTTGGTGGGAGAAAGGTTCCCAGCACTAGGAGAGGGTGTGCCCCCCACACAACTACTTTTCATCTATTTTGTTCCATTGTCCAGGGAAAGTCACAAAGCCAAGCAAAGTCAGTGTGGGAAGGGACTGTCCAAAGCCATGAGTACAAAAGGAACATTTTGACCACCAATTTGTAAACAGTTTCTCAGTAGACATGGTTAACATGGATGAGATTCTAATAAATAAATAGAGGAAATTACAAAAGTGCTAATACAAACAAATTCTACGGTGGAAGGTCTTCCTTCAGGTTCGGAATTATAATATTTCCCTCTTTGTATTATTTCTTTTCATATTTATATCTAATTTTTTTGATGCAATAAAATATATGGTTTTATTTTGGCTCACATTCTCTTGAAACACATCTACGAAAATTTAATTCATTAATCAAATAGGAAAAAAAAGGACCGATCATTAATATGTATATTTTATTTCATTTACCTTCTTATGAGTCCAAAAGCAATTAGTAATTATATAAAATAATTGCAATTAGTGCATAAATCAGTGCATAAATAATCATCATTCCTGAACATACTGGTACACCTTACTTGTCTATCTCTGAAGCAATCTTGAAGCCAAATAAATCTAAGCAAAAGAAGAGGCAGTAACTAATCAGTGGTTTGAATTGGATTAAATCACTACCTCTGAAAAGTCCAGTGTTCCAGGGAGAATTCTGGGTTTCTTTTCAGTCCTACTTCTGTTGATACTGTTGCTAACCCTTGATTAAGTAGACAGTCTTATGAAAGAGATAAATAAAATAAATGAAACCACAACTGTCAGGGGGAAAAAAGGGTAATAAAGGAGAGAAAGTTTGGGGCATGTGGCCCATTTCCATTTGTAACCACGTACAAAGCCTGCAGACATAGCTGCCAGAACGTGAATAATAACATGCTACCTGGAAAATGGTGCCAAATGATATCGTACCATATGGGTTGATTGTTACAATCCAATCAGAATTTCTTAAGTAGTGTGAGAAAATCTGTGCCGGGGTGTTGTATACTGCATTGTTTTTCAAGTTGAGTTTAGTTGAGGCTTGAGGGCTGGCATATGCAGTGAATATAAATTCCCTCTCAAAGTATTGAATTCTTTCAGGAAAATATTTCAGCAATGTATGAGGTATAATCCTGGCCAGAAGCCTGAGATATTAAAACAAGATTAAATTGTTACTAATGCTAATTCCGTAACCTTGACTATAACTTCACAGATTTTATAGTATATAGTTGTCTTTTTTTTTTTTTTAATGAGAATATTTAGTTTCAAAATGGGTGTAACATAAATTTAATGAACTCACTGGAAATTTCTTCTGGGACTTCTAAATAATATAAATATTGCTTGGCTTCATTTCCATATCATATATTGCAGGAATATTAAAATCCTAGGATTTACAAAGTACTTTCCCATTTGATCTTCATACAACTATGTGATGTGAAGTAGTTGAGGAAACTACTATTTTGGTTGAAGGAAGTTAATTTCCAAGGTCAACCAGCAGATAATTATGATTTAACAGGAGTTAGAATTCATATCTTTTTATATTTCTAAACATTATTATTAAATTTTTTGTAAACGTATACAAGCAGAATTTTGAAAGATTTTCTTTTAATCTTCTGTATAAAAACAGATCAGAATGCTTGTCACATTGAAAGGGTTTAGATATTTGTTTCCTTCTTCTTCTTTTTGTTTTAATAGTTGATGTTCTTTGTGAATTTTCTATTCCAACATGAAATGTAGAGAGATCTGAATTTTTATTCATGGACTACTGAAATAATATTTTGTTATAATTATGCTTTATAGAATGCTTTGTCAATATGAGAAAAAATTCTAACTGCCTTACTTTAACATTTATTTAGATGACTATGCATCTTATAATATTTTTAAAAGTTTTGTCACTAGAAATTTGGAGCAAATTTTCAATTCTTGATTGTTTAAGATAGTAGTGACTAGACAATTTCACAAAAATGTCTCATAAGTCACAGTTCTGAAAGCGAAATAAAAGTTTACAACCAGTAAGTGTACAAACCAAATGAGAGTAAACATAATATTCTAAAAATAGTACACTTCCGGTAGATACTTTTCGAATGAATCAATGTAAGAAGACTAAATAATATAATGAAGGAAAAAAAGAGCACTAAATCTCGATTTTTCTGTTACCTCTATTTGGATGCTTTAAAACTCTCTCCTAAGTATTAGTAAAGATAGTTATAAAAAGCTATGCCTCTTTATAAGGTTCGATTTGCTTTCCTATTGCAACTATGACATATTCAATAAGTTTCTAAGGGAAACTAGTTTCCATTATTGCATGGTTCATGATTTACATTTTTGAATGTGTCAAACAGGTCTGCAAGAACTCTATATTCTAACATAATTACCATCGAGGATGTTGAAGAAAATGCTTTCTTATGTGTGGATTGGTACCACCCTAAAATAAAATTATGATTTGAAACATGGGTCCCAAGTGTCTATTTGATCTTGAATTTCTTTCCTATAATCTCAAAACAAGCAATAATATGAGACGTTTAAGCACATGATTCATCATTTCATTGTGGTTCATTAACTTGTGTAAAAAACTTGAGGAGTTCTCAAGTACATTTTATATCCACAGCTTATTTTGACATTTACGATATGAATTCAAGTCCTAGACATGAAAGACAAAATTATGAAATGTTTTCAATGTAATCAGGAGAAAATTTTATATCTTTGTAGTACTAGAGGCTTTCTTTTTATTTTATTATTATTTATTATTATTATTTTAAAAGACTATTTATTTGAGAGAGACAGAGTGTGTGAGATTGCAAGAGAGCACAGCAGGGGAAGCTGTAGGCAGAGGGAGAGGGATAAACAGGCTCCTGGCTAAGCAGGGAACCCGATGTGGGGTTTGATCCCAGGACACTGGGATCATGATCCCAGCTGAAGACAGATGCTTAACCAACTGAGGCACCCAGATACCTTTATTATTTATTATTTTTAAAAGATATATTTATTTATTTGAGAAAGAAAGAGAGAGCATGGGGGGAGGGCCAAAGGGTGAGGAAGAGAGAGTCTTAAGCAGAGTACACTGAGTGCAGACCCCGATGTGGAGTGGATCTCCTGACCCTGAAATCATGACCCCGAGATCATGATCTGAGGATGACCCTAAGATCATGATCTGAGCCAAAACCAAGAGTTGGATGTTAACGGACTGTACCACCCAGGTGCCCCAGGCTTTCTTTTTAAATAAGGAACAAATAAGATAAGCAAAAATTAGTAATTTCTCTATATTAATAAATATAATAAAGAATATGAAAACAGACACTGCAAACAATGCCAGTAAATATTTGATCGACAAAGAATTATTACAGAGAATATATAAAGAACTCCCACAAATCAGCAAGGAAAAGACAAATAGCGCAATATATTAATTGGTAGTATGCATAAACAGACATTTCAGTGAATGGCTTATAATTGTAAGAAAATATTTCAACCTCTTTTGTAATCAGGGAAATTCCAATTAAAACCACAATGAGATGCCATTGCACACCCACCAGATTGGCAAAAATTAACAAGTCCAAGAACACGAAGTTTTGGCAAGGCTGTAGAATAACGGGAACTCATACAAAGCAGATAGGCTGTACATAAGCAAAAATATTTTTGAAAGCAATTTGGCATTATCTAATGAAATTTGAAAATGTGAAGTGTGAATTCATAATCTCACTCCTGGGAATATATCCTAGAGAACTTTGACCTGTGTTCACCACAAGTCATGTAATTGAATGCCAAATGCTCATAACAGTGGCATTGTTTGTACTGGCCAAACAAACGGAGGCAAACGAATGAACAAATTAGCAACATGCCAGAACCACAAGATGCATTGAGAAGAAAATTAATTAATAGACTGTGTCACATTCTAATAATGTAAAATTGTTCCATAGTAAATAGAGATGCACTATAGCTATCAGTGACATTGTAACTAGATCTTACAAACATTATGCTGGTTAATAACAAGCAGGTTGCAAGAGGAGCATAGAGATAAAAAATGAATATTTCAGTGGTAAGGCCACTGTCTGATTTGAGGGAGAGGTAGACAGCAGACAAGGAGGGGATGAAATTAAGGATGGCTATAAAATAATTTTAGTAGTATCATTAAAGTTTGATTTTTCAGACTCATTGATAGGTATTGAAGTATGTATTATATTTTCCATGCGGTACCTATATCAATATTGACATCTATTTATATTTCAGAATTTAATTAAAATTTAGACTAAGTTAAATAGATGTTCCAATAGTTTCTTGCCTCACCACAATAGCTTACCTTGACCAATCAACATATTGATAGATTTAGGAGACCACCTGCTATAGAGGAGTAAAAAGAGGGTTAGTTATCAGCAATAATAAATAAGAAGCCGTTTGTAATTTCTATTCCTTTCACTCTTCTGAGTCCAGGCCGGTTCAGATTTGGTCAGAGAAGAAGTCACCCTGCATATTTTGATATTTTGAGTCAGAAGAGATACACTGCAGGGAATAGAAGGACCCCTAGCTGTGGCAAAAGCTGGGGGAGTGAGCAGGAGCTAACACCAATGATCCTCTGTATGTGCAGCTAGGGAGTGGGTGATTCTCAAGAAGTTACTCAGAAAAACACTGGCAAAAGCCACGCAGTGAAATGTGGAGATTTGCGAGCTACATTTTCAGAGATTTGTTCATTACACATGATTTTCTTATTTCTCAAGTGATTCTGATGCAAGACTTCTGCAGATAAATCTTTGAGAAACTGTTGTAGGTGATTGTCCTTTTACTACACTCTTGATTCCTTCTGAGATATTACAAAACAGTATTCATATAAATATTAATGAATTGTCTTCAATAGTGGCACTAATTTGGATAGTTTCATTGGAAGCCAATGTTTTTGGTGTAGTTCACAGCCCCTCAAGCATAAGTGGTTGCCTTTATGTAAAGCCTTCCCTTCCTTTTACCTTTACCCTGAGGCTGTGAATTAGAAATTAGGCAAAACTATTTTGAAAATCTGACCTATCAGCTTTTCCATAGAACTTCCTTAGATTAGACCACCCTAAAGCCTATATACAACTCAGAATAGCTACTGGAATTTACAAATTGTTCCAACATGTCTCTGTATAATTTAAGCTATTGAAAAAACTATGTTTGCATCGAAACTTGCCTCTGGAGTTTCGATGCTCATTACAATGTGGCAATTCCACCAGCCACTCTGGTCTGATCTCTTACCTTTCAGGAACACAGAAAATTACTAGGTTTGGGATCAGGCTCCATATAAAGCTATACTTATGTCACCCTGACGAATGTGTCTGTGAATCAATAGAACATTCATGTTGAAAAGAGTGATTTTCAGACTAACCACATCTCTCCTAGATTAATGTTAGTGAAGTTTTACTAGTCCAATCTTCTTCTCATTAAGTAGATTTAACTCAGCCAATTGATAGATTGACATTCTACTTATTAAGAAATATATGCTAAAAAGAATAAAACAGAGGATTCAGTTTCATTTTTCTCCAAAATTATTAGCATTCTTAAAGTTTTCTAGCTTGAATTCTTTTTTTTTTTTTTTTTTTTTCTAGCTTGAATTCTTATAAAAGAACAAGGAAGTGAATGCGGGTATTTAGCTAGAATTTGCTAATCAAGATAATGATTATAACTACTTGGAAAAGTTTAGTGCTCAACATAAGTTGAAAAAGATTTTTATCATTTCATCCATCCCTATATGACAGGTCCCTTTATTTATTATCCCCACTCTACAAATAGTAATGAATTTGCTTAAGATGTCATAGCTTTTAAGAAGCAGAACTATGGAACTATGTCTATTTGCCTTTCCAGTCACAAAAGAATATCTGGGGTGCCCCATGAGCGATACATCCTCTGTTATCATCATCATCACATTTGTCACATTGTCATTTTTCCCCAGGTTCATTGCGGGGAGCTGCGCTTTGGGGCAGTCTCTCCTGGGCCAAGAAAGAATCTAAATCAAGACAGTCTTTGTTTAAAAATCTAGTAGTAAGTAGAGAACAAACTGTTGGTTACCAAGTGTGTGGGAGGATGGGTGAAATAGGCGATGGGGATGAAGAAGAGGACTTACTGTGATGAGCACCAGGTGTTGTACGAAAGTGATGAATCACTAAATTCTACACCCGAAACTAATATTACACTGTATGTTAACTAACTGGAATTTAAATAAAAAACTTCTTTAAAATCAACTAGTGAGATCCCAATGTTAGCTGTGTAAACCTACAAATTTTTTTCTGCACCCAGAAACCTATGTTTTCCACAGTCCTATCTAAACTCACGCCTACCTTCTTAATTTTGGCAGCTTAAAAATGGAACAGCGCATTTCATGATTCCTCACTTGGATGGAATTCTTTCCTGTACTCCCTGCCCTGTTCTGCCTTCTGTGATCCATGTCCCGACCTGTAAACCTTGACCATACTTCACCCCTAATCCCTTTGGCCCTCTGAACACAAACTCCAACCCCCTATACTCTGCTCCTGAACATTCCTTTATCCATTTCTTGGCTGGCCACCAGCCTGGCTTGACCCCCAGTACTGAGTTTCTTGGCTTGGTTTTTCTGGTGGTTGTATTAAATCTGTTATTGATATTGAAATGATTAGTATTCTGGGAAATTTTATTTGCTATTTGAATATCACACAACTAATAGACATCACTTTTTAGAGTATTTTATACATTGTGGTAATATGGATGAATGATTAAAGACATAGAAAGAAACTAGATTCAGACTGGCAAGGTTCAAACAGTGACTTGTTGACTTTCTAGCTGTGTAATCCAGGGCACACTTCTTTTTCTTTTTCCTTTTTTTTTAATATTTATCTTTTAGAGAGAGAGAGACAGTGAGCAGGGGGAGGGGCAGAGGGAAAGAATCTCCAGCAGGCTCCCCGCTGAGTGTGGATCCTGAGGAGGCACAATGTTATGACCCCCAGATCATGACCTAAGCCAAAACTGAGAGTCCACCACTCAACCGACTGAACCACTCAGGAGCCACATTTTCTCTTTCTACATAGCTCAGTTTCCTCTTCTATAAAATAAATTGGTTAGGAATCATACCATTATTGAAATTGTTAAAAGGAATTAATTTATGTAAAACATTTTAAAAATCATCTTGGCAGAGGATAGGTGCTATATATTTTAATATTGTTTGGAGCACCAGAATGTTACAATGATTCCAGTACATATTTCATATTTCATTTACATTTGCAGTTGTTCCTTTTGCAAATTATATTGAGCAGCATTCTTTATAATTATCAGTAACTTCAGTTGTCTGTGGTGGGCACCTGTATACCTTCTCTAGCAAGTGTTCATGTATAGTATGTGATCTCTAGAGACTGAAACATGTCCACTTCTTTAACCAGACTTTAACATGACCACTCTGATTTTGAGAAAAAGACATCTGCATCAATTATGACAACTGATGTCTGTGTTTTTAATAAAAAGTACAAGTGAATAGAATAGTACTTTGCCTTGGCAGCAGTAAGTAAATCACATTGCCTGAAATGAAGTGTCCATGATGAGAAATAGCTGGAGAAGGAAGAGACTTGAATGGTAATCTAAGTTTCATCTTTTTGCAAGGAAAATATTGAGTAGGGATGGGCAATGCATCATTGTGTGCAGTCCAGTAATAGGGCCTGATTTGCATTGTAGGAGTATTTTTCAAACAGCACTGTGAGATGGCCAGAAGCCTCTTGATGAGGTGGAAGGCAATTTTTGTAATTTATAGTTGAAACAGTGGTGGCCAGAAATAAAACAGAGAGAGGAATGAGAAGAGCAATGGTAAAGGAGTGAGATCTATAAACTAGTGACTATTTAAATGAATAAAAGGAAAAGTCTAGTAACAGATTTCTCCTAAGGGCTACTAAACGGTTAGTATTGCCTCTTATCAAAATGGGGACTATATAAGGGAAAACCAATTTGTAGACTTCCAGCAGATTATTAGATAAACCATTCTTGTACTAAGCAGTCAATAGTAACAGAGAAAACAGAATGCATTTTGTAGAAGCATTTCTATCCAATTCTGACTAATACTGCCCTCAGTCTGGTTATGGCATGCCAGCAATGTGGTGACTGATCAGTGGGATGTGTTGGAGCCCCCATCAATGTCATCACTGCCAGAGTCCATGGGGCTGATGAGCAATCTAAGAGGGAAGGATCTCTGGAGGACCAAAGGAAGTAACAGAGAAGGTGGCCAAACATGAGCACCACTGTGGGACCCACATCATTATGTCCATCATGGGAGCCTCAAGATATTTGAAAATGATGCTTTGATGCTTTGATTGTGAGATAAATCCACCTTCTCCACCATATTTTAAATCTCCCTTTAGAGATAAGAATCCCAATCCTTCTTATCAATTTAACATTTGAAGAAGAGATATCATTATTATTTGATCATATATCATTCGATAAGTAATAATAGAATCTTGTTTCTTTGTAACTTTTTCTGCTGAGGAAAAGAAAAAACAATAAAGCACAACATTTCTTAGGTTTTTTTTTCCTTCTCAAGCAGTTCACATCCAAATATTATATGGAGTGGAAGGGGAAAATGCTAATTTCAAATACACAATTTACAGTATCATGCTAAAGCTTATAATATAACAATTAAAAATAAAGGCTTTGATCCAGATTGTCTAGGGTTAAAAATCTCAGTTCTATCACTTCCAGTTACATAACAAGCAACTTATTTTGACTTAATTGGGCTTCAGTTTCCTCTGAAGTAAAGTGGAGCTTGTAATAATATCTAATTTGTGGGGTTATTTTATGTAAAACATTTAGTGTCTAAAAATAGTAAACTTTGGAAAAATGTTAGCTTCTAGTATTATGATGGATATTTCTATATATTAAGCACATGCATTTTAGCAAATGCAATTTTCAAGTGGCTACTCACTTTCTATTTATGAGTTGTTACTATTTTGGAAGGGATGAATTGGAACGCCAACATTATATCAGTAGATTGATTGCTATACAAATTCCTTCAATTTGTGGTGATTATAACATTTTCATAATTATTGCTCCTCTGAACTCTCCATTTGCGTTTGCTGAAAGATTTAGGGTTTAAAGTTAAACCCTTTTGAAAAGAGAATTAGTCGGGAAGTTGGGATTAACTCTAAACTTGGTGAATATACTTCTCAATCTCTTTGTAAACCAAGATTTTCTCTGTCCTCTATTAAAAACCACAGGGAAAACATTTCTCCTGGAGGTTTCAAGGGCAATCCTTAATGTTGTACAGCCAAGTACTGCATGATTAGTGTCCAAAGAGAAAAACTCAAGAAAAGCTGTTGGAATCAATAGCAGAGTTTAAAGCCTTAATTAGATAACTAAATGCCTCTACTTGTCCATAAATCCTTTCACAGAAATGACACGATTAGTTTTTATGGGCTAGGAAGAAATTCAAGGGTATTTTTCAGAAGATTATTATAAGGGGATTCCCAGATCCCAACACAATTTGGGGAGACAACTATTAAAAGAGGGTCTGGCTGGAAGGCTATCAAAGAGATTGAAGTTATGCAAAGAAACATAGATAAGATAATTCCCAAGGTGCAGGTTTACAAATAAGGAACTAAAGCAAACAAAATTAGCCCATCTGACTAAAATGCATTCTGGACTTACAGGATTCTTAGCTATTACCTATATTGTTATCAAGTTATTTTTATAGAAAATCTTCATTGAGCAGACTCTCCTTTACTTTTTTTTTTTTTTAATTTTTATTTATTTATGATAGCCACACAGAGAGAGAGAGAGGCAGAGACACAGGCAGAGGGAGAAGCAGGCTCCATGCACCGGGAGCCCGATGTGGGATTCGATCCCAGGTCTCCAGGATCGCGCCCTGGGCCAAAGGCAGGCGCTAAACCGCTGCGCCACCCAGGGATCCCCTAGACTCTCCTTTACTAATGGGGATTTTTTGCTCCATCCTCATTAGATGCAAAATTTTAAATTTTACTCCTTTTCAGGGAAAGCAAGATGTGGCCATAGAGCAAGGAAGTGATATTTGTTCATTCATTCAACAAATACTTATTAACCAACTAACATGTACCACCAGGTGCTCTCCTAGGCATTAACGCTGGTTTGCATACGTTTAAATTATTGATTTTAATAGGCATACAGGCTGGCAAAGATGATAATATTACTCATACTCTTTCACAGTAAACTATTAATTAAGTAATTTTAACCAAAAAAATGAGGTATTTGGTGTATAATAAACAATAAAATGCATTCATTCTAAGTGCGCAGCTTGGCAACATTTGAGAAATGTCTACATCTGTGTTACCACAAATATAATCAAGATGTAGAATATTTCTGTCACTTCAATGTTTACTTGGCCTTCTTTTCCCCATCTTCGCTTCCAAGCAAACAATCTGCGCCCTGTCTCATTAGGTTAGATTTGCCTTTATGGAACTGGTGATTATTTATCATCTGCAAACAATAGTTAACAAAAGATAAAACACTAGAATATTGAAGGATGTCATTTTAAAATTCGGAGGAAGGATTTCAAGTTTCTGAGGCAATGGTTGAATCATAACCACAACATTACAATCACAAAAGGGATTCAGTGACTTCCTGAAGGAGATCATTCTGTTGGGAAGGCTCAGGCCAGGCTTCTTCCCATGCGATGAGCTGTGCAAAAGTGGCCATGCACAAACATGGGATGGAGAATCTCAGGAGATTAAAACTGGAGGGCATTAAGCCAAAAGACTTAACGTGTTGTAGACAAAGAATCTATAGACTCTAGGGAGTCCCCAGAAACCTTACTTGAAGTTATCTAGAGAGTGTGAGGAAAAAATGGAAATTGACTCCAGTAAGAGTCCCCAAACTGACAATTTGTACTGTGAAGAGTAAATTAAATGATTGCATGCCTGTGTTAGTCAGCTCTAGGGCTGTGATTTTTATATGTATTTCTAAAGCTATGGGTTTTCTTTCTTCTCTTTTTTTTTCTTTCCTCCTCCTCCTCCTCCTCCTTCTTCTTCTTCTTCCAAATAAACTGTCATTTCTAATCTCCCATTGTAGTCATTTAAGTAAATTTGAAATGTCTTAACTTATTTAGCTGAAATAATCATAGCAATGCTTTCATTATGATTTGACCCTTTACTGTAAGGAATTCACACAGCTTACAAATGACTCTAGACTGACTAGTGTTTATCGGCGGTAATATGGCCATCATGATACTCTAAGCCAATTTTGGTTGAATTCAGTAAACATTTGGTAAAAGCATCAACCTCAAGCTTTTGCATGGAGGACTTAAAACTTTACAGAGCACGTGAACATGCATTGTCTCAAAATATTGTCTTTTTTCTGAGATGGAAAAACTAAAGCTGGTGATTGGATGAATGTTTTTTTCTGAGATCATAGAGATATGAGAGATAGAGTGAAGACCAGAACCTAGATCTTCCTACTTCTGGTCTAGGACTTGCTTCAAGATTGGGGTGGAAGTTTCCATCACTGTCAATTATGTCTAATCCCCTCTCCCTGACTCTCCCTCCCTAACCACAAGCCAATCAGTGTCTCCTTTTTGCATCTCTATGCAGTGCCAAGAGGATCGTCTGTCATCGATAAATAATATAAATATATTTGAATAATGAATATTTGTAAGTATCAGCCTTAATTTCCAACCCTACAAATATTCTTTCTCCCTTTCTCTCTGCAGGCCTAAGAGATTAAGACTTCAATCCTTAGCCAAAAATGGTATTTATTCATGTCTTTAAAGTCCATAGTGGTATCTATGAGTCCGCTTGATCCAAGTTAGATTTTAGGAGTGGAAGAGGATTAAAGCAAGATCAGGGAAAGATCAACCTTGGCTGGTATCTCTGTCTCCACTTCTGCACAGGTGAGGGGAGGTCTTTCATTCTTATTTTCTTGAGGCTCCTTGAGTCCTAAGCACACTGTATTAAGGAATAGAGGAATTTCCCTCTGGCGCTGTTCCGATACTATTTGGAATTTCCAACTTTCTGTTTGACTCCTAAATAGTTCCTTAACTCATTTGTATATAATCTTATTTTTTTAAAAGATATCTTCATCCTTTCATTTGTTTCTTCTTTAGGAGACTAAGCAAACTACAGCAAATATTTTTGGGTTGGCCATAAGATAAACTTTGATTTTGATAGAGTTTTCGACAGCCATGCTTTTTTGTGATGACTATTGCAAATGGCGTATTTAAGAGTTATGATTTTTGTTAACTTTCAAATATGCAATACAGTATTATTAATTATAGTTGCCATGCTGCACATTGTATAATAAATTGCTATTTTCTTATTAAGGTAGATACATACCTAATGGGCTTTTGTTTTGCAAATATAAGTCACATCTTCCTTCTAAGTTTATAATTTTCAAAAGATTTCCTAGTTATTTTTGTGCTTCATCTTTTAAGTGACTTTCAATAACATGTTTATTTTATGGCCATAATACATAATTTAAAATATTTTTCTTTACTTCCATATATGTTTATATGTCTGTGTGTATGTGTATAATTACATATATAATAAATTAAATTTCTATGGAAAATGGTGCCTTTGGTCTAGAATCTTTCAAACTAGTTATTATTTTGATATAATAAAATGATAAGTCTATCATGTATTAATTTTTAATTATCCCAATTACTGTATATTATTTCTTGTATTTCTCTTTTATTTCATTGTCTTTAATTTCCAGGCATACAAATCAATTGAAAATATGCTAGTGGGTCTCCATATTTCATATAATAAGTCTAAAAATTTTGACTTTATTTTTTTTAAATTACATTGATTAGGACATCCAAGACATTGTTAATATATAGTAGTTGAAGACACATATTGTGACCCTTTTAATAAACATGCTACTAGCATTGCTCCATTAAGAATACATTTTGTTGGGATCCCTGGGTGGCGCAGCGGTTTAGCGCCTGCCTTTGGCCCAGGGTGTGATCCTGGAGACCCGTGATCGAATCCCATGTCGGGCTCCCGGTGCATGGAGCCTGCTTCTCCCTCTGCCTATGTCTCTGCCTCTCTCTCTCTCTGTGACTATCATAAATAAATAAAAAATTAAAAATAAAAGAATACATTTTGTTATGGTTTGTGTGTGTATATATAAATATATATATATGTATAAAACATAATAGATAGATAGATGATAGATAGATAGATAGATAGATAGATAGATAGATACCAACACATATAAGTAAGAAGATAGATACATACATATATACAGACAGACAGGCACAGGGATTTCTAATGTGAATAAGCTCAATTGAGTCTAATTCTTTTCACTTTCCAGGCAACATAAAAGTTGAATTTTCACCTCTCTCATATTAGGTATGGCCAGGAAGTAGTTAGGCTAATTAGATAAAAGTGACACATGAATATAATAATTTTATCACTCAAACTATATTCCTCTTTCTCTCTTTCTGTTCTCTCTCTGAAATGGCAATAGACAAATTGAGTATTGGTACGGGGTTTCTGTAAGACAAAAATGATGAAAAAGGCTAGACAATTTATGGAAGAAAATTATTCTGCAAAAATGGCTTGAACAGCCAGCAGACTTTTTGAGAGCAAAAGAAAGATTTAGAGGGGCTGAAACACTGAGATTTTGGGGTCAGTTGTTACTGTAGCTTCACCTAACCTGTCTTGACTAAAACCCCTATTTTAATGCAATTTTTAAAAAAATATTTTTTAGTTAATGATGTATAATGTTCTTCTTTCTGATATATTATTATTCATATTAATATATTCTATAATATTGAATCTGTTCTGAAAAATTAATAAGGTTTTAGATAAGTTAAATTGTCTCCTTAAGAAAATATTCCCTCATTATTGGTTGAAAGTATTGTCATATTGTAAGAAACCTGGCTATGAAGTAAAACAAATATTAAAAAAATAGAAAACAAGTGATAGTCAAATTTAAAAAAAAAACTATATTTACAGACTTTTCATAGACTCTAAGACATTAATAAATAATGTTCCACAAAGGATCTTGAGTGAAGCTGAACATAAGAATAGAGAACATATTGGTTAAAATGTGACTAGTCTAGTTACATACTATGTACATTCATTTTTTTTTGTTTTGCTTCAAATAAATTCACCTCATTTATTTTAGTATTTAATATTTTTGTCAAGAAACATGACTTTATTGTCATTATCATAATATGTGGTAGAAAAGTGTTGTTCTAGTCCACGCAGCTTCCCTCTGCCCTGTGGTAGAACAATGCCTCTTTCATGTGGAAATTCATTCTATGTGCCATTGATAGGGATGATCCTATCCAATCTCATTCTTTCTATAGATTGTGTTTATGACTTCCTTGACAGAGTATGATAAGATATGACATTGTTCAGGGTGGAGGGGTAAGAGGGAACAGAAGCAGTTGGTTCTCCATTAATGTTCCCATTATGGAAAAAAAGATGATTTCTCTGTTGTGATTGTTGACCAGTTATTTTCTAAGTTTGTAACTGCCTTCTGATAACTTTCCTATACTAGAAGAGAACTTGAAGAGAAAGGTAAAGACAGATTTCTGTTGAAACCAAGGTAATTTTAATGAAGAAGCAATGGTGAGCAGGTCAGGGCCTTTCTAACATCAACTGAATCACTGGAAAGAATTAGAACTTAAATCTGCTCTTTCTGACTTCTAAGTTAGTACAACTAATTAACTGCCTCCCTTCCATACTAAATAAATGTGTATATATATATATATATATATATATATATACACACACACAATGGTGTTCTAATATAGTTGAGATGAATTTTAATTTTAATTTTTGTTATAGAAGAGTCCTGACTGATAATTATTACCATTATTACCATCAAATTATTATATGTCATCTTTATTTTGTACAAATGGGAAAAAATGGGAAATACTGTATTGCATGAAAGCTGGAGATCAAAGAAGGAGTTCTTGAAAGTTGGATGAGATTAATAATGTGAAAGTAATGTGTAATGATCTAAAGAAAAGTAAAACTTCAGCAAAAAATAATAGAGAATTATCCTGACAAAATATTCTCTCCTGCCTGGAATGATTTTCTCTTTTTATCTCTATTGCATTCATTTTTGTTGAGATATGATTATGTTACAGTACACAAGCTTCTACTCTGATATTTTTAGCTTATTTAAAGAGTTAAAAAAATCATATTAGAATTCCAAGTACTGTATCTCTATTGGGAATGGGTCAGAATTCTGTGTAATCAGACACTGCATATATGTTTGAGATATTCTTCTGTGAGCAATATGCAAGAACTTTACCCATGAACTTTATTATATCCCATGAGGCTGAACAGAGATGTTATGGCTCACTTCCAGGTTGAAGAAAATTGAGATCACCCAATAGGTAAAGTGCTGTTCGTATGCATGATAAACACATATGCACAACACACAAGATGTATGTATACATTTGCGTGTATTATTTTAGAATGTTTTAGCCTACTTAACATGAGATCAAAATGGTTTTTATATAAAACTTATTGAGTTATTTCAATAGTCACAATTTTTCAATTAACAATAGATATGTCGGTTTAGTCTCATATTGTCACTGTTTTTCAAGTATCTACAATATTGTACTTTGCTTTAAAAAACTCCTACTATGTAAGATTTACTTATGTTAACCACTTACATTGACACCAGTAGTTTTATCACAATTATACTTCTTTATCTTTTCTTAATGTAATAATAGTAGTAAAATTATTTCCATAGTTCCATGATGGCATTAAATACATCTATGGAACACTCCCGAAGGTTTGTTTTTAATTAAGATTCCTTAGGAATTACATAATTGAGCATAAGCTCATCACGTGGACACATGCCAAGAATTAACAATAGTTATATTAGTGAACTTGTTACCTAGTAACAAAAGCAACATAACATTTTCATAACATTTTAGTAATATATTCTAATTGTCCCAAAGTTCTCATAACCAAATACATGGCAAAAATACTCACACATATTACATAAATACTTTTGTGAAACGTGCATTCTGTCTTTTGTCTCAGTGCTCCTTTTGTATATTATTCCAGTTTTCTACTTCATCTTGGAAAAGTGTTCCATGTCACAGTGAATGCCAAAAGGGGAAACAGAAACAATAAGGAAGAACCAATTGCTAATTCTAAAACTGAAGAATAAAATTTCTGAAATTAAGAGATTTCCATAGATGGACTTAATAGCTGAATAGACAGGACAAAGAGTAATGAACTTCATGATAAATCATTAAGAATTATCTACGAGAAAAAATGATGAGAGAAAATGTAAAAAATAAATGAACAGAGACTTGAGAACCTGTGTGATGATCTCAAACATTACAGCACATGGAACTAGAATAGTAAAATGAGAGAGATTATTGCAGACAAAAAAATATTCAAGAGATAGTGTTAAATATTTTCCAAATTTGATGAATTCCACATAATGGCAGATATAAGACGCTTAATGAATATGCTCAGAGAAGGAAAAAGAAGCCTAAAGTTATGTGCATCATATCCAAGTGGCTGAAAGTCAAAAAATAGATTATGAAAGTAACAAGAGAAAATTAATGCATTACAGACAAGGAGACAAAATTCCAATTAATGTCTGGTTTCTCACCAGAATCCTTGAAGACAAGAAAAATAGCAACATCTTTAAAGTACTACAAACAAACAAACATATGAACACTGGAAACCCAGAATTCTATACCCATTAAAAATATTTTTCAATAATCAACGTGAAATAAGGATATTTTCAGGTAAAAGAGAGCCTGAGGAATTCATCACCAACAGATCTTCCCTAAAAGAAATATTAAGGAAGTTTATCAGGATGAAAGAAAATGATAGGAGAGGAAAGACTATGTTCTCAGAAAAGAAGAAATAACATCTGAAATATCTGGGTAGATAGAAATGAATATATAATTTTTAATTTTATCAATTCTTAATTATTTATAAACTCTATGTGCATATATATATATATATAACCATATGAGTTACATTAATTGCTAACAGATTAAAAATTCTAAGTAAAAGTTACATTTTGCAGAGTGGGCTCAAAAACTATACCAACTATATGTTATCTACAAGAAACATACTTTTATTTTAAAGACAAATATGGTTTGACAGTAAAAGAACAAAACATATAATGCAAACGTTAAGAAAAAGAAGGCTGGAATTGTTATATTAATTTTATTTGTTTTTATTTGTTTTTATTGAAATTTGGTTTGCCAATATGTAGTATAACACCCAGTGCTCTTCCCATCGAGTGCCCTCTTCAGTGCCCGTCACCTAGTTACCCCAAACCCCTGCCCACCTCCCCTTCCACAACTCCTTGTTCATTTCCCAGAGTTAGGATTCTCTCATGTTTGTCTTCCTCTCTAATTTTTCTCACTCAGTTCCCCTCCTTCCCCTTATAATCTCTTTTACTATTTTTTATATTCCCCATATGAGTGAAACCATATGATGATTGTCCTTTTACATGACTTACTTCGTTAAGCCTAATACCCTCCAGTTCCATCCACTGGAAGCCAAATGGTGAGTATCCGTCCTTCTTTCTGATGGCTGAGTAATATTCCATTGTATATATAGACCACATCTCCTTTATTCATTCATCTGTTGAAGGACATTGTGGCTCCTTCTACAGTTTGGCTATTGTGGACATTGCTGCTATGAACATTGGGGTGCAGGTGTCCTGGTGTTTCACTGCATCTGTATCTTTGGGGTAAATACCCAGTAGTGCAATTGCTGGGTCATAGAGTGTTATATTAATTTTAAGCAAAGTTGTCAATATCAAATGTATCACTATAAATAAAGAGGGAAATTTCATAAATACAGTTTACCTGTGAACAGCACGGGTTTTCATTGAACAAGTCCATTTATATATAGTTTTTTTCAATAAATACCATATAGTACTGCATATGTATTTTCCCTTCCTTATGATTTCTTAAAAACATTTTTCACCTGATTGACTTTGTTGTGAGAATACAGTATAAAATACAAATAATATGCAAAATACATGTTAATTGTTTTCCATTAACACTTCATCTAAGTGTGTTATTAGTAGTTGAGTTTTCAGTGAGTCAAAAGTTATACACAGATTTTCAACTGTTCAAGGTTAGTGCCCCTAACCCCTTAGCTGTTAAAAATTCAACTATATAATTCTATAAAACAATAACTACTAAAAGCCAATAATCTAATCTCCCCCATTAAAAGATTAGAGAAAAAAAGAGCAAATTAAGCCCAAAGTAGTTAGAAAGAATGAGGTAAAGATAAAATATATCAATTAAAAATAGACATATAATAAAGAAAATCAACATAACGAAAAGTTCATGTTTGAAAAAAGTATAAACTTGGTGATCCCTACAAAGTTTGATTATGAAAATCATAAGACTCTACTAGTATCAGGCATGCAAGAGATTACATAAATAGAGATTCTGTATATTTCATAAAGGAATCAAAAAAGAATTATCATTAACAACTTTATGCTGATAGATATGGCAACTTAGATGAAATGAACAATTCGTTCAGAAATCTTTGCTGCTAAAGACAGCTTTGCATAGGAATACCATAATCAGCAACTTCCTCAGCTTTCTTTCTACCTCAGAGCTTTTTGGACTTTGGCTCCCATGCTCCTACAAACCAGAAAGTACAAGGACAACTCATGACCAGTGGGAGATGAAGAACAAATGCCAATGGATAAACAAATGTTATCTTTATTCTTTTAAGAGGACAACTGTGGGAGGCATTCTACAGAAATTTTCAGACCTTTCAGTGGATCTCAATAGACTCAAGTCCTAATTACTTACAGCTCAATAAGAAGCTGTTGCATTGGCCCTACATCATTCCCTCTCTTACTCTTCCCAATCCTTCATTCCAGTCTTCTGGCATGGCAAATCCAAACAAACAATTTATAAGTAAGTGAATGTCTCAGATTCAGGTTCTAGGAAAAGTATTACATCAGTGAGAACAGAAAATTTGAGAATTATCTGGAAAATAGCAGCTAGGATTGAAAATGACAAACAAAAAAGAGCAGAATCACTTGATGATGATCTCCAAATGAGTGGGTTACAACAGAAGCATATGTTTGCATGTCCATCTTAGCTCTGGTGCAGCTGTGATCAACATCATCTTCACTCAAGAAGACAGTTGGATAGAATTTCTCTATCTGGAACAATGACAGATGTCATATCAAAGGAATAAGGGGAGCATGTCACTTCCACTTATATTTCATCGTACAAAGTTTGCCACATGGCCACACTCAAGTGTAACTGGACAAGAGGTATAATATTTCAGCAGAAGGGCTTCCAAATATTTATAAAAACTGATAGATGGTCAATTCAATAAAAAAATCTCAGGAAAAAGCTAATAGTAAAGCAACTAACATTTAACTAATGGGTCACAAAATTACATTTAGACATAATAAATAACAGAGAATGAAAAATCTCTCTAAAATAAAATAAGAAAGAAATTTTACTAAGTTTTAAATGGAGTTACCTTAATTTCAAAAGTGAAGCTTTATTTTCCTTGGTTTTGATTTTGGTTTTGGTCATTTTACCATGAAGGAAATGAATTCCAGAGAAATTATTTATACCAGAGAAAGACATTTATAACTGCAAAGTTTCATTGTTTCAATAGTACAACAGTTTATCACAGGCTTTTTTCTCACTCGTATTTTATTTTCCTGAACTTGAAATTGTCAGTTGGTAAAATGCTAGTGTAGAACACATATTTTTTTTCATAGAAATAAATCTAAAATAACTTCTCACAAATATGTTATAGTATTTGTGAGCTGCATAAATATTAGCTGAATGCTGAAAAAACTTGGAATTTGAAATTGTGATTTATTTCACTGATGATGCCGGTTGCTTACCATATTTAACACCCACATTAGGATTTATACATTCTGATAAGTTAGCTGGTTTTCTGAGTAGGTCTAATATGTGCTTATTTTTATGAAAGAACATCCTTGAAGTTTTAGTGATAATTTTCATCCTTACATTTACAGAATGGTGTGATTCCACTTTTCATAACAGGAACTATATTGCCTATAATTCATTGATAACACCACATCAGATGATGTCAGAAAATCAGTAGCCCAGGCTGACCTGAAAATGTCAATGCTCCTTCATTGTATGAGATCAAATTTGTTTTATACATCCAGCTCTGATTTTAGCCAAGCTATTAAGGAATTATAGATGTCATCACACTGTTTGAAGACATGCAATTTCATGTTCACAACTTATTCCTCAAAGTACTGGCTATGTAGAGGTCAAACTGGTGCAGCTTCAAGCACTCACACAAAATCATCCTCAGTATTCAATTAGCTATTTCCTCTCATTTCATTTTTTCAAAGATTTTATTTATTTATTTGACAGAGAGAGGATGAGAGAGAGCACAAGCAGGGGGAGTGGCAGAGGAAGAGGGAGAAGCAGGCTCCCCACTGTGGAGGGAGCCCATCTTGGAGCTCAATCCTAGAACCCTGGGATCATGACCTGAGCCAAAGGCAGATGCTTAACTGACTGAGCCACCCACATGCCCCTGTTCCTTCTCATTTCTAACAACTTTGCATATCTACTAGGAAAAGTGAGAATTTGTGTAAAAGCGGTTTTAATGTTGGTGACTCTCACAAAACAATGATGATGAAGGCAGAAGTAACAGTAAATGGGAATACATTTCCATTTAATTGTCTTGGTGGGTTTCAGGAAGCTGATGCATATTGGAGATAGATTGAGGTGGATACTTGGAGCAGAGACTCAGCTACTTTTGAGCCAGAATAGGATAATACGTGTCCCTGCAAACCACATACTTGAGCACTGTACTTAATTATATTCCTCAAGAAAAAAAAATTATATTCCTCAGGGCAGGAGAAGTCAGCATACTGTCACAATGCCTGCTCTACCAACCCATGCCAAGCACACATTTTTATGTAACGGATTTAAAATGCCTTGCAGATATTGTGTAACAATATCTCACAAGGGTGGGCTGGTCTGAATTTGATAATAGCTACTGTTGGGTTCTCCTATGCTAAGCTAATAATTTAGGTTGTTGAATCCCATCTTTTTGTTTTATAACCAAAGTCTGCTTTTCATTTGCATGTGTAAACCGGTCATCAGCTTTGGTGACAAAGAGGAGGGGCCTCAGAAAAGGTTCTCAGACCAGGCTGCAGTGTTGAAAGTTTATAAATCAATTTGGATCCATATAAATATCATTTCCCCAATCCAAATCTGGAATTATTAACAATGATTTATTATTTTTAAAAATTTCCAACACGAAAAATGGAGAGCCTTGAAATCATAATTTATTTTCTTTGCCTGCTGTGCAGTCTTATTTGTCATCATATTTTTCTAAGTTTTATGCCTGATTGCACAAAGTCAGTGTGCAGGGCTAAAAAATGTCCTTTTTCTGAAGGTGGAAACTCTAACTCCATCAACATAACTGAGCTCGGCAAATAATAATATAGAGGATGGTCACTTCTTCACCTATGATATGTTTATGTCATTACTTTTCTGCGTTTCCCTTCCTTAAAAATAAGGGATCTGGGAAGTTTGCTTACAGTCTGGGTGGAATTGTGAACAACACCCCTTCCAATATAGAGTGAGCTCTTTCTTCTACCTATCTCCTAGAACTGTGATGTGCTTCTAAATGTATCTGAATTTAATACATTGAGAATCTAAGTCCGGGCTCTGTAAATATATTTGTCAATTAGTTCAGTATTTTCATCAGATGTAAAATATGTTGGCCAAGTTATTACACTATTTTTTAAGATATACTCAAAGTGTGATTTCCTACTCATTCCACCAATAAAACTTCAATGAAAAGATACTGTTAATAAAATTTTAAAAGCTTCACTTTAAAAATATATTTCAGTAAAAGATTTTGATGAAATGTCCTAGGTAAATATGATATGCAAAAACGATAGCAATTAATTAAGTGATATTTATAATTTATAGATCCTGATGTGATATTGAACAATATAGAGTAAAAAATCACTTTGCTTAAATCAGTTACCCTATAGTTCATATTAATATTGATTTTCTTCCATTCATTTCAAACATATCTATTGTGTCTTCTAATACTTATTAACCATTTTTTAAAAATAAAATGGTGTATCAGCTTAAGAGATGGACCATCATTTTAAAAACATTTTTGCAAGAAAATACCATGTCATATAAAGGCACCTTAATTTTTATCTCAGTTTTTTATTTTAAGGAGGGAAGATGAAAAATAAAATTTAAATACATTATTTTGCAGCTTACAAGATTCTGAGCATATAATGACCGACCCATAATATTTCTGAGCTAGTACTGCCGGAAGGACAATTAATAATATTTTGAATAATAATAATATTCATCAGTGTAACAGAACAATTAGAAAATAATTATAGCTTGGATCACACTTTGGTGAAATGAAGCAGAATTAAATACATTCCCTAATTAGGTACTTCGTAGCATGCCATTGATCAAGTGCCCTGCAGGGTCAAAAGCACAGAGAAAAGTTTCCCCCAGGTTAATCAATAAAGTATGCTATTGGCATTTTGTAGGTCATTTGAAGAGGAATGAATCAAATCTACATAAATATTCCAATAAAACAATGTATATCCCTTTATTTTTTTAAAGATTTTATTTATTTATTCATGAGAGACACACAAAGAGGCAAAGACACAGGCAGAGGGAGAAGCAGGCTCCATAGAAGTTGCTGGATGTGGGACTCAATATCAGGATAAGATCACTCCCTGAGCCAAAGGTAGACCCTCAACTGCTCAGCCAGTCAGGAGTCCCCTGATCTCTATCCATTTATAACTATTAGCTATATTTATAACACAAGCTATAAACTATGCAGGTGACATGGGATGATAATATTATGAGGTACAGTAAGAACTAGCAGATAGATAATGCTGAAAATAAAAATGGACTAGTAATTTATTTTTTTTATCTTGGTTCTACTAAATTAGAGTTTTCATCACCTCTTTTGTAAGTGGACTGTATTACATTATCATTATATTTTTTATATCATATATATATGTGAATTGTGTAGCGAAATACATTTAGCTTTGTCACAGAAAGTTAGTTCACTTATCAGACACATTTTTTATCTTCATTTTATCCTCAGTTTAAACTCCCTCTACACACACACACACACACACACACACACACATACATGCATAACTGAATCAATAAACTCGGTCAAAACTGCTATTTGTAATCAAAAATATATATGCACAAAACTTAGTTTCCTTTTGGAAAGGTAAGTAAGGTACTTTTTAGAATACTTACATTAAAAAGGCTTATTTCTCATTGGTGGGCAGTGTGTTAGTCACTCATCATTGCATAAATGCCACTGAGTTTCCAGGACCTCTAATCTTCTGTGGTTACTCTATACTAACATCCAATGGTGAAACTTTTGTCCCCATCTGATGTGCAGGAAGTCTCCCCACTTTTTCCATGTTTTTCCAGCATTTTTGCATTCTCCTGGCTAGTCTCCATTTCAGACTAACTTATTTTGAACCTTCACTTAAGAGGCTGCACATTCATTCTTCCCTTTCTGAACACTATCTTCAAACTTTTGTTACCAGGGTGGCTTATAGACTTAGGTGCTGTGTGAGGCAAAGTTTTACTGAAACATTGAGTAACAGGGTAGTAGATTACTGAGAAGAAAACATATGAAAGTAAATGAAGGAAGCTACCACTGAGTATTTAATAAACTGGTCCTAACTATTTATCTTCCTTTTCCCACCACAAGTATGTTTAGTCTTTTTATGCACTCCCACCTGTCTTCCGTGGTTCCCAGTATGTTCACATTCATTTTGGCCTCTGTCCTCTCCATTACCTATCATCTTCTAACTCTTGAATTCTAGCTTTACTTCCTTCTCTAAAATCAAGTCCTTAGTTTACTTTTGCAAATCACAGCAACAAATGATGAAGACATTCTGTTCAATATCAGCCTAACTGAGCCATAGAAAGTTATTTGTCTGTCTGGTCTACAACCTTTAGCAATAGAAAGAACAGAATGAGTGAACAGCAATGGTAAGTGGAAGAAAAACAGCCTAAAATTTCACTCTCTTTCTATCTGGCCCTTTACACTCAGTCCACAGAAAATCCTCTGAGATGGTTTATGTATTGATTTTTTATTTTACTTCCACTTTCACAAACTCCTGCATGAGAGAAACTATTACAGGAATCTAAGAATTAAATCTAAGAATTGATCTAATCTTTGAAGACACAATGATGGAAGTATATTTTGATATTTGCCTCTTACAAATGGCATCTACTAACCAATATTTTGTTTGAAATCATCCCTGATTCCCACCTTATTAAGTAGATTTAACAACTACATTCAGAATCCCGTCCCTCTGGCATCTGTTTCTATCAATAATAAATAAATATGTGAAAAACGGTAGATGTGATAAAATAGTATTTATGTATCTTCTTCATTTCTCTTGAATATTGAACATAGCCAGTCTCAATATGCTTTCAAGTAAATGGGCATTTTGTTAACAGAATTGAATAAAAGTATAATATCCAGGTGGGGCATTTGGGATATTGAAAAAAAAATCATGAATAAAGTGAGAAAGATTTGAGGTACAAAGGAGATCTTTGAAAAGAATAGAACCAAGTGAAGTTCTAGATTTTTATATGGATATTTAATTAGATGCATTTAGGTAGAGGAGAATAGGATTCTCTGTTAGAATAAATTTAAGTTTAACTTAAAAAATAGACCAATACAAAAAGTCTTAAACAATAGGAATATTAACTGGTATCCAAAAATAAGAGTCTAGGATTGTCTTTAACCACTGGTCCAGCTTTTCTGTGAAATTGTCTTGTCACTGCCCTTCTCCATATGGTGGCTTCTTTCTCATGCTGGTACTAGTTCCAGGCCAATATTTTTAGGCAACTGCAATGTGCAGAAGGAAGAATTTACCTCCCAGTGGCTCCCCTGAGAGAGAGAAGCATCTAAAATAACAACAATAATGATAAATCAACTTTCCCCCATGTTCCCAAACACACTTCTCTCACATGCCTTTGGCTGGTAGAGTCACATGCCTTCCTGTCTGAAACAAATCCTATGACCAGGCTAATGCCATGGGATGATTAGCTCCAGCCTGATTTCATTGAGAATCAATAATTGGCAAGGACTACAGCATTATTTTAAGATTAATCATGAAAAGTTTGTTTGTTTTTAATTTTCTATACTTTTCTTGTTCTAGCAAAGCTTCTAAATTCTACTGATTTATTGCTTGAGGATAATCTGTTCTTTACAGTTGTAAGATGTTACTTTGGCCTGATTTGGTTTGAAGTTGGGTCCATCATTGGCTTAACAGCCAGTATACTGTGAGTTTGGTTACTGTTGCTGCCATGACTCACTGTGTCTAGCTGTTGGCCAGGACATAATGGAAACTTCTGAATCTTCACCTTGTGATGTCCCATATGCTCTTGACCAGGTTTCCTGTGGTCTAGACAGTGGCCTGAGGGCAGATCATTTTTGTTATTATCTCTTCCCCGAACCATAGTATATAAATATTGCTTCTTTGGAATTTGTTTGAGAATGTCTTAAAGGACTTCTTTTCTGTATATTTGTGTGCAAATGATCATTTAATAAGCTACAACACTGGATATTTAGTGTGTGCTTGTTATCTAATAAAGTGTATTTTGGAAAACATTTCATTAATTACATTACTTTGCACTTTATTATTTTTAGTTTTTGTATAACACAAGCAACTGTTTTATTTTTTTATTTTTTATTTTTATTTTATTCAAGCAACTGTTTTAAAGCATAGTTATCATTCAGATAATTCTGCTTGAAAAATATGTAATATCCAAATATGACTTCTTAGTAGATGATAAATTCTGCTAGCTAATATACAGTGTGGGCTTTCTTTTAAGTAATTGTATTATTTAATGATATCTTTCTTTCTCATAGACTGTTGTATTTTAAACAAATATAAGCCACAAAGACCAAACATCAATTTAACAAATAGTCAAAGGAAAGCTGAATCATTCACTTTACAAAATAATTTATTGTAAGTTGCCCTAGTGTCTTTAACAAGTAATCTATTTACTGTAATTTCATTTAGGCAATTTCTTTTCAGGAATATCTTAGTTGCCTAATCATAGTATATTTGAAGATGCCATTAATATTTCCAGAAGGAAAAGAAAACAAGTAAGTCTTTGTTCTCTGGGGGTGTAAGATTATATAGATAGATAATATGAAAGTCCAGGTATTCAAGTAATTTTTTTTCCTATGTTATTAAAAAAATGCATTTTGTCCTCATTACAACCTGGTCATACGAAGACATAATGTCCTTTTATTTATTTTTTGTTTTTTTTTCAATATGGAATGCTTCACAAACTTGCATATCATACCTGCGCAGGGACCTTGTTAATCTCCATGTGGTACCAATTTTACTATACGTGCTGCTGAAGGGAATATTTTTTTTAATGAAGGGTTTTTTATATTCTTGTTAGTCATAACTACTCTGAATTAGTGTTAGGAGTTTCTTATTTCCCTATGCTTGTGGGAGAAGGTAGTAGAAATTCCTGTAATACTGTGGGGGAATCCCCTCCTCTACCTCCTTTTGCCAGGGGAATACCAGAAAGAAACCTCTACTAAACTTTTAGGAACACACCTGATTCCCAGGAATTCCTATCTATTTCTTTGGAACTCTGTTATTAGAATCAGCATCGGAACACATGGAGCAATTCAGTGGAATACATACCATGCTAAGACAGTTATATTTAAGTTTCAGAGACATGTTGCCAATAATATAGAATGCTGGAATTGAACCAGAGACTAAAGTATTAGTATTGTCAAATGGAATTTTCCAATAACATTTTAGCCTTAAAATTTAGAATCAAAATTTAAGACTCTAGACTGTAGGTCAACATAGAGATGGGCTTTGTTTCATTTGAGCACCTGACTCCAAAGTCTACAGGCTCCATGGTATGTTGTTTTATCTTCGTGGCTTGTATTTTCAAAGCACTTCTACAATTTGACTAGAAAAAAGATTTAACCTAATCTACAGACTCACAATATTTCTATTTGTCACAGTTTTGGGAGATAAAAAATGGTAAAACATATTTCCTTATTTCCTGTTTGAAGTTGTAGTATTTAGGTTCTGTGTTATCAGTTTCCAGAATAGAACATTTTTCTGCCAAAGGTATTGTGTTATACATATAAATACCAATCTTCTCACCTCCCATATCCCTATTTAATGTTTTCTTTATGTGAGATGCTTTGTGATACTTATAATATTTCAGATCAGAGGAATTTGCTCTCAGTTTTATGAGATAAAGTATCTGAGATTAGTAGTTTTTTTTTTTCCCCTTGGTATTTCCAGTAAAGTAAACTGGCACCTACAATTTGCAATATCTAGTGGCAATTAGTCATTGCTGTTTTGTTACCTAGAGAACACAATTCAAGTTTCAGCAAGTTTTCATCTTTCCCACATCTATTGTAGTATCATTTACTCTATTGGAGATGACTCTAAATATTTGATCATCTAGCCTGTGTGATTCATTGTCTTATTTCTGGGAAATTAAATCTATTTTAGAATATCTTTTATCACTAATGTGAAATAAGATCTTTTTGATAATAAGTTGTTGATGTATAGTTATCAATTACAGGTATAAAATATGTAAAATTATATTTTAAAATCTGTTAACACTAAACTGTAATCATTAGAATTTTCATACAGAGGAATAACTAAATAACTTTACACTTAATGCAATTATTCTGGTAGGCCTAACAATCTGAGGCAATGATAATATTTCATTATTCTTAACACTCCCACTATTATGTGCTGGATATGGTGGGGGAAGATATGTTGTCTTGTGCATCAACCACAAATTCTTCAGTATTTCCCATCAAGGGGTGGGAATATATCCTTTCCCTTGAATATGGGCAGGATGACTGCCACAACCAATAAAGTATGGCAGAGAATGTTGTGACTTTCCAGGCTACATCATAACATGCCATGCAATTTTTGCCTTATTGATTGAAACACTACCTGGGAGCCTTAAGCTTCCACGTAGGAAGACTAGCTAACCTAATGCGGCCATGCCTCAAGGAAGCCCAAGCCACATAGAACTTGTGAACGCAATCCCAGTGCAAGAACTTCAACTGACAGACCTAACTTAGCCTGGCCTTTGAATTCTCTAAGTTTATTTTGTCAAATTTGCATATGAAAAAGCATCCAGATGATCCTAGGCCCCAGTTACTCCCAGCCATTTAACTGTTCCCAGTTGAGTCTCAAGATATCATGAATGAATCAGAGACAATAAGCCAGGCCTGCTGGCATGCTGCCTAAATTCCTGACCTATGGTATCCATGAACATAATAAAATATTCATTCTTTTATAGCAACAAGTTTGATTTGATTTGTCATGCAATGTTTGATAACTGGATGACATACTCAGCATAAATCAACCTAATGAAGTTCAGCTTCCATTTATCTATTTCAGATTTAAGGTATGATTTGAAATATCAAATATGATTTCCTTCATTTGGAAAATTAAAAAAAAATCAAAAACCAAAAACCATTTCCCTCATCTAGACTTATAACAGTATATATTTTCAGTAAACAGGAACTTTAAATTTTTATTTAATCATAAAAGGATAGCTATGTGTCTTGTTTTTATTTGAGTTTCTGGAGCTCATTTGCTTTTATTTTTTTTAAAAGATTTAATTTAATTATTTGAAAGAGAGAGTAGAGAGAAAGAGAGCAGGATCAGGGGGAGGAGCAGAGGGAGAAGCAGACTCCTGGCTGAGCAGGGAGCCAGATGTAGGGCTCTATCCCAGGACTCTGGGATCATGACCTGAGCCAAAGGCAGATCCTTAACCTGAGCCACCCCAGAGCACCTGGGGCCCTTTTACTTTTAACACCCAAACAATAGAAGTCTCTCATAAGGTATTTAATATGCAATTACTTTGTAAGAAAGGGAAATTGAACTTGAATAAACTTTTTCTTTTCTGTTCTTCCTGTTTTTCATAGAAACCATATCTCTAATATAAATGATCATTCTCTAGCATACATAATGTGAAGAGTTTTGAAGTATTAAATTCCAGAATCTAAAGAAAAAAATATAGATGGGTTTTGTTTTGTTTTGTTTTTTGGTATAAGAAAAATAACATCAAGGTCTTTGTCATAATTCAAACATACATACAACACAGCTTTCCAAGAATTTTACATAGTTACATAGACACATTAATGTGTTTTATCTCTTAAAATTTAGAGAATGTCAATAAAGTCTTTCTGAATCATTAAAGGAAATTAAATATCAATATGAAATTAAATATCAATAAACTTTGAAAGATATTGACTAATTACATAGACATGGCCTTATTCAGAATTTAAATGAACCTTATAATTTAAATTTCATAAATATAGAAACTTTTTATTAGTAGTAGCATTGATGTTTTCCTTAAGAAAATTTTCCCAAAGCCATATCAACTTTAGAGGATTTGCACATGCAAGATTAGGAATAGATTTATTTTTTTTTTCTTTCTTTTGTTTTTCTAAACAATCTGAGACTTCTTTTTTAAAATAACTTTTAGAATTGACTTCTTGATTTGGTTGTCAACATTCATCTTCTCAAATAAACATTTTGCAATAATATTCATTAAAAGTATAGAACTGTCTTCAGTAAGCAGTGCATGAGTACTCAAAATCTGCTTTTGGAAATTATACTCAGATGGAAGAAATGTTATTTATGCAGAGTAGGAAAGAATTGGGATTGCACAATGCTGTGGAGTCTTCCTCAGAATGAATGTTGGCATAAATAAAAAGTCAAATTCTTTTGGAACAATCAATTGTCATAACTCAATTGTAATTATTATAGATTGATTTCATTTCACTGAAGCCAAAACCATCTTCACAAGTAACTGTTGGTAACTCACAATTAATAAATCCCATTGCCCATGGTGAATTTCAGATCATTCAGTTGAAACAACTGTATTTTAAAAAACACTGTTTTCTTCTCCATCTTTCCCACTGAGGACAGTGCAATATTTGTCACCAAAGAAAAGGATCTTAAAGGATGTTCCAGTTGTGTCTTGATATTAGCTCAACTCCACACCATATAAATTGAATGAATATGTATCCATCTACCTACATATATACATATGTAAGTTGTCTTCTCCAAAATCTACACTGTATTTGGCCATCATAAATATAAAGCAGTGTCTCACTCTAAATGACGAATAGCAATAACATAAAAAGAAATTAAACCTGCAAATGAGGGACCCCTGGGTGGCTCAGCAATTGAGCACCTGCCCCTGGCTCAGGGCGTGATCCCGCGGTCCTGGGATGGAATCCCACATCGGGCTCCTTGCATGGAGCCTGCTTCTCCCTCTGCCTATGTCTCTGCCTTTCTCTCTCTGTGTCTTTCATGAATAAATAAATAAAATCTTTAAAAAATAAATAAACTTACAAATGATTGAGCATACGTTTTTAAATATAAATTTATAAAATATTAGTGTTTTTGTACAAAAAGGAATATTTATAGGGAAATAGAATAGACTTAAAAAAAAACTCCACATTTTAAATATTGTTTTCATCATGTTTAACAGTACAAATTTTGGAAAGTGCTTCAGTATTTTGAGTGTCCCTTTCACTACAAAATGGTCCTATCATCTCTCAGGGTTGTTGTGAGGGTTTATGAAGGATGCTGATACAGAATAAGTACTAAAGGAATGTCAGCTTTTTTCTCTTGAAGCAGGATGAAAGCTTAATCATACTTACACACTCTAGTGTCTTGGAAACAGTGGACATGAAGTAAATGCTTGTAATTTATATCGACTTGTTGTTTCCATAGAACTAATTTAGTCAGATATTTTTGGTAATTTCCACTTATATTTTAAAACAAAAGTAACATAATTTCCAGATATAAAGAATAAATATTGTCATGTTAATGAATCAAATTTATTCTGAGAATATTAAACTACATTGATAAGATCATTATAATTTAAAGTAGTAGAAGTTATGAAAGTGTAAATACATATGAAAAATTAATATCCATGATAGGATGAATAAAGCAGAAGTATATATAATTAAATTTTTAAATCCTTCCTTTTTCCTTAACCCTGAATTATGCACATGAAAAATAGCAGATTATTCAGGCTAGAAGATGATGATTAGTCAAAGTCTACATTTGAAAAAAAAAAGTCTACATTTGAAAGGAAGACTTTTAGCATTTCCTATATAAATTATTTTGCTATTTACCATCATAACATTAATATAAGTATTAGTCTTTTAAAAATTCATCAATTTTATTCAGTATCTTATTCAGTGTTTATCAAGTCCTTATCATATAAAAAGGAGTATTTAGTGTACTGACAACTCCATTCTCCTTCCATCAACTTCCAAATTTGAGTGACTGTACAATTTTTATTTTCAGTTTATTAGTTCATTCACACATTCATTCATTCAAAATTATTTACTGAACTCATAAAATATACCAGTCACTATTCCAGAGTCTAGGAGTGCAACAGTGAACAGCACAGACGTGGTATCCACATGGAGATTGAATTAGATGGGAAAGGACAGATACTAAAAGTAAATAAAGTAATTACAAAGTGATGGGACAGATACATCTTGCCTTGCTTTTATAGAGAATATTGGTGGTGCCATTTTGAATGAATAATAGAACAAGATATCTTTTTAAGAGATAATATTTGATTGAGATCTAAAAGTTGAAAAGGAAACAGCCAGGAAGAGACTAGGGTCTTAGAACATTCCTTCGAAAGGGAGCTGTGATTACATAGCAATATTCTCAAAATGCAAAAGCATGAAGGAAGCCCAGAAATGGACTCACCACTATATGGCCAACTAATCTTCAACTAAGCAGGAAAGAATATCCAATGGAAAAAAGACAGTCTGTAAAACAAATGGTGTTGGGAAAACTGGGCAGCAACATGCAGAAGAATGAAAGTGGATCACTTTCCTACATCATTCATATGCAAAAAAATAAGTTCAAAATAGATGATAGACAAGAAACTATCAAATTCCTAGAGGAAAACACAAGCAGCAACCTCTCTGATATTGGTCATAGAAACTTCTTACTAGACACCTCTCTGGAGGAAAGGGAAACAAAAGCAAAAATGAATAATTGGGACTTCATCAAGATAAAGAGCTTCTGCACAGTGAATGAAACAATCAACAAAATTAAAAGGCAGCCTACAAAATGGGAGATGATTTTTGCAAACAATATATCTGATAAAGGGTTAGTACCCAAAATCTATAAAGAATTTACCAAACTGAAAACACCCAAAAAGTAAGTAATTCAGTTAAGAAATGAGAATATATGAATAGACATTTTTCTGAAGAAGACATACAAATGGCTATAGACACATGAAAAGATGCTCAACATCACTCATCATCAAGGGAACACAAATCAAAACCACAATGAGATACCACCTCACACCTGTCAGAATGGCAAAAATTAACAACACAGTAAACAACAGGTGTTGGCAAAGATGTGGAGAAAAAGTAACCCCCTTGCACTGTTGGTGTGAATAAAACTGCAACAGCCACTCTGGAAAACAGTATGGACGTTCCTCAAAAAATTAAAAATACTAGATGATTCAGCAAACATACTATTAGATATTTACTGTAAGAATACAATAATAGTTTTGAAGGGGTACATACACCCCAATGTTTATAGCAGCCTTATCAACAACAGCCAAACTATGAAAAGAAGATGTGGTACACACACATACACACACACACACACACACATGATGGAATATTACTCAGCCACCAAGAATAATGAAATTTGCCATTTGCAACAACATGGATGAAGCTAGACTATATTATGCTAAGTGAAATAAGTCAGTCAAAGAAATACAAATACCATTTGATCTCACTCACATGTGGAATTAAGAAACAAAACAGATTAACATATGGGAAGGGAAAAAAAAGAGAGAGGGAAGCAAACCATAAGAAACTCTTACTGAGGGTAATGGAGGGAGGTGGACAGTGGGATGGGTTAAATGACTAATGGATATTAAGGAAGGCACTTGTGTTGAGCACTGGGTGATGTATGTAAATGATGAACCCCTAAATTCTACTTCTGAAACCAAATTACACTATATGTTAACTAACTAGAATTTAAACAAAAATTTGAAACAAAAATAACAACAACACACAAAAACCCACACAAGCATAATGGCCAGGGGAAGAGAACAGGGGTCTGAAGTTCAAATTATATTATTAAAATTTTGTCTTTGTCTCTCTGTTTGGGGTCCTCTGTGTATGGTGTGTGTTTGTATGTGTGTGTGTGTGTGTGCGTGTGTATTTAACCAGCTTACTTTTCATGATGGCTCCCTAAAACTCCATGCTCACATTCTTTCACCTTGTCTGCCACCAGAAAATAAGGTTTTCTTTTTCTAGTAACTTCACTAAAAGCACTAACATGTTTCTCATGGGTCAAAATTGATTCATGTGATTGGCTAAATCTGAAGTACAGGCTGCTGCTTGGAGTGGTGCAGGAACACATCCTATCTGAACCACAGGGGATGAGTGGAGGGAAAGTGATTTCCAAAGGATAATTAAGGTGCCATTATTACAGAATGGATGAATGGATAGTAATCAATGAGTGGCCAATACAGATCTTGAAACATGAAAGCAGACTTGTCAATAAGGCCATTTGGAGCTATATGGTCTTGATATTTTTTGGATATTTTAAATAATGGCAGTCATCAAGAGATAGATGATATTCAAGAAATGAGAAAAGTTTAAATAAAGTAGGAAACACATAGAGCAGAGAAAATAGCATTCAACCTAGACCCATGGAACTCCAATTTAGAGGTTGAGTAGATGGTGGGAAGCCAGCAGAACAGTCTACAAGAAGCTCTTCTGAATGGCTAAGTAATCTAGGAAAGTAAAACTGGCTCAGCTCTTCTGCAGACAACTATGTATCTGACTATTGGTAGCTTTGCTACCTGTTTTTTGTGAATCACTGAGATCTTAGTTTCCTTTGATACAGTTGGTGAGGATTCTCTTTTATGCAATCACCTTCTTGTGCTTCTTTTGGATTACACTTGTTCTATTCGGTTGTTTCTCCGATGCAATACAAATGCTACATTCCAGAAACTCCTCAAAATTGCTGAAAAGCATAATAACACACATCCTTGCTTTCCAGAACCATGTTTTGGATTTGCACATTTTAAAATAAATTTGCCTTCATTTCCACAGGATATTGGGAAGGAAGAAGCTAAATACCTTTCCCCTATCTGCCACCTTCCACTAGCAATCTAAACCTTATTTCTATAAAATAATTTCCTGAAAGTTCCATGCATTAAAAAAAAAAAAAATCCTGCTGTGTAAACTACCTAATAATTTTGCCCTGGAAATTGAGATCTAGTTTAAGTAATTGAGTAAAATTAACACTTAACTAATATGTTTTCTTTCTAATTTATTAAATAGTTTAAAGCTTCTGAGGCAAGTGAAGCTCATTTATAACTTTCCGGAACACCTAGGTTATAATCAACTTATCTAATCAACACTTTGATATTCTGAGTTTTACTTAGAAATTGTGCTTTTGCCTTTGTTATCAAAATAGGAATAAATGATTTTTTAAAATTTCATCTCTTTGAAAAAAGAAAGCATGCATCCATGCATCCTCTTGTTGACTGAATAGTTTGCTTCTAAAGTTTTTGATAGTATACACCTCCTTAACTTAGTTTTCATTTAAAACTTTAGGGAAAAATATTCGACTCTGCTGTAAAAGTCAGAATACTTACTTCAAATGATACTATTATTAATAGTTAGCTATAACTGTGGGTAAATTGATCTGTCAAAGAGAGCTCATTTATAAAATCCCTTCACATAATTGTTGCTAGTTTTATTATTATAAAAATGAAATAGGGCAACAATCACATAATAGTGACTTAATCCATGTATGCTGATTATTTTACATAAAAATCAACTTCGCAAACAGCTCATGAACTTCTAGTTGGAGCATTTTATTTACTAGATATTTTCACACTCCGTTGAAAAAATAAACTCTTAAAAATCCGATATGAAACCACTATACATGGTTCACATTCATTTTTAAAAGTAAATATTCTGTTCAATTCATTCGTTTCATTTCTTTCTGGTACTGCCTAAAACCAGATGATATTACGCTGTGAAAAACGAATTGGTTATTGAGCTTTTCCAGCTGTGAAGAAGGAAATAAAATCCTACACTTTTTAGGCACTATGTATAAAGAAAACATTTTTCATGGCAAGTAGATATATACCATGGCTCTTAACTATATCCAGGTGAGTGGTCTTATTTCAAATTGTTCTTAAAATTATCGTGACGCTAATGAGAGCTCAGCTAGTCAAGTGGGAATATCTTTTGACTTTGTGGCTGGCTCTGTTTTGACCCTTATTCTTTACATAACACAGGATATTTTTTTTTTCCTCTAGGATAGTATTTGATGGTATTCAGTAGAAAGCTGACACAACAATCTATAGTCTGAATAGAAATATGGCAATTTTTGTTTATCCTATTAATTTGATACTTTATGGCATCAGCAAGTTTCTTTGTTCTTCTAAATTTCAGTTTCATCTCTAAATGTGAATAATTACAAACTCACCTCATTATCTATGTGTGTTAAAGAACTTACCCTAATGACAATCCAAGAGTAGACTTCCTGCATGTTATAGCCGTTTCTTCTTTTTCTATAAGAAAGAACCAGAATTCAAAGTCAAACTGTATAACTCCTCATGGAAACTGTTTTTGTTTGGGACTTTGTCAGAATTACACATTCCACTTTTCAGATATTTTATTTGATAATCTATAGCTGTGAACTTTGGTGGACAAATAAGTCGATTAATATGAAGCTGCAGCAGTTCGTTGCCTTGTAATAAACCAAAGGAAATAGGAGCCTATGGGGTAAAGAGATTCATGTGTCTTCCATGTTGTATTTTTGGTTTTTAGGATGCAATGTCTTTTAGAGTTTATTCCTCTGTTCAAAAGACTTATCTTTCAAGATCATCCTGGGAAAGAGTACATGAAGTGAATTTTGGACTCTTGTAGGTCTGAAATATTTTTATTTTATTTTCATACTGAATTAATAGTTTGGATGGTACGTTAATTTCCTATTGCTGTTATAACAAATTGTCACAAATGTAGTGGCTTAAAAACAATATGGATTTATTTATCTTGACTTGGAGAGTTTTACTTTGGCACCACCTCCTCAAGTATCTTTCAGAAAGGTACCTGGGCTGGACCTCCTCCTGTGACCTCTAGGGATATCAATAAGCCTGGGAGCTTTGTTTGAGTTTAACCTGACATGGATGTGACTTATATTGCAGAGTGGCACATCAAGCCCTGGAATGATACCCATCTATGTAATCCACTGCCTGTGAGGTCCAATGTGCACCTTGATTGCTTTTTTTCTGAGAACAAGGAACTCGAGGAATGCTTCTCCTGTAAACCCCTCTATTGAATTGCTAGGGTTATTTGTTCAAAGTTTGCTGTGGTGCATTCAGTTCCTGGTTTCTGTTTTTTTCCTCTCTGGTTTCTCCATCCTAGGGTAAGTGGGAGGGTGAGGAGTGCAGAAAGGGCCTGGGAAGATTGGGGAGATAACCTGGCAAGGTTAGGGAGACGAAGTCACAGACTCTGTGGCTTCAAACAATACAAATATGTTTTCATACAGTTCGGGAGATCAGAAGTCTAAAATGGATCAGCAATGCTGCATTTCTTCTAAAGGTTTTAGAGAAAAAAATGTTTTCTTGCCTTTTCTAGTTCCTAGAACTTGCATTTTCCTGGCCTCTGACCACCTCCCACATCTTCAGGTGTCTTGTGATCTTTCTCTCGGCTTCTATCATCATGTCGCCTTTTTCTGACTCTTGCCTCTCTGCTTCCCTCTTATTAGGACCTTTGTGATTATATTGGGCCTAGCCAGAGAAGCCAGAATATTTCCCCATCTCATGATCCTTAGCGTAACATCTCCAAATCCCTCTGGATGGAAAGGTAAGGTGTTCACAGGTTGCAGGGA
Organism: Canis lupus baileyi; assembly: GCF_048164855.1. Classification (NCBI taxonomy): domain Eukaryota; kingdom Metazoa; phylum Chordata; class Mammalia; order Carnivora; family Canidae; genus Canis; species Canis lupus. The sequence goes on along the minus strand of NC_132867.1, from coordinate 26,961,626 downwards.
TTAGGGTGTGTGCATCTCAGAGCGTACTCCCAGAGATTCATGCCCCTCCCATATCCCAAGGACATTCATCTTATTCCCAGATCTTCCAGAGTCTCAGGCATTACAGCATCATCTCAAGTTCAAAGTTTCATCTACATCTCATCATCAAAGGCACAAATCTCATTACCTAAATCATCTAGATTAGATATGAGCGAAGCTCTCAGTATAATCCATCCCAGGACAAAACTCTTCTTCATCTGTGGATTTGCAAAACTAGAAAACATCTTACCTGCTCCCAAAACACAATAGTAAGACAGTAACAGGGTAACATTTATCAGTGTTCTCATTCAGAAAGGGTTAAAATGCAAAGAAAAAGGGGGTCACCCGTCCTAAGCAATGTCCAAACGGGCAAGTCACATAAGGTTCCAAGGCCTTGAAATAACCCTCAGGGTTCTGGCTGAACTCTGAGTTAGAGGCTCTGCCCTCTGGCTCAAATCAAGCCTCTGTACTTGGAAGCACCTTTCTTTTTCATGAAGGGTAGGATATGCTTGCAACTGAGGAGCTTTGTCTGCTTATTTCCCACCTATAGAATTTTGGGAGTCTTCACAGTCTTCCTTCACTTTGTTCTCTGTCCTTTTCAATCCAACATGGCAGTGTGACTGTCAGCATAAGACTCTCTCCTGACACTCTTGTAAATATCCCTTGTGTGTTTCAAGGATTCACGCCATTAGACAAGAGGCTCATCCACAGATCTCTCTTGGATCATCCCATCCGTGTTCCTGGCTTCTGCTTCCACGGCTGCGGGGATCTATGAGTCACTTGTCTAATATCTCTTAGAGCCACATGTGTAATTGAATACTCTGATCTTTCGATCCTTCCAAAGCACTAGCAAAGGTTGTCCAGCCACACCTTTGGCTTTTCTTCAGAGTCTTGACGGTGAGTCTTCTAGTTTTAGTGTCTTTGCAATCTGGCCAGACTAGGAATTTCACATATAATCAGGTCCTATTACCTTTTGTTTTGACAATGCTTTCCTCAATCTATCTCCTTCCTCTCACATTTTACCATAAGTAGCAGGAAGGTTCTACTTTCTACTTTCCACATATTGCTTAGAAATCTCCTCACCTAGATACTCAAATTCCTTGCTTACAATTCCTGCTTTCTGTAAAACTGTAGGATGTAATCCCACTAAGCTTTCTGCCATTGTATGATAAGGATCCTTTCCACTCCAGTTTCCAACATTTTCCCCTTTTCCTTCTGAGGTCTCACCAACAGTGACTTTTTCTACCAACATTCCACGTATAATGATTTAAGTATTTTCTGAAATGGATAAGCATAAGTGAAAAATATTCTTACTCAGAAATGAGTGATTCGTGCTCCCTATGAGAAGTGCCATACTATTCTGATTCTCAGTTTTTTCATATGAACTGCTCTCCATCTAGAGACTGTCGTTATGCCTTTTAAAAGAATCAATAAAATGGGAAACCCATGTTCCTAAGTTATGGATAATTTTCTCATATTAATTTGTTGTAAATATCCTTTTCTCCTGAAACTCTTAGATTTCTGAAATTTTTAATCAGTTATTGAGCATCCTGGGTTAATCATGTAATTTTAAAATCTTTTGGTCTTTATTTGTAGGTTTTTTTGTTCTATTTGTTTTCTCCTGTAATTTTTTTTTTCATATTTCAAGACCCTTTACTTATCTCTGTTTTTTAACTTAAAGATTACATTCTGTTGTTCTATTTTCTTTCATTATTTTCTATTTTCTTTCAGGGTACTATTTATATAATTTTTGGAATTTTAATTTTTTTCCTACAATATCTGTGTTTTATACAGATGCTTTTATTTACTTTTTTGTTTGCTTTGGTACCTTTCATTTAGAAATTTAAAAATATGTATCTGGTGATCCTCAACTAGTTATTAATAATTTAAAATGTTGCTCTAAAATATTCTTTGGACACTCTGTGTATATCTTTACTACAGTAATCAGGGAAGGTCCAGACATTGCATCACGGCACTTCCAAAGCATTAATATCAATTTTCCTATTCTTTGAAGCCATTTATTATTACCAAAGAAGGATAATTTGTTGGTAGCAGGCAAGGGAGAGAATGATAGCCATTTATTATAATAAATTTTCCCTATGTTATCTGCTTTTCCCTATGTTATCTTAGCATCTACATTACAACCCCCTATATATTTCATGTTTCTAAGATGAGAGGTTTAGTGGTTCGGTGTCCCCAGAAAGTAACCTTTCCATTTTTTCCCTATGGGGATGAGGTTAGTTACTTGACTGCAAGAGGTTGGAAAGAGATTAGGTCTCAGATTCCTAATATATATACTTTCAATAGACCTGATTTCAGTTCCATATCATCCCTTTATGTTCAGAGGCATCTGGTATCTCTGATAGCTGATTTCTTCCAGAGTCAATTATAATTACTATTAATTATGCTAGATTTTGTGAGGTTTATCTTTCAAAGTAATGGATAAAATTGCACTCACTCTTCACCTAGAAATGATTTTTTTTTCCAGTAGCACTAACTACATTTTAGATAATGTCTCTATGACCACTGATTTTGAGATTTTTTTTTTTTTAATTTCCACTGGAGTAATTGGAATATAGATTACTTCTAAAAGTTAGAAGAGTAATGTTCCTGGATCAGAAGTCGCAATAGCTTTAAAATGGTAACGCTCCCTAAATTCATCTGTAGATTCCACAGTATTCCAATCAAAATTCCAGCATTCCTTACTTATATTGACATGCCAATTCTAAAATTTATATGGAAAATAAAAGACTTAGAATAGCCAAAACAGTTTTGAATAACAAGAACAAAGTTGGAGGAACTTGCAGTAAGTTCCAGCTTCCCCCAGTATTTCCAAAGGTGGATTTCTAGTGAGTCCTGCCAGTGTTATTACCCAACTTCTCTGCTATCCTGTGAGCTATAACCACACTCCAGTGAGATTTGGGTCTCAGCCCCAGACAGGGTCGACCTCTTCTCTAGGTGTTTTATTTCAGCCTTAGGGGTGATGGCTGCTGCTTCTATCAGCTATTACCATATTCTTCGGGGTTCTATTTGCCTATGAGTCAATTCCCCATTACTCCAATTCCCATGTTAGAAGTTTTTATATTGAAATTTTCCTGCTAAAATTATCGTGTGGTTTCTGTCTCCTGATTGAATCCTATGCAAAATTGGAAATAAACCAGTATAATGGAATATTTATCAGCAATAAAATGAAACATATTTCTGATACAGGCAATTATATTGGCAAATGCCAAACATTATTATGAGAGAAAGAAGCCAGAAAAAAAGACTTTCTACTATATAATTTACATGACATTCTGAAAAAGGTGGTTATGAAGAGTAATCACTACAAATCTACTTAAGGATAGGTTTTGGGATGAAGCAAATACTCCACATATTGTTTGTGGTAGTTGTTCCAGGATGGCATTCATTCATCAGCCTCACAGAACTGTATACCGATGAAGGTGAATTTTTATGTGCATAAACTATATCTATATAAATCTGAACAAAACAGAAAAATAATATATTTTTAGAATATTATGGATAAATACTATTCATTGCAGAATCAGAAAGTCCAGTATAACTATATTTTGTTCGTTACAGTTATGAATTCACAAATCTCTTATCCACTTGAAGGAGAATATTCTTAACATAAATTCTTATAGATTCTTTAGCAACTCTTCAAAAATATGTCCTTTTAATTGACTTCATATTGGCCTTATGGCCTCTTACAGTTTGTTTTCTCTAGAGTTAATTATTATCTTCCTTTTTTCTTAAATTTTGCCATCAACCTTTTTTATTAAATTTTGCTATCAACACATCATGAATATTTTCTAAAATTCAGTTCTACTCTTCCCTGAAAGGCTTTTCTCTCTTACAGGCTTTTGCTTTTGCATCCTATGTCCTGATCAATTCTGGACTTGGCCTTCTGGGACCTTCCTTTTCTATTTCCCTGGATTCATTATCTCCTGTATCTCTTATTTTTCATTTTACTGTTTACTTTAATAATTATACTATAAACTCTCCACTGGTGAGGCACCTGGGTGGCTCAATCAGTTAAGCATCTGACTCTGGATTTTGGTTCAGGTCATGATCTCAGAGTGGTAGGATCAAGCCCTGAGATCCTTTGCTTAGCAGGGAATCTGTTGGTCCATCTCCCTCTGCTCCTTTACCTCCCTTTATACTCTCTGTCTCTCTTTCTGTCTTTATTTCCAAAATAAATAAATAAAAATCCTTTTGAAAAGTAAAAAATAAACTCTCCACTGGTTTCCTAAAAACACATGAATGTGAGCTAAAATTTTTGAGACCTTAAAATATTTTCATTTTTACTATATATATATAGTAAAAATGATATATATATATATATATATCTTTAAAGATTTTATTTATTTATTCATCAGAGACACAGAGAGAGAGGCAAAGACAGGCAGAGGGAAAAACAGGATACCTCAGGGAACCCGTTGTGGGACTCAATCCCAAGACCCCGGGATCATACCCTGAGCCATTGACAGACGCTCAACTGCTGAGCCACCCAGGCATCCCTATTTTTACTATATTTTGATAGGTATAAAATTATAGGCTGAAATCATTTCCCACAGAATCTTGAGACTCCATTTTCTTTTAATTTCAGGAATTACAGAGGAGGTGGCTAATCCCATGTTGATTCTCATTCTTGCCAGTAAACTGTTTTTTTCTTCTTGTAGAAGTTTTTAGTTGATATCTTGAAGTGATGTGCTAGGTGTCAACCTATGCACCTATTTTTAATCTTTCTAGGAGATCAGTGAAACCCTTTTCCTTTGAAGACTTCTGTTTTCTGCTCAGGAAAATCTCCTGAGTTCTTTGGTAATTCTCTCTCTTCTGTTTCATGAAGGCTCTTTGGAAACACCTGGTTTTCTGGGATCATTGCTCCTTTCTGGTGATTATTCTTCTTCCAACACCATTTACTGTACTTTTGTTAACAGTTATGATTGTAACCTACCTAATGTGGGTTACCTCCTTGGTAAGTCACAAATAGAAACTACACTAGGTAATTGTCACACAAAGGAAACTTTATTTACAGCAAATAAGATCACAGGAAATAACTTCTACATCCGTAACTCCCTGAGCAAGGGTGAACGGATTCCTTTTGTTTAGACTTAGGATGAATATTTAAAAAGAGGTGACTTCTCATGTATAGTGGTGGGCATGAAGTCATGCATGAGCCTTAGGGAAACATACCTATACAAACATTGTATGTTGTGTGAATGAGGCTTGTAGGCTTGTGCTCCTCCTTGGGCACAGATCTTGGTTTTATAATGAGATCAAGGTAACTGTCAGTCACCCCATGGGTCACGCCAGTGTCCATCTCTGCAGGTATGAAGTGGGGGTTACGCTCATACTGGTCCGGGTGGTCTGGGCCACAAGAGCTCTTTGTCTCAGCAGTCATTATTGCTTGAGGAGTAGTTTTGGTTTCCATCAGATGTTATGCCACTCTGGTCTTTTGCCTGAGTTAAGAGATAAGCTGGAAGGAAGATCTTAAGGAAGTATGTGGGACAAAAGTGGGTGGGTACAAGCAAGTGAACAGTAAAGGTCAGGTCTTCAGGTGCAGCTGATGACACTGTGATATGACTCAATGAGTTTTTCTTTTTAATATTTTATTTATTTATGAGAGAGAGATAAAGCACATGCAGAGGGAGCAGTAGCGGAAGCAGCAGAGGGAGAGGGAGAAGCAGACTCCCTGCTGAACATGGAGTCCTATGTGAGGCTCTATCCCAGGAACCTGGGATCATGACCTCAGCTAACAGCAGATGCCTAACGGAATGAGCCACCCAGGTTCCCCTCTTTTTTTTTTTTTTAACATGGCACAAGAAAGAAATTTAAAGCTGTTTCATTTCCAGGTGCTGAATTTCAGGTTGTAAATCTCTGTGTTCACTTTTATCAGTATGTAGAGAAAGTCATGATGTGCCATGGATTATACCTACAGCAATGCCTATATTTTTATTTCCATCTTTGTCTATATCTATCTTCTTTTATATCTACATTAAATCAATACCCCTATATAATATAGATCTACTTCTATGTCTATCACAGTGGTTTTCAATTAGGGGTCATTTTTTTTTAAAGATATATTTATCTATTCATGAGAGACACAGAGAGAAAGAGGCAGAGACATAGGCAGAGGGAGGCTCCTCACAGTGAACCTGATGCAGAACTCGATCCCGGATTCCAGGATCATGCCCTGAGCCGAAGACAGACACTCAACCGCTGAGCCACCCAGGCGTTCCAGATTAGGGGCCATTTTGGCCCCAGGGGATATTTGGCCATCACACTGAGGAAGGTGCTAGTGGCATCTAGTGAGTAGAGGTTAGAAATGCTGCTAAACATCCAATATGCACAAGACAATGTCCTCCCAAAGGATTATCCAGTTCACAGTGTCAATAGGGACAAGTTTGAGAAACTGATCTGGAGAAGTCTTTAGTAAAGATAAAATCTCTTGGTTGTTTGCCCTTACCTAAGTATTATATACCTCCTCATTCTTATTTTCTGAAAATACCTCATTATCATTAAAATTCATTCCTCTTTTCTGCTTAAACTAATTTAAATTATATTTCAGCTTATTTCAACTAAGATCATCTGCACTCACAGTGACTTTTCTTATTTATCTTAATGTGTATTAAATAGTGGCAAGTATCTCAATGTTTTTGACTGATACTTATTCTTTGGTTGCCTTGCATGCTTGTATCTTAAACAATATGAAATTTTATTCATGTCTAGAAATAGAATTATAAACTATCTCTAAAGACACTGTAGTGTTTCTTTAATATTTTAAATATCACAGTATTTTTCTTCTTGACATAAATATACTGATGAAAAGTATTTTAAAAATACATAAATAGCATACAAATATGAAGATAAAGCTCAGTGTAAAATTTATAAATATATGAAATTCCTTTGCTTTCAGCACTCATGACTAGCAGTGTCTGCCAGGCTGGAAATATTGTTGCCTATTAGCAGCCAAATTGTGTTCTGAACCAGAAAATAATGTTTGATTTGAGGCCAATTTTTTTTTCCCAAAAAAGTTGCTTATCAAATGTGTACTTCTGTAGTAAGTAACAAACTTTCCCTGGAGTTAGTTACTATAGGATGTCCTAGCTGTCTGAAATGGAGAAGATAGTAAGTATGAAAAAACAAAACAAAACAAAAAAAAAAAACAAACAAGGAATAGAAAAGTGGTCTGTGCTAAAAATAGCTCAAAATATTTTTCTGCCCTTCATGAAAGAAAAAGCAAAAAGTCAAATGTTCTTGCAGAGATTACCCAAGCATTCATGTATCTTTTCTTTAAAATTTTATGCAAAAAATTTAGAGCTTGGTATCTGCTAATTATCTATTTTTTAAGTAAATGCTTCAGTGACCTATCAACTAACATGCTGTGCTTTTAGTTGAAAGAAACCGAACTCAATTTGGCTGCAACAACAAGGAATATTTATTGACTTACATGTCCAGAGGAGGTTCCACATTCTGGAATGATTGATTTGTCATTTCAAGGATGTTACTGAATTCTTGTGCATTTCAAATTCCAGTGCAGGCTTTATTCTAAGGCACGTTCCCCAGTGTGTTCCAAGAGGACTGCCAAAAGCTTCAGGGGGCACATACTTCATTGGGTCAGTACAGAGAGAGAGATAATTCTAAAAGCTATCTCAAAAGGCAAGATTTCTTCCTTCTCATTACCTCTTAGAGGGAACAATTGAGTACGTATACTTACACACGTAGGACATCCTTTTCATCCTTTTTTTTTTTTTTTAATTTTATTTATTTATTCATGATAGTCACAGAGAGAGAGAGAGAGGCAGAGACACAGGCAGAGGGAGAAGCGGGCTCCATGCACCGGGAGCCCGACGTGGGATTCGATCCCGAGTCTCCAGGATCGCGCCCTGGGCCAAAGGCAGGCGCCAAACCGCTGCGCCACCCAGGGATCCCCTTTTCAACCTTTTAATAAGTCTGGATGTACATAACTATCATCTCTGGACCCTGTCAAGGTGTAGATTTTTATTTGGTAGGTCTGAGCTGAAGTTGAATAATCTACATTTTCAACAAGTTTCTATGCAACATCTGTGTTATTGGTCCTTATGTCTCTCAAATGATAAATTTCCCTCATGTTTTCTGTCTATTATAATGGCTTATGATCAACTATTCTAGAATAAAAATGACTATTATTTGCTTCAAAGAAAGAAGTTAGCAACCAGTTCTACTCTGGTTCTTGATGACCTTTTTTATCTCTCCAGCTTGAGGAAAAACTTTATAAAATTGCCTTTAGGCCAAGTATTCCTACATCAGAACATTTTTAATAAAAAGTTAGATAAAATGATTTTACTTCATCTTTGTAGTCTTAAAACATTTTTATTAGAGCTATTTAATTTTATGATACTGTTCCAGAGAATTTTCTAAAAGTCAAGGGGAATCTCTTATATTTTCTGTCTTTCACTCTCTCTCTTCTATTCTCTTTTTTCCTACTTTTTTTAAATAAAGTTTTTATTTAAATTCCAGTTAGTTAACATATAGTATTAGTTTCAGGTGTACAGTAGAGTGATTCAACACTTCCATACAACACCCGGTGCTCATCAACACTCGCTGTTCATCACAACAAGCGTACCCTTTAATGCCCCGATCTATTTTACCCATCTCGCCTCCCACCTGTCCTGTGGTAACAGTTTGTTCTCTAGAGTCTATTTCTTGGCTTGTCTCTCTGTCTCTCTCTTTTTTTTTTCTCTCTCTCTCTCTCTCTTTCTTTTTCCCTTTGCTCACTTGGTTTGTTTCTTAAATTCCATATATGAGTGAGAATAGCAGTTTTGTAAAGATTTACTTATTTATTTTAGAGAGACTGAGCACAAGCAGGAGGTGGAGGGAGAGAAAGAAAGAGAATCCCCAAGCTAACTTCATGCTGAGCACAGAGCCCCACTCTGAACTCCATCTCATAACACTGGGATCAGACCTGAGCTGAAACCTGACTCTGCCACCTAGGCACCCAGAGAAAGCAATTTCAAAAGATAATTCCCACACTAGTTCTTACTGTCATTTGTTTGGAAATTGCACTAGAGAAAAATTAATATATCGAGAAAATATTTTCCTAGATTTCAAAATAAAGGGGAAAAATGGACTAAAATGTAGTGTTTTGAATAAATCACTCCATTTTAGTATAAATTTGTAATCTTGACATTAGGAGATTATTTTAGGATCAAATGAAAACTATGGCTTAGCCTTTTTAGGAATGCTTGCAGCATCACTGCTGTGACCCAAAAAAGGAATTGAGGACATTCTAATGCAGAATTCTTTAAATTCCTCTTTAAAGATTGTGTATCTGCTAACTCCACAAGTTTACCCCAAGGTAAAAAGTACACTGTTCATTAGAAAAGTGATAGAAGGGGTGCTCTAGGTGGCTCAGATGGTTAGGCATCTGCCTTCAGCTCAGGTCATGATCCCAGCCAGGGTCCAGGGATTAAGCCCTGCATCTCTCTTTTTCTTTCTCTCTCTGTCAAATAGATAAATAAAATCTTAAAAAGAAAAAAAAAGTTATAGAAATATAATAAGTTTTCTCTTTTCCAGAAGACTATTTATTACTTACTAGTAAGAGATTCCAACTTTTTTCATTTGATATCATTAGTGTTTCTATGGATTGAATTCAATGCTATGTGATTTCAGCGATACACTCTGGTAACTACAATCCACCTGGGTGAAGTTATATTCTCAGCAGGTCCTAAAGTTAACTTTCCCTGAGGATATCTTTTCTTAGTCATAGAAAGGTAATGGAGAGGAGAACAAAGACTTTGCTTCTTCTTCCACCAAGAATAGATCATTAGGCCATGGAAGCCTTTTGGTAAGAATTTAACTTCTCTTTTAGTTTTCCCATGGGTAGAGAATGTGCAGGCCATAACAAGAATAGTACCTACTCTTCTTGTACTAGTTATCTCTCAGTGCAAATGGATATATTTTTAGTATAGTTTATACCTTTTTAAAAAGATTTTATCTATTTATTCATGAGAGACACGCAGAGAGAAGCAGAGACACAGGCAGAGGGAGAAGCAGATTCCCTGTGGGGAGCCCAATGTGGGACTTGATCCCAAGACCTTCGGTCATGTCCTTGAGCTAAAGGCAGATGCAACCACTGAGCCACCCAGGTCCCCTGTTTATACCTTTTCTTTCACATCAGTTTACTTACACCTTTCATTTGGAGGAGATTCTTCAAGGAAATGATTTATTCTTTAATAATAGGACTAATAATAATTCCATAAATAAAACTGATAAGAGAACATTTTGTCAATTTCAATAAAATAAATACTTTTGTTTCTATCTGCCCTACTAGAATTGTAGACACCTCTCTCTTCTAAGACTTCATCCCATAAAGTATCCCCAAATGTTTCCTTATTAGTGATTTTTTTCCCTTGGCATATATATAGATTTTTCCTTTCACATTAGTAGAGAAAACAGTAATCTCATACTCTGTAATCCACATCCAGTCACCTCTCTGCACTTCTTCTAACAGCCAAGAATAACAAACCTGCAATCTGTGCTTATGATTTCCACCTCCTTTCTTCCCATTGAATTTTCCATGTGTTGTAACTTGATTTCCATTCCAATAATTTCTCTAAGTCTGCCCTAATTATCTCCTTAGGAACCCCCCTTTTGTCAATCCAAGTTCTTATCTAATGTGATCTCTTGGGCATTTAAGAATATTGACTCTTTTGCAATCTTTTTCTTGGTTCCTTTGACTCTAATCACAATTATTTTCATTCTGTTTCTCTAATCCTTTCTGACTCTTCTCTTTTCCTGTTCTGCTATCTCCAAGGCTTAAAAATTGCCATCCTGTATAATCTGTTTTTACATTTTCTTCTCCTCAATCTCCACACTCCCTAAACAATTTCTTCCATGTTAGTTGTTCAAGCTGTCATCTGCATCACAATGACTTTAATGTTGAATTGACAATAATTTATTTTTACTTTATGGGATACTCCAATCAAATTATCCAAAGCCAAATTCACCCCCTCCTGTTGTCATTCACTCATACATTTGTTCAAGAATTACTTATTGAATATCTTCTATATGTGAGGTATTATTGTAAGTGTTATGAAAAGAATCATGAGCAATAAAGATCAAAGCCCAAGTTCTAAAAGAAATGGGACATAAGGATGACTTGAATAATTAGGAGAATAGTGTCAGAAGGAGAAGATTGTAGGATGTATAGGTTTGAAAGGGAATCTTTGAAGTGTGATTTTATTGAGGATAAATTTGAGATGTCCATATACAACAAAGTAGAGGAATCTTGTGGAAAGTTAAATATGTTTGGAGTTTGGGAGAGAGACCTTAATCATATAATAAATAAGAGTTACACAGCCCTTAGATAATAAGATTCATGAATACTAAATAAGAGTACCAAGGAAGTGATTATTGATAGAGAATGACAGAGGTCTATCTGAGTCTTTGGGAAACTAACATTCGAATATTCAGGAGATGGAAATAGAACAGCAAAAGTCAGTGGGAGTAAGAAATCCAGGACAGAATGGTTTCCTGGAAGCCAACTAAAGGAGATGTTTGAGGAAGGAGGGAATGAGGCTCAATCCTGGAAATCCAATAAATATTTTGAGGAAGGTAAATTCTGAGCATTTCTAATTGTACTGGTATCTGAATTTTTCTACATTAACATTGATTCCATTGAGATGTGGAGATGCTACTTGTGGGAATGTTAAAGAAAAAGTAGAAGAAAAACAAAGCCACCTAAAAATATTCTAAGGCTAAATTGATGTACAGAAAGGATAAGGTAACTTCCAATGTCACCAGGGACTTCATTCAAATATAGATCTTTTTACTTTTTTAGAAGGAAATATGTGAAAAAGGAAAAAGAAACAATAAAAAACCAACTAAGAACTTCTAACAAATGTGGCTTTAAGATTAAACTAAGAAAGCCATTATTTTTAAAAGTGAAATAAATATGACTCCATCATGACAGAATATTTTAGTTGATTTCACATTTACTATCATCAACATGGAAGGCAGATTTGGACCTATTACTTGTTTGTTTGTTTATTAGATCATTATGCTTCCTGTCAATTCAATATTTGGTGTTGAGGTGTAGCAAGTTCTGATAAATACAGAGAATAGCAGTATTGCTCTTACTTAGATTCACAGGTTCACCTTCCGCATACAGAAAATTCCTAAAACCATCTGTTTTGCCTAATTGAATTGGAACATTTCTTTCTGGTTTGTTTTTTACTTTCTAAAGAAAGACATGGAGATACACCTTAGGACTGAAATGACTTTTCTATAAATTGTTACAAGATGTCCTTGATAACTGAAGGTACAGACTTTTCATCCTCTAGCAGACAATGCCTCTAACTGAATTATTTTGTAAAATAGAAACACTCACAAGATGGAGCCCCACTTGATGGGATTCCCTGCTCAGTAGGGACCCTGCTCCTCCCTCTCCCTCTGCCTGCCACTCCACCTAAATATGCTCCCTATCTCTTTCTTTCTCTGTCAAATAAATAAAAATAAAATCTCTAAAATAATGGGTTTCTTATAAATGTCATTCCACATTCTATTTTTTTTGGGGGGGATGGTAATTGTTATATAGAATGCCATCTTTTTTGCTTGTTTGTAGAATCTATTTATTTTTCTATTTCCTAATAAAATTTTTTCTCTATGTACACAAAAAAGCATGCTATTTATTTAGGACTAAACAAAGAAAGGAAAAAGATATTTTAATCAATTGATGAAATCCATCTTTATAATAATATTTCACACTTTTGTCAGAATTCTATTTCTAATAAATTTTCATATGGCATTTCATTTGATATTTTGAACAGTTCTAGGATAGCATATATTAGCATAATAAATGTTAATACAACAAAGGTGAACATATTTTAGGACTCATTTTAAGAAGTCTTGCCTAGTCACATGATCATCATGAAGTTTGAACTTCAGTATTTAATCAAGATTATTATTGTCAACTTGTAAAAAATTTCTGTAATAGAAATATACTTAAAGCTTGTAATACCTTGTTGTCTTCTGCATCACATTTGCCATAAAACTGATAACATTAAAAGTAGTGTTCTAGCACTAGCTCCATTATGTAAGAGCTTGGAAAGTGTTGTTCCATTGGTACTATAAGAAAAAGCTTAATGAACTGAAAATTAATGACTTTTCTTGGATTCATCGGAGAACTAAGATTGCAAACCAAAACAGCACCCTCTAATGTGAAGAGACAACAAACTTAAGGGTTGAAGCCCAGATCTCCTTATTTAGGGCAGATGCTGCTCAAGCCATGACCTGTCAGGAACACTTGAATGGGAATTTTTATAAATTTCTGGAGGCTGACTATATATTAGCATGAGAGTGAGAAACTCCTGGGGAGCACGTTTTTAGAGGAGGGGCGTGATTACTTCTAGAAACCTTACCAAGTTCTAATGGCATGGGTCAAGAAAGATTACATGTGGCTCAGGCCAAGAGAGAGGAAAACCTTTAGAAACACACCAAGAATGTTCTTCCCTAACAAAGGACTACTTTCCACAGATAAGGATTTCACCAGAGTCCTATCTCATCTACAGAAAGATACTTGCCTGATTCTAGCCCCCTCTAGCCTTCCTGTTTCACCTAAGCGAGGAAAAAGAAAAGTCAATAAATGCTTGTGAAAATCACAGTTGAAGGATACAGGCCAAGGGAAATACTGAGATGTAAACATAAGACTGTAGAATACTTCCCTTCCTCCACATCCTGCCCTGGCAGCAACAGGGCTCCAGGTTAATACCAGTGGATTACAGATGAAAGGGTTGCAAGACAAAAGCTCTAGCTCAGAAAGAGCTTTTAGCAAATCCCAAAGACAACAGAGGAGGCAAAATGTAAGACAGGAGAGGAATTTGCAGCTTCTGGCATTTACACCTGCGGCAAATATTAAACAAGCAGAACTCCAAACCAGATTAGTACAAACCATTACACCACAGGCCTCATACATTCAATACATCATGTCCAGATGTCAACAAAAGAATTGTAAAGTATGGTAAAAGGCAAGAAAAAGCACAGTCAGAAGAGACAAGGCAAACATCAGAAACATACAGATATAAAACAGATGTTAAAGTTATCAGGGAGTTTAAAATAGCTATGATTAACATGTTACAGACACTAGTGTAAGAAATTGACACCATAGAAGAACAGATGGGTAATGTAAGTGAACATATGAACCCAGTGAGAAAGAATTCAGAGGAAATGCTAGAAATAAAAAACACGGCAACTAGTATAATAATGCCTTTGATGATCTCCTCAATAGTTTGGAAACAGCTGAGGAAAAAATCAGTGAGTTGGACTATATGACCACAGAGACATCTCAAACTGAAATGCAGAGAGAAAAAGAAACAAGAAAGACTGACAAAAAGACAGGCAGAAAGAAAGACAAATAGACCGAACAAAGGAAAAAAACAAAACAAAAAAACCCCAAAGAAACAAAGAAAAAACAAAGAAAGGTACAAAATAAAAAATGACACTAAGAGCCATGGGACAATTTCAAAAAATACAGTGTGATTAGGATACCAAAAAGGGAAGAAATAAAATGGAACAGGAGAAATATCTAAAATAAAATAGCCAAGTATTTTCCAAAATTAATAACCTCTACTAAACAAGAGACTCAGGAAGGTCAGAGAATATTGAGCAGCCTGAAGACCAAAACTTGTGCTTGATATAATATATTCAAACTGTAGACAATTAAGATAAAGATAAAATCTTGAAATAAGCCAAGGGAAAATGACATTTAAAGAGGAAAAAGGATAAGAATTATATTGGACTTCTCATCAGAAATCACATAAAAAGAGAGTGGAGTGACATTTTTAATGTAGTTAAAGAGTTCTGGGCTGGTAGCTTTTTTCTTTAACCAGCAAAATAACACTTCAGAAGTAAAGAAGAAATAAAGATTTTCTCAGAAAAATAAAAACCTAAAAAAAAAAGAAAAAAAAAAAAAACCTGAGGAATTTATAGTCAACAGACCTACCTTAAAAGAAATATCAAAAGAAAATTCTTCAAGGAGAATGAAAAGCATATAGGTTAGATATTCAAATCTATATAAAGAAAGTATGAATGTTAGAAAATGAATACATGAAAGTAAAATAAATCTTATTTTTTTCTTATCCTTAGTAATATAAAATAATTGCTCAAAAATTCAAACAATATGTTTCATGATCATAGCACATAGATAAGTCTAGGGGTTTGAGCAGCAGGAGAAGTGGTATTTAGGTAAAGCATGAAGGAATTTTTAGGGCAGTGTAACTATTCTGTATGATATTATATGGTAGGTACACAGCACTATGCGTTTGTTAAGAGCCAAAAGACTTTATAGAATAATAATGAACCTTAATCTTTGCAAATTTTAAAAACAACTTAGGAGATCAAGGGATCCCAGGATTGAATGCAGACAGTAACAGAACAATCAACTTGTCTTGCAAATCTATGAAACAACATCACTGAATGGAGTGGGGGGGTAGTTGTGAGGAGAAGGATGCCTATCTAAATAATTTTGGAAATAAGAGGAATCTGTACGACAAAAGGCAACGGGAACTATATATGTGCATGGTAGTCTAGTTGATAAAGATGTCTCCCAATGCAGTGTGCATTAGAAATTATGAAAATGCTGTACATGATTACTAGAATTGAGCAATTAGGTAAATTGTTCTAGTGGAATTCAGATTTCTTTATGGGAGTGGAAAGTTACAGATAACCAACAGGAGAGGCCAGAATGATTCATTTGGTAATGGATCAGGTTTGACTACATCATTATGAACTGATGTTTTGTTTAATACAGATATAGATGTTAATTGACATGCAAACATATTTAAAGATATGTGTACATAGGCCTGTTACTATATGCACATATCTTTCTCTGTTCTGTTAGCTAAAAGGGCCAAGAAGCAAAGACATCCCAGTAGGAATAAAAACATCTAGTTTCTAGATCTTTCTCTTTTTTTTTTTTTGTTAAGATTTTATTTATTTGACAGAGAGAGAGAGAGAGAGAGCAAAAGTATAAACAGGGAGAGCAGCAGGCAGAGGGGAGAGAGATAAGCAAGCTCCCCACTGAGATTCCAGGACCCTGAGATCATGACCTGAGCCTAAGTAGATGCTTAACCAACTGAGCCACCCAAGAGCCCCTAGATCTTCATTTCTTTCTTTCTTTCTTTTTTTTTTTTTTAGATCTTCATTTCTAATACTAATCTCCAATAAGAGAAATCAGAGCTCCTTAGATTAATGGCTAAAGGTAGGACTGCAGCAGGAAATATACAAGATCAGCCTGGAGCATTTAAAGTATGAGAGTACTACACACACACACACACACGCACACACACACACACCTCCTGCAATGATTTGGGCATGTTAAAGACACCAACTGAAAAAACTCCCTATGACTAGAGCTAGAAAGATTTGAATAATAAAATAAAAAGTAGAATTGGATTAAGACCCAAAGTATAAAATAATATCCATGAGCCCCTAGCTTTATAAATAAATAACCAAATAAATGAGAGAGAAGACATGAATCTCTCATGTTG
Organism: Canis lupus baileyi; assembly: GCF_048164855.1. NCBI lineage: Eukaryota > Metazoa > Chordata > Mammalia > Carnivora > Canidae > Canis > Canis lupus. The sequence continues at coordinate 26,945,079 of NC_132867.1, read as the reverse complement.
AAGAATTTCAAATAATTTATTAATTTATACTTGCTTCATGGATATGCAGCATAATCCGCACTTAAGTGTGGGCTGCACATACTGACTTCCTTCCCAAAGGTGCAGTAAGGAAAGAGTGAGAAAAATAACTTGAAAATGGATGCACCTGAGAAACATCACCTCTATCAGGTGATCAAGAGCAATAGCAACACTGATAACTTATTTAATAGTATGCACCCTTGATACGATGTAAAGGAAAGAGCACTTTACCTTTGCAGTCTTCCTCTGAGAAACCCATAACCATAGTCTAACCATGAGAAAAGTATCAAATTCCAGTAGAGGGACATCCTACAGCATATCTGGCCAGTACTCCTTAGAACTGTCAAGATCATCAAAAACAATAGAAGTCTGAAAACCTATCATAACCAAGAGGACCCTAAAGACATATGACAGTTGAATGTAATGTGGTGTCCGTGACGGGGTCCTGGAACAGATAAGGGACATTAAAAGCCAAAGAACTATGAATAAAGTATAAATTTTAGTTAATAGTTATATAAATATTGGTTGATTAATTTTAACAAGCATACCATACTAATATAAGATACTGATAATAGGAAATGTGGGTTTGGGGTTATCAGAACTCTCCATACAATCTTCATACTTTTTTTCTGTAATTCTAAACCAGCTCTAAGAAGTAAAATATATTACAGAAATTAAACATTATTTTATGTTCATCATTAATTAAGATTTAAGACTGTTTAAAATACGAAGACAACATTCATAAATTAATCTATCCAGTGTCATTTTTTTCATTGTTTATGCCTGCCGTTTGTGCTTATCATTGATGATCAGTTTAACATTTTCCCCTTCACCAAGCCTTCTCTCTGAACTGAAGTAAGATGAGTCCCAAAATTTAAAGCTGCCACCAAAACATTAGTTAATGATATTGACAAGTGCCCACAATATGCTAATAACCTTCTCTTATATACCATTAAATTTATTGAAGCACATCCTAAGGATCTTTTTATTAGATGTAAAGTCTTACACTGTTCTCTGAACTGTGTATATATCTGTGCTGTTTACTTTTGTACTTAAAAATGAGGCTGACTACTGTTTTTATGTCTGCCAATTAAAATTTCTGGTGTTGCAAAAAGTAGATTTTGTCGTTTTTCTGTAAAACAAACCTGTGGTAGTGGAAAAAGCTCTTATTAATACAGAAATAAATGGCTTCCAGTGATTCTCCTTGTGTCTGATGATATTAATATTTTCATGGTCTAATGAAACCAAGACTAAATTCCTCACATTTGGAGATGGTGGGCCAAAAGAGAGGGGAAGAAAAAACTTACAAGTCTTACTAAATACTTGTTCTCTGTTTTTGTTGGTAGTGGTAAATGGGGTAGTGTTGTTGGTGATGATGGTAGGGAAGATGATTATATTGATGCTACAACTACTTTAGGGGCAATGTGGTGGTGGTATCTGTAGATTTGGTGATTGTGTGGTAGTTTTTGGAGGATGTTGGTAGCATTGTTGATACTGGAGTTGGTAGTGGTGGTGGTATAATTAAAAATATATAACAAAACAAGCAAAACTCCTACAAATTCTTAGAGCATGTAATCTAAAAATCACTAAAGGATTGGCCTTTTATGGTAAGCAATGTGGTTGCCAAAGTAGTTCTTAGAACATGATTATTGAGTGTAACTCAATTACAAACTTGGGCTCTGGAATTTCCTTAACATCCGTGCATTGCTTTCAGTGGCCTTGACCAATATGACTATATATTACAAGGTTTATGTGTTCACATTTTTCCAGGGATTCCCCTAGTACAATTCTGGTCTGTTTACTACTCCAGCACAGGACATTAGTTATTAAAAAAAATAAAGATTTCTACAATTTCCTCTAAATGCATTTATAGTTACATGTTTAAGCTTAGCATGTGTATCTTGGAGGAGAGGAAGAGAACCAGGACACTCAGATGGTTGTCGCAAATGGAATTCTTTTCAGTCTGAAGCATTTCACCAGACGATCATTAACTTGCAGGTGTGCAATACCACAGAATTCACAAATACTTGGTTAAACAAATATAAGGAAAACCATTTGGCAGTGTTAAAGCTTTTCTACATTTCATGGGGAGGTGGTAAAAGAGGGTCACTGTAAGACATGAGATTTATAGGATAAAATCAATGGTAAAAGGAAGCAAAAATAAAAACAAATGATGGCACCAAAATCCAGGACCTAATCTTGTGAAAATCAAAATGCCATTTAAGTGCATAAAATATTCAGAGTCTTCTTCAAACTGAAATTACTTACTTTTATATATGAATAACCTTAGAACATGTTCAAGAATATTTTTCTGCATATGTATAGCATCTTATGATTTAAAATGAGTAGGAAAAAACAGTTAATTATAGCCAATTCTTTTATTTGTCAAGAATTTCTTTACCATCAAATAAAGTACATTTTATACATTACACTATGTTTTTATTCATTTATCTAATATTTAGGGAATGCTAGCTGTGTGACACCATATCCCAGTCAGAGGGCTCTGACTCCAAAACTTGGCCACTACTTAGAACTATTGAGAGTCTAGAAGTTTCACCTCCTGCATCCACCACTTATAGGCCATGTGGTCTTGAGCAATTTTTTTTTTTTTTTTTTTGGTCTTGAGCAATTTGTTTGTCCTTTCTGTGCCTTGCTTTCTTAAACTCTAAGATGAACCTATGGCTATGATTAAATTGTTGGGAATCACATCATGTAATATAACAAAGAAACTATGCAGAACACGATATGTACTTTATACCTATTTCTTCACTAAAAAGAAAAAAAAAGCAAAGGAATTTTAAACTGAACTGATTCAATTGCTTATAAATTACAAAAGGTTTTTTATTCTAAAATTCAAGTCTGAGAGTGTTACTATCATGATAAATACATTTGTATGCCTTCTTCCTCACGTATTAGATATGGTCTGAGTCCATATTCTGAACATGGATATCTTCACCTACAGTGATTCAACCACATTGAAATGTTGATAAGCATTCAGGTCTCTGTAGAGATGATCCTCTTCCCCTTTTCTCTAAGATAAGCCTTACCCCCACTCATGTTTCGTTTGGCAAATCCTCATTCTATAAGACCTATGTCTTGTGTGTTTCTTTGTGACAACTTTGCTTCCCTAATTTTTATGATCACTGTCCTTTGTGCACAGATGTTTTGAGACTTATGCCACTGAAATGCCACTGTTTTTTATATGCAAAATGAAGATAGTAATAATTTCTATCACAAAGAGTAGCTGTTCATATCAAATGAGAAGAGCTTATAAACTGGTTAGAACAATGTTTTTACATGGTAAGTAAGTGTTCAATAAATATTAGTTGGTGGTATCTATGTGTTAATTTATACTCGTGCTTATACTGTTCGTGGTATGCATGTCACATCATGTAACCTCTACACATATTTGAAATAAGTGAAATACAGCAAATATCATTTTAGTCAATAAAATATAACAAGGGAAACAGCACATTTTCTAGATATTAAAGTCTTTGAATGGATTACATATTTTAAAAAATTAGTTTATTTGTATTAATACAATATTTTAAAAATCAAATGGCTATTGTACATGTTTTCTATTAATATTATTGGCCCCAAATATATTTCCCTGAGTTTAACAGGTAGAAATTTTGTAGATTTAAAATATAACTGTTTTTGCTAAGAGGTTTACAGAATCTTCTCAAAATGGGCCTCAAGTTGAATCTGGATGAACACCTATTTCTGCCTCAAAACCTTGAAATGCCAGAAAAATACTATTCAGTAATAGTGCTAAAACAAGAAATTGTGTCAAGATAAAAGAAGAAATATAAGAAGTTTCTGGAATATAGAAGGCAAATGGAAAAAGAGCAAAGAAACTAATACCCTAAAGCCCTTTAAGGAAACAGTTACCAGGAAGATAAGAGCAAATGGAGAGAAACATAAGTTCTCAAAGATGCTGGCAGTAGAGAGGTCCTGGAGCCATTCTCAGGGACAGTAATCAAGCTTGAGCCTTCTTACTAGTTCACTATGGCTCTTTCACCATCATCACATCCTCTCAATAGAAATTTGCTGATTATTACAAAGGCTAAAAATATGTGTTCTCCTTACCTAGGTTGATTACTATCTTCTCTGAAAGTGTCCAACACACCACCATAAACACATAATAGTGAAAACATATTATAATATAAAAGATATACCCTAATATAAAAGATATATCCAATGGATTTAAAAGTCTTGGGCAAATTAGATCAAAGCCCTTTGATATCACAGATTTATTACTATATGAAGCCAACCATGTTTACTAGTCTATGGCTTGTACCATTACTTATGAAATTAGGACAGTCAAATTATGATATTTCACTAGGTATTCATTTTTAATGAATAAAATATATTATACTGTAAACCATTTCCTTTTAATTTTAAACCATAAGCAAGTTAACATTATCAGAATTCCCATCCACTCCGAGAATTTCACGTTAATGATTATGCTGAAATGACTTTGTGTAAGATGGGATATTAATGTATACTTGGGATATTCTCTAAAATGCATTAACATTGTATAGAAAGGCAAAACACTCTAAACAAATCTAATCTAATGGTAAATGATGGAGGAAATTAAATAATAGTTCCTATCTACAATGAGGTATTACTCAGTTTATTTTTATTTTTTTAAATCTTTTTTTTAAGATTTTATTTATTTATTCATGAAAGACACACAGAGAGAGAGAGAGAGAGAGAGAGAGGCAGAGACATAGGCAGAGAGAGAAGCAGGCTCCATGCAGGCAGCCTGATGTGAGACTCAATCCCAGGTCTCCAGGATCACACTCTGGGCTGAAGGTGACACTAAACTGCTGAGCCACCCGGGCTGCCCAGTATTATTCAGTTTTAAAACTCTTTTAGCTTGGTGGATTTTTAAATCCTATAAAGTTTCTAGTAGAACAGGAAGAAGAAAAGAAGCCTCAGGCCCTAGATTATCTGTTTTATTGTTGGAACAGGACTTTTTTGAGTGGTAAGGTATGGCTTAGACTATAATAGTCTGAATCACTTGTCTTTACCACCTCTTCCGCACCTTATCCCCATCCATTGTTTACAGTAATTCATTAGCAGGAGATATTAGTTTTACTAGTGAACCAAAGAGAGACTTCTGTTTTTGTTATTATTGTGTTTATGTGGGACATCAGATATTACAGGAGAATGAGAAAACTTATATCTGTTCCCTCCTCAGTCTCTTACTTTAGAATTTAATTCCTTGAAGATAGGAGTAAAAAAATCTCAGAAATATCTAGGGCAAGGACAATGATCAGAGCTCATGAAATCATTGAGGAGAGATGCTGCTTAACTGTGAAATAAACAGTTTTTTTGGCTGTCCAAGTGTCACAGTCTTTGGAGAAAGGGCATCTTCCCTTCCTTTGTGTAGAATCTAGCAATAGTGTGGGTGACTAGATGTTTGTGCTGTCTCTATGGATTATAAATGGTGACATTTGTAATGGTTTCACAGTGAAAGGGATACTTTGAGCTGGAGAGAAACAGGGAAGAATAGAAAGACATTTGATAGTGATGGTAGTTTTATCAGTCAGGATCAGCAAGATTATGCTGAAATAACAACAACAAAAAAACCTCCCGATGTCAGTATGTTAACACAATGAAGTATATTCCTTGTAGATCCTAAATATTTATACTGCTTTGACAAAGGGATTCTCCTCATCAGTTATTCAAGAACCCCACCCCCCTCCTCCCTTGATGAACTCACTGATACCTCAGCACAGAGTCATCAGCTTCCTTCCAATGTGAGCTGTTGATGAGAGCTAATGGGACAAAAATAAGCCTCAAGCATAGGGGAGTAATATGAGAAAATAGATCTTCAAAAAGGTCCTTTAGAAGCAACTGAAGAATTCAGCTTAATTTTGACATAAGCTTCCATAATCTCCGGAACACTGGGGAAGGGAGGCGGCTTGATGAACAGCATTCGGGCTCACTGCTACTTCCATGTACAGTAACATGTCACTTCTCTTATTTCACTGACCAAATCAAGTCAAATGGCCACAGTATCTTCCCTTGGGACAAAATATTACAATCCTTTTATATGCCTGAAAGACAAAAATATGAGCATTTTGACAAAATAAATTGTTGCTTCTGATTTTTCCCAGTGGCTAAGTGTCTGGGTTTCGAATGGAGGTCCATTTGATTACTAATCAAAATTAATAAATCCTAGGATATATGCATTTTATTTGCTTTTAAGATTTTGTTTGAATAAAGAGTACTATAGAAAAAAAACAATTAGTCTAATCAGAGAATATTTTCAGAAATGAAGATATTTACATTATTTACCTGAAAAAATATTGATGTAAATCATTGTATATAGCATAATTCTACTTTTGTAGCAATATTGTCTTAGTCAAGATCTCAAAAGAAAACAGATGATATATTTGTCTTGAATGAGGAAGAGGGGATGAGAGAGAGAAGAATTTATCTTGGATCCAAGTTGGCCAGAACTTAAATCAGCCACTTATTTCGTTCACATTAACAGAATGCTTGACCAAGGACTGAGATCCAAAATATTAGATGTGAAGTGATTAAAGAGGGTGTCATTCATGAAAAGTTCTCTTAAAAGTGCATACTATCACTAAACATTTCGAAAGGGATTTAGGACTGACTGCATCTCACTTTTGGAGGCTAGAAATACAACCACTGAGAAGTGTAGATCTAGCCACTAAATTTAATATATACGTCCACAGAGTATTCTGGAACAGAATATATATAATTTACCTTTACAAGGTACTAATTTAAAGCCTCAAAATTGCTTCAAGGAAAGAAGTCAAATCAGTTTCTCAGTCTTAAAATTTCTCTTTTTCTGTTCATCTCTATAACAAACAGAGTGAAGAGGAGAGTATATTGCCAATAGAATGTCGGTTTCCTGGGCATGACCTTTAAGAAACCTAAATCAGTCCTAGAAGTAACTGGATACCTACACTGAAACAATCTGAAAAGTAGTCCGAGTTTCCCCTATTATATCCTACCACAGGTCTGAGATACATTGAATGCGGACATATTTGGGGCATTCAACAATCCCGTGAATGTAAATATCAATGTAATAATGTTCCTATGTCACAGTTATTGTGAATCATATATATATATACATAGATAGATAGATAGATAGATAGATAGATAGATAGATATAGATTTATAGTTTTTTTGTTGTTGCTTTTGTTGTTTTGTTCTGTGAATGCTGTTTCAGACTTTGTACTTTCTTGGAAGTAGAAGAGTTTAGGTTGATTTGACCTATTAGCCTGACTATGACTTGTGTTTGTATCAGGAGATTTTCCAATGCATAATTATTGTGGAAAAATTTTGAAACTGTAAGATTTTCTGGGAAATAATTGGCTGTTACCACAATTTCTATATTTTCATAACCAGTGTCTGGGTATTTTGATATTATTATTTGGATGGAAAATGATGCAAAGAATTTTAAATGTTTCTTTCTTTTGCTTTAATGACTGCCAGATATTAAGCAATGGTTAGATGTACTTCCTTAGAGAAAAAAAATAAAAATCACAGACAGTGCTCAAGTAATCTTTACCACAAAAGGAAGGATATTAGCTCCTTCACACCCTTAAGCAAACACATCTGAAGCTCAAATTTATTTTAGAGAAGAACTGCTGTTTGGAGACAATACAAATCTTTCCTTTCTGTATTACTGTAATGTGAAAAAGATATGCATTTCTAATGACTTTCAGTGCTATAAGTGCCATTAAGTTTTATAGAAACACTCGTTAGAGAAGTACTTGGAAGGACTTCTGTCCCTAGAATATATTCTAAAAGTAAATTTCCATAATATAACAGTTGGACAGAGAGTCCAGAAGTTGGAAACTGAAATCCCTGAGTAGAGGCCATCAGGAGTTTATCCAAATGAGAGGCTGTGGATTTGGCTGAATCATCCCCTTACCTTCGTGGAATAATCACTTAGGAGAAAAAAAACTCCCTGGATACTTCAAAGGCTTTTGAAAAGATTTTTTTTCCCCCCAGAAAATTGTTTTAAACTCTGAAACAGAAAATCAAGCTCACCACACTATCTCACAAACCCTCACAGGAACTATCTTGTAGCCAATGGTTACACCCTTTCCCCCTACTCTCTGAAAGCTTTCTAAATGGATTCCAGGGATCTGAATATATCGGATCTGTTCTTTAAAAACTCAAAGGGAATCTCTAACTTCCTAAGGGCATATCATGCATCTATGAAATAAGAGTAGAACATTGACGATGACTCCATTTCCTAAATATCAATACAAAATATATGCGGAAATCATAAAAACAACAGAAGACTCTGGAAAGATTCTGCTCCAGAAGCAACCACAGAAAACTCATGCCTGTGACTTACAGGGTGGCTGTCTGCTGGAGCTTACACGAGGCGATGAGCAATGGAAAAATATAAGCCTGTTTGTTCCCAGGGCTTCTGTAACTGTTTTCAGATTGATGTTTGTGACAAGTTAAAAAAAAAAAAAAGAACCCTTTTCCCAAAAATTGTTCTCTCATCAACTTGGGCTTGAACTGTAGCCACCATAGAGTATTTCATGAAAAATGTGACAGTCTATATAGTGGATCACTTACATGAGAAACATATGATACTTGAAATACTAGAGTTCTGTGCCAGGAACTCACTGATACCTCAGCACAGAGACATCAGTGTCTTTCCAATGTGAGCTGTTGATGAGAGCTAATGGGACAAAAATAAACCTCAAGCATAGGGGAGTAATATGGGAAATAGATCGTCAAAAAGGTCTTTAAGAGGCAACTGGAGAATTCAGTGGGTGGAAGATAACAGTGGGCTTTGGAAGAAACCAGAAACATTATTATCTTAATATACTGCTTCTATCATATTTATAACATTGAGCCAGTATATTTTATTCTGAGCTTTTTTTCTAATGGGTCAATAAGTAGAAAACTGGAGTTATAAGTTATCCAGATCATTATGCCTTGAAGATAGTTCAGAAATGGAAGGCTGCAATTATATATTTCCACCAAATTATCCACCCATTCATAAAATAAGAGAAAGAAATAGGAAATAAACTGGAAATTAGAACAAATTAGTGAGAACAGTGTCGGCAAATGACTAGTTTTATGAATAACAACAAAACAATAACAATAAGTGACATGACATTGAAGAGATGGATATATATATACTTTATATATTACGTAAATAGAACTAGAGGTGACAACTAAATTGGATCTAAGGGACAGCAAGGCAGTCATAGGATGATTGTGGGATGCATATTTTCAGAAAGAGGGGATCAGGTCTTAGAGCTGGAATGAGCTTGGTTATATAGGGAGCAGCAAGGACTGCAGAAAGAGAAGTCAAAGTATTCTTTTTTTAGCCAAAGTATTCTTTGAAAATAGTTATGAAAAGTCGGCAGACTTCTCACAGTGACACATTTAATACTCAACCAACCACCATCAACAGCAACAATAACAAAGCAAAGTAAGGTCTGATATTGAAACTAATAAACTGGACTCAAAATAATGAAGCAGAGAAGCCAAAAAGAAATAAAATAAATAATTATTTGGGGCAGAAGGATTAGAATCTACTCAACTAAGCTAAACTGTCTTCTGGGAGGGTTAGAATTTTGATTGAACAACCACACTATCCTCACTAATTTTCTTTCTAAGAAAGTGTCCATAACATAGTATATTTCTTTCTTTCTAAGTATTTTATTTAGTTCAAAAATGATTTCTTAAGTCTCATTATATCAAGATAAGCTCAGCTGATTATTTATATCTTGGAAAAATGAATTAAAACCAGTCTTGGGTCTGAACCTCCACATTACAGGAGAGGTTGCTTAAAATTTTCCATTTATTTAGAGGGGGGCAGACTAGGGAGCTGAATTATTTTAACCATGCTTATATACCATCTTTTAGCACCTAAGAATGTCAAAGCCAGTTGGGAAGCCAGGAAACTATGCAGTAAGATTAGAAGGATAAACTTAAAGAAAAATATCTCTAAGTATGATATGTATTCAGATGTGCCTTTTGGACAGCCAAGGTGGGGTTCACCTACCAAGTTGCCCACAGAATTTTAAATACTCAAGAAGGACCTTTTGGACATTGCAGTTGATGAGCAAATTCTTAACCAAGAATCTATGGAAATTACTGCACATTTCTTCATTAGAGAGTTTTTATAGAATTTTCCTTGACTTGTAGTATTTTAGTGTGCTTATTGAAAGGTGAACAATTCTCTTAATAAAATAAGTAAATTTCTTAACTTCCCAGAAACTTGCAAATGGCTAAGTACATCTATTTTATGTTCAGTGTTTCTGCTAAAAAACAAAGAAAATTTTCCAGACAATTATTGTACTATACAATAATTTTTATAATCAAGAGCACTTTTAAATTTATAAAGCAATATGCCAATGGGAATATTTAGTCTTATTATACTTAGCTTCTTATAAATGATTTGCAATTACTAATTCTGGTCACCATGAACTGTGGCTCTACTCTGACTCGTCATTACATCTAACTCTTTGTTATAAAAGCTCCACAATCTCATGCTTCATTTTCTGTGACTCCTTTGAGGCTTATCCCTAAATTTTTATTGTTCTATTCAGATCACTAGAATGACCTAAATTTTTCTTGATTCCTCACTTAGAGGCTCTATCCTCACAAGTTTCCCAAAATATTTGCCTCATCATTTCCTGTTTATAAAATGTCTATTGAAATCAGTGATTCTTTATAAATATTTCATTGTCCTCTCTAGATTATAAATTTTTGTCCATTTATCCTAACATTCTTACCAATTAGCGATTTCAGGATTCAGGAATGTGATAGGATGACTTCTTAAATATGTCCATTCCTTCATCCTCTGACTATGTTATATTTAATACAAAAAAAATAAATCAGATGTAATTAAGAACAGTGACTTCTACTCTACAAAGGGAGGTTACCCTAGATTATCCAAGTGGGTCCAGTCTAATCACATGAGCCCTTAAAAGCAAAGAACTTTCTCTGGCTGGAGACAGATATAAATATAAAGATAAGACAGAGAGGTTTGAAGTATGAAAGGATTTGATGTTGTTTTGCTGATTCTGAGACAATAGAAGCCACATAAAAAGACCAGAGCAAAACCTCTAGTAGCTAAACACAGGTCCCAGTTGACAGCCAACAAGGAGACTGAGACCACAATCCTTGATTGAAAGGTAAACTATTTTCTTGATAACATAAGTAAACTTCTCAAAGTTCTTAAGCCCTTGGAATTGGATTCTGTCTGGAACCAGAATGAGCTTGGAAGTGGATTCTCCTTTAGAACTTCCAAATAAAAGCCCTAGCCCGCCAACAACTTGATTTTGGCCTTTGGAGACTGAGAGTAGAGCTTCCAGGGAGCCCGCCCAGACTTCTAACCTACAGAACTGTGAGATCATAAGTTGACATTGTTTAAAGCAGCACGTGTGGCAATTTGTTACAGCAGCAATAGAAAACTAATACAAAGATACACCGTTTGTAAATACCCTCGCTTATTATGAAAAAGATTAACTGGGAAAATAGGATGTTAAAGCTATTAACTCTAATTGGAGGCTTTCTGTAATGATGTCCAGAAGAATTACAGAAAAGAAAAGAAAAAAGTTTATAAGAACCTGAGTACTTTTTGGAAGTTATTTATTATATTCAGAGCAAAATGTCAATAGCAATCTTCACTCCTATAATATCTTTCAAATGTATCTACATCAAAGAAGGTACTTATTTTACTTTCATTAAGAATAATTATGGCAAGGTCATGTAAGCTAAATCTCCCAAATATGGTTCAGTTGTTTACAACAAATGAATCATTGCCAATGTAATTAATTCATAAATTCCAACAGGAAAAGAATGTGAAATACTGAGATGAAGGCTTTTCTTATTAGTTTTTTTTGGTAAAAAGATAAGCAAATCTCCTCTTATACAAGCCTAAATTCTATAATATGATGGCTTTTTTTCTTGAAAGATATTCAAAGATATTGATAAAGTAAAAGCCAAAATTACAGAATTTGATTGAAATTCAGTCAATCAGGATGGATTAAAATATGAAAATTCCAGATGTCAACTGAGGAAATGTTAAATTATTTTTCAACATTAAGGCAACATTTAAAAATAACAAAAAACAGACTTTGTCACTAAATAAAATGATTTTTTAAATGCTTTGGTATTGTGTCAGTGACAAATATGCCACCTTCCTTTTTTTTTTTTTTTTTAATTTATTTTATTTTATTTTATTTTTTTTTAATTTTTTTATGATAGGCACACAGTGAGAGAGAGAGAGAGGCAGAGACACAGGCAGAGGGAGAAGCAGGCTCCATGCACCGGGAGCCCGACGTGGGATTCGATCCCGGGTCTCCAGGATCACGCCCCGGGCCAAAGGCAGGCGCTAAACCGCTGCGCCACCCAGGGATCCCTTTTTTTTTTTTATTTTTATTTTTTTTTATTTTTTTATGATAGGCACACAGTGAGAGAGAGAGAGAGGCAGAGACACAGGCAGAGGGAGAAGCAGGCGCCACCTTCCTTTATACAAAATTGCCCATTCTTTTCACATTTCAAAAATATTTATTTCAATTAAATAATAAATACTTTGTACATTTTTGTCAAATGGCTTTCTCTGCTTTTGTAATGTTTCTGAATCAAAACATGTTATTAAAAAAAGTATTAGGGGAATCCTGAGGGGCTCAGGGGTTTAGCGCCTGCCTTGGCCCAGGGTGTGATCCTGGAGTTCTGGGGTCAAGTCCCATGTAGGGCTTCCTGCATGGAGACTGCTTCTCCCTCTGCCTGTGTCTCTGCCTCTCTCTCTCTCTCTGTGTGTCTCTCATGAATAAATAAATAAATATTTTTAAAGTATTAGTAAATGCTTTATGATTCTTTAGGATATAAAAGTATACAGAATAGGAATTTGTAACTTAATTTTAATAGACTCTTTAGATTTTTACAAGACAGATTTGTATTGTGTGTAGCCAAAGAGTGAATAAAGAATTCTATAGTACAATGAATTGATATTGTAACTTTTATATTTATCTTTTATTTTCTGGTATTATTGTAATTCTTACTTAATTTTTTAAAAAAGGACTCCTATACATAGTGAAGCCAATAATTCTATTGTCTGCAATTTTCTTAAACCATTATTTAATTTTTCATTCATTCATTTGTTCTTTATTTGGCAAATTTTGTTGAATATCTGTTATCTAACAAGCACTCTCATAAATTGGGTGGATGTAAGTTAAGGAGAAAAAAAATGACCAAAAAAAAAATAAAAAAAAAAAAACAGTAACCAAAATCTGTACTCTTTAGAGTCCTATTATATATAATTGGCAGAGAAGTATCTGAGTGTTACAGTGCAGCTTGAAAAAGATTAAGCATGTATATTTTTAGACATGTGTAGTCAACTGACTTAATTTAGTTTATTTCAAATTATGACAATTTGTATCTGCCAATGTTTAAAAAAAAATAAAACTGCAATCCTATTCTCCTTCCAAAATTGTTATTAAAAAAAACAAAGCAAACAAACAAGCAAACATACATGAAAAGTAACTCAGAGTATCATAGGAACAACTTGCAAACTGCTCAACCTTGAGTGAGTAAATATTATCTTTTCCCAGTTTACAGCTGGAAAATGAGGGACAGGCAAATGTTAAGTAACTTGCCTGAGGTCACTCAGTGAGCCTCAGTTAAGTCTGGGCTCTAACTCAGAAGTTCCCGATTCCCTGCGGTTGGGCCACAAGTTCATAGCCACTGGCTCACAGCAGCTTCCGGAACAGAACACTTTTCCTGTAAGCCCTAGAGAGTCAGGCTGCCACATCAGCCTAAGTGCCTACAGAAATCAGGCTACAAGGAAGGTCAGCAACTGCAAGTTCTTATTGCTTTAACCTTTCCGCCCACATTGAGGAAATTCACAGCAAAGTGAATCTGGCCAAGACAAAGGAAGCAAAGAAAGATAGCTCTGGAGGAAATATCGTGGCCTCATATCCGTGGATGAAAATTCAGAGTTCGCAAGGCCTGAGAAAATGAACTTTTTCCGCAGTCGAAGTCGTGACATTAAATTTAGCAGTTTTTTCGTGGGTTTCTGACAAATATTTTTGCTTTTTCATTAATCCCAAATGAAAAAGTACTAACTCCAAGTTAAAATTAGAGCCAGGCCAGTCAATGGTGGTGAATCTGAAGAGCTAAGAGTTCAGTGTGCTGTGTAGACTTAAACAGTTAAGCCTGGGAGTTTGAAGAGAAATCAACTTGGATTCAGGTACAGATAAATCAATTCCAAATCCTCTGGCATACAAAATGCAGGGTTTCCTGCCTTGATGGATTGCAGTGCACTTGGGTGGGCTCAGAGGATGTGAGAGAAAAACAAAACGAAATGCTTTTAAATGGACTCAAACCGCTGGATTGCTAATGTCCCATGCATGAAAATAACGGTATTGTAAACACATCGCAAAAATAATAATAATAAAACATATAAATTTGTATTTATTAATACTAACAAAACATACACAATAACACATTAAAAATAATCCAACAACATAAAACTCATATTCAGAGGACTTGATCTGCAAGGACAACGGTCTCACTGATGAGGTCACTTGGCTGCTGTGGCGGTGCCAAAAGAAACAGCGAAAACTTTCTTTTCCAGTGGGAGATGGAGCTGTTTGGTTGGCACCAGCTCCCTACCCCCAGTCCAATTAGGTGTCCAACATAGAGATCCATTTGAGAGATATTTAACAGATACTTAAGTGTTTACATATTTAAATTGAATATGTATCTTCGATGTGCCCCATACCATTTTAGGTACTGAGAAGGTAGCAATGCATGAAATAGGAATAAAAAAAGCCCTGCCGTCATGGACCTGACACACAAATTACACACAGAAACAGTAATTAGATAAGATGATACATAGATATAGGCATGATGATCTTATCTATAAAGAAAGTCAGGTTGGTAACATCTTTAGAATTTCTATATCAGAGTCTCAGGGTCGGTGATTTGGTGACAGGAAAGGCTGAACAGGTTATCTTGAAGCTCCCTGTATGTGTATTGTGACTTCTCTGCTCCACATCAGTTGTAAGTTTAGTTCAGTTAGCTGTGGAAATAAGTTATAGATGGAGATTCTCTGGGTCAAGGGGGTTAAAGATCCCTTCCCTGGCTTATCAGTGAATATACACAGTCATTCCACTAACTGGTCATCTTCAGTATTTTAGATCATAAATTGTCATATGTCTAAGTTCCTTTTGTCAGTTATATTGGCTGAGGGGAAAGACATCCTTCGGCCAATTGTATTCCTTGTTCCTCTGGCTTTCATAAAAACAGACACATTGCTTTGGGACGCCTGGGTGGCTCAGCGGTTCAGTGTCTGACTTTGATTCAAGACGTGATCCCAGAATCCCGGGATGGAGACCCACATGGGGCTTCCTCCAAGAAGCCTGCTTCTCCCTCTGCCTATATCTCTGCTCTCCCTCTCTGTGTCTCTCATGAATAAGTAGATAAATTTTTAAAACTCTTTTTTTAAAAGATTAAGTAACTTGCCTGTAAGGTTTTTTTTTAAAAAAACCCTAACATTGTTTTCTAGGAGAGTTAAAATAATATTATTGAAAATCTTGACGTCATCATTCATTCATTTCCTACACATAGTCACCAAGTTTGGTTGCTTGCTTTTTCTGCTCTCACCATGCTCAAGAAAAAATGATTGCAATAGCAGTTGACCAATCTTTCCGATTCTCGGCCCCTTTCACTACATACCATTGTGTCTTACCAGTCATTCTTAAATACTAAGCTTAGCACTGATATCCTCCACTTAAAAAATTCCAATAGTGATTATCTAATGTTTTGGGTTTAAATGCTACTGAGTGGCCTCAATCTGCTGAATCCACACTGCCCCTCACATGTATGCATGAACTGCTTCAGCTGAACTTCACTCATTCTTTCATACTCACTTGGAGTGTGTGCTCTACTACCACTAATCTGCTTGCTTCCCACCCTCTCTGGTCCTCGTTCCCTTGCTCTCTACCTTGTTTCTCCCCTTTCTTCTCCTCTCCTTCTCCCTTCCTTCCTTCTTTTGCCTCCTTCATTTTTTTCTTGTCTTTTTCAAGACACCTTGAATAAGCTTATCACCAACCATATTGGGATAGACGAACAAGAAAATTAATGCTACCAGCTTTTACCTTTTTTTGCTTGACAAAGACCAAAAAAGATTGATAATACACTCGGTTGCTGAAAATATGAAAAACAGGCAATTAACTTAAGTAGATCATGATGCTATTATTTGGTACAAACTACATAGAGGGCATTTAGTGACAACTGCTGAAAGTAAAAATGCACTTGGTCTATGGAAATGAAAGGTCATTTTTTTAGAAGTTCATCTTACAGATATGTACTCGTGTATATGTGTATAATGGATATAACGGCTATTCACTGTAGGAATTTTGTTGTGTTGTGTTTTTTTTTAATAGCAACAATTTTGTAAGTATTCATAAAAAAAAAGTTGTTTAACTTAATAACTTTCACACATGGAACGTTACCTGAGTAGATAGCTATGATGTATTTATTTATTTAAATGAATAAGATTATGTTTTACACAAGACAAAGTAAGATTTATCAGTAAGAAAAAAACAATATTTTTATGTATTAAAATAATACATAAAAATTATAATACATATTAGTAATTATACATATTAATAATACATATTATTTTTATGTATTAAAAACAATATTTTTATGTATTAAAGTTGCGATCCATATATATTCAAATATACGGATCGCAGAATGAAAACAAAAAACAACAAACAAACAAAAAACCAAGGTGCCAAAAGTTATACACATGCTGTAATATGCATAAAAACTGGAGAAACTAAGAAAGTATATTTAAATTTACTTGTATTTTCATAGATTATTATGGATGAGTATATAAGGAATTGGAACCACTGCCATTAAAAAAAGGGAATCGGGGTAAAGTAGGTGGAAAACTTTTCACTAAATGCCCTTTCGAAGTCATAAAATTTGAAAATGTATTTCTTCAAAGAGTTCTTACTAAACACTGCAGCTAAACTACGTTTTACTTGTCATCGCATGCTTCAATTCATGTGTTCTTTATCACTTAGCACGAAATGTTGCTTCAGTATGATGGTGACCAAAGAATAGTTCAGACACTCCTGGGACTTGGTTCAAATTTTGAGTTACATGTTTTGGTGTCTGGGAAGATTGTCAACCTCATTTCAAAGATTTTTAGCATGGCTTTAGCTCTGACAGGATGTGGCATGTAATATGATGGCAGACTTTCCACGTTTCGTGGACCATTGCATATCCAGGAATCTACCATACGTCAATGAGTATTTCTTCATGGCGGTATTTTTATTTTTAAGAATTACCGAAACCTGGAGACACATCAGTACCTCTGAAAATTTCAAAAACCGATAGTGATCATAGTTTCCAAAAGAAAATAAAAGTAAGTTTTAAAAAAATTGTGACATAGCATTCATTATGGAATCTTTCATGGTTGTAAAAGTCAACATACATATTTTTGTCAACTACAGATTTCGTAGATAATTAAACAGTATTCCAGATATGAAGAGAAAAACTTGTTATCGGAATAGTTTTCATTTTTAAAAAATATCCTTAAACCAAAAAGAAAGTCTTTATTGGGTGAAAATTTTGTATATGATTACTTATATTTCACATATTTTAAGCATATGCTTTTTTTTTTCAAAATAATTTTTAAAGTATTCCATTTGGATTGAAGTATTTAACCTAAATTTTTAATTCTTCCAGCAAACCTCTCAGCAGATTTTCTTTTGCTTGGCATTATATAAACACTGGGAATATTTACTGAATGGGAACCAAACCACAAAGTTCTACAGCCAGCTTCGAGAAAAGAAATTAACTCATAAAAGCTTCAATATAGTATGGTGTTTTATGTGATTTCTTTTGAATCGCTTATGCTTTTGTTCATGTCTCATTGCAGTAACTTTGAATGCAAATGTTTAGGCATGCAAAACAGGAAATATTTTACTTTAAATGGAGGCAGGTAGACTCTTTTATTTTTATTTATTTTATTTTTTTTTAAGATTTTTTTTTAAATTTTATTTATTTATGATAGTCACATAGAGAGAGAGAGAGAGAGGCAGAGACACAGGCAGAGGGAGAAGCAGGCTCCATGCACCGGGAGCCCGATGTGGGATTCGATCCAGGGTGTCCAGGATCGCGCCCTGGGCCAAAGGCAGGCGCCAAACCGCTGCGCCACCCAGGGATCCCAGGTAGACTCTTTTAATATGGAAACAAGTGCTTAGGGGTTATTTACTTTTCTGTTACATCAAAGTTAAGATGAAAACATAGGAAGCAATATCTTGGTTTTAATACAAGAAATGTTTGGATAATATTCTGCCAATTTTTTTTAAAGATTTATTTATTTATTCATGAGAGACCCAGATTGAGAGAGAGAGGCAGAGACAGAGGGAGAAGCAGGCTCCATGCAGGGAGCCCAATGTGGGACTCGATCCCAGATCCCAGGATCATGACCTGAGCCAAAAGCAGGTGCCCAACCGCTGAGCCACACAGGCATCCCCCCACCCTTTTTTTTCTTAAGTCTGCCAAAACTTATTTAAACTTTAAAAATAAATCTTTCAGATAATATGATGATTTAATCATTAAATGCTTTTGCCTTTGATTGCTAGCTACTGTTTAGAAACATTTGAAAAATGTATAAGGGAATTTGTTTGCCTTGTATTTATTGTGACTAGCTTTTTTAGCCATGTTGAAAAACATAGATTTTTTTTATGAGTTTTTTTAGTGTAATTGGCACAGTGTTACACTAGTTGCAGATATATAACATAGTGTTTTCAGCTTCTCTGTACCATAAGTGTAGCTACCATCTGTGACAAGGCAACACTCTTACAATATCATTGACTGTATTCCTTATGTTGTGCCTTTTGCTCCTGAGACTTATTTATTCCATAACTGGAAGCCTGTGTCTTCTGCTCCTTTTCACCCATTTTGCTCATCCCCCAACGCCTTCCCTCTAACAACCATCAGTTTGTTCTCTGTAAAGAAATATAGATTATCCTAAAGCTAATTCTTTCATCTCACTCCTTAATCCTTAATTTGTTGGTTCTTAAAGGATAGTTTCATGGATACACTCAAAAACATTATTGATTTTAAAACCATGTAAGTATCTCTATTTATTTGTTTATTTATTTATATAGGGGTGAGGAGGAGAGGCAGAGGGAGAGGGAGAGAGAGAATCAAGCTGGCTCCATACCTAGTGTGGAGCCCAACTCGGGGCTTGATCTCACAACTCTGAGATCATGATCTGAGCTGAAATCAAGAGCTATTACTTAACTGACTGAGCCACCCAGGCGCATCATGAAATTTTTCTTTTTAATATGTAAAAGTGTCTTATATTTCAGAGGTATTGTGGCATTTGAGAAATGTTTGCATAAAGTGGAGGGTACAATTAGAGGATGAGCTGTGTTCATGTACCATGACCAAATTCCAGGCAGCAACTGAAGTCATGTTTTTAGGAATTGACATTATTCTCCAAAGTATTGGCCTTATCCTTCATTAGCCTGTGCCTTAAATTTCTTGAAAAAATGTTAAGGAGTGTTAACTTCTGCAGATTTAATTCTTATGGATGTATTAAAATATAACCCATTACTTTAAATATTTCTATTGAAATAGTCTCCTTTAGCCTTGATGGCAGAGGTCTCAGCAGAAGATTTACCCTTCACTGCTATATTCCCCTCTAGCTTTTGGAATCAGATCTACCTTCATATTCAGTTTCACCTCACTTTAGAGCTTCTCTTCTCTCAAACAGATTCAAATTTGATAATCTGAATCTACCATTGGAGAGACCCAAGCCCTGCCATGTCCTCTGGAGCTCCAAAGCCTGGTTCACACTAATCCTGAGTCTTGTCTGCCCACATTGTAAATTAACAGATATCATTACCGCTGTATCCAACTCTTTAGGATGGCCTGGTGTCCAGTGAAAACGACTAGCAAAGGACTGGAAGAGCTACAACTCAGAGGATGCTAGCTGTTTGGCTAAGAGCATCAGGAATATAAGAGAGAGTGGCGAGCCATCCCCAGAGAGTTACTAGTAACTCAGATTTCCACCACAGCCAGATAATTGGTACAACATCTGTAGGAAAGAATTGTTCAAAGCCAATAGGTAGTGTTTCTTTGGTGCCACTAGTACACTGAAAATGAACCATTCAAGAAATTTACAAGCTTTTGGAAACACATGCATCTAAAAAAGAATGGTAAGAGACCTTTGAGTTGCAAGCTGTACTTGGTTATCAGAGTTCCGGACATCCTATTATTATCCGTAACTGAAATTCAAAAATCCTGAAATGACTGGAACTTGTAGAGAGAATTGTCTCTCTGCAGTAGTCAATTTGAATATTGACTATTGAAGCATCCAGGTTGACACATTTATTCTCTTCACATTTCAAATGTCTTTGTCTTAATTACCTCTCCCTATGGGGAATATGTATTCATTTTTCCAGCTTTATTGAGATATAATCAGCATATAATATTGTGTAAGACTCAGGTATAACATATGTTGATTTAATACACTTGCAAATTGCAAAATTATTATCTCTATGGTTTTAACTAATAGCTCTATCATGTCACAATTATTGCTTTATTTTGTAGTCAAAACATCTAAGATCGACTATTAGCAACTTTCAAGTATATAATACAATATTGTTAACTGTAATCACCATGCTGTACCTTAGATTTCCAGACCTTATTTGTCTTATAACTGAAAGTTTGTACCCTTTTGACTAACACCTCCCCATTTCCTCATCCCACAGACTCTGGTAACTACCATTCTACAGTCTGAGTTTGGCTTTTTTAGATTCCACACATAAGTGATATCATATAGTATTTGTCTTTCTCTGACTACTTCACTTCGCATAATGCCCTCAGGGTCCAGCCATGTTGTTACAAATGGCACAACTTGTGATGGAATAATATTCCTAAATATTATTCAGCCACAAGAAAGAAGAAAATTGTGCCGGATGAAGATATATATATATCTTCATCCATTAACAGATACCTAGGTCGCTTCCATTTCTTGCCTATTATGAATAATGGTGCAATGAATATGGGAACGCAGGTATCTCTTCAAGACCCCATTTTAATTTCCTTTGAGTATAAACCCGGAATTGGGAATTTCTGGTTTATATGGTACTTCCATTTTTAACTGTTTGAGAAACTTTCATACTACTTCCCATAGTGATTATATCATTTACATTCCCATAAACAGAGTAAAATAATTCCTTTTTTCATATTCTCACCAACATATATCTCTTGCCTTTTTGATGATAGCAATTCTAACAGGTGTAAGGTGATTACCTCACTGTGGTTCCAATTTGCATTTATCTAATGAATAGTGATGTTGAGCTACTTTCTGTGTATTGGTTGACCATTTATATGTCTTTTTTTTGGGGGGGGGAGTCTATTCTTTTCCTCTGCCTATTTTTAATAGAAACATTTGTGTATTGTTTTTGCTTTTTAGTTTTGTGCATTTATATATTTTTATTTTTATTTTTTTTAATTTTTTTTTTTTTTAATTTATGATAGTCACAGAGAGAGAGAGAGAGAGAGAGAGAGGCAGAGACACAGGCAGAGGGAGAAGCAGGCTCCATGCACTGGAAGCCTGACGTGGGATTCGATCCCGGGTCCCCAGGATCGCGCCCTGGGCCAAAGGCAGGCGCCAAACCGCTGCACCACCCAGGGATCCCTATATATTTTTATTTTAACCCTTTATCAGATTTGCAAATATCTTCCCATCCCGTAGCCTTTCTTTTCATTTTGTTCATTATCTCTTTTGTGGTGCAAAAGCTTTTTAGTTTGATGTAGTCCTGCTTATTAATTTTTGCTTTTATTTCTTGCCCTTTAGCATTATATTCAAAAAAGCCTTCTCTAGACCAGTGTCAAGAAGGCTTTTCTTTATGTTTTCTTGTAGGAATTTTACAGATTCAGTTCTTATGAACTTAAAATCTTCAGTTTAGGTGTTCAATCTATTTCAAGTTAATTTTTGTGAGTGATGTGAGATGGGGAAAAACTCCATTTTTCTGCATGAGGTTATCCAATTTGCTTGACAACTCTTAAGAAAGAGATTATGTTTTCTAAGTGAGCGTCTTTGGCTTACTTGTCAAATACTGGTTGATTGTACATGTGAAGGTTTATTTCTGGCTCACAATTCTGTTCCATTGGTCTATGCTTCTGTTGTTATACCGGTATTATTCTATTTTGATTACTATAGTTATATAGCATAGTTTGAAATCAGGAAGTGTGATGCTGCCCACTTTATTCTTTTTTCTCAGGATTGCTTTGGCTAATCAGGGTCTTTTATTGCTTTTGGTACTATTGTGAATAGGATTATTCCTTTTCCTTCTTCTCCTTCTATTTTTTTAGATGCTTTATTATTGGTATATAGAAATGCAACTCGTTTCTGTATGTTGATTTTGTATTCTGAAGCTCTACTGAATTCACCTATGTATTTTGGCAGATTTTTTTAATGGAATTTTTAAGATTTTCTATATATAAGGCTTAGTAGTGCTATCTTATTGCATTCTGGTTGTTTTTACTTCTTTTTTCCTATCTTCCTCTCATACTGCATTCTTTTGTGAATTGATGATTTTCTGTAGTGGCATTCTGTGTTTCTATCTTATCTTCTGTGAATCCCTTGCAGGCTTTTGTTTTGTGGTAAATATGAGGTAGATATAAAGCATCTTTATAGACATAATTGTCTATTGGATACTGTTAACAACTTAGCTTCAATCACATATAAAAACTCTATCTTTTTACTCCTCTCTTCATTTTATGCTTTTGATGTCACAATTTAGCCACTTTTATATTGTGCATTTATTAAAAATAAATGTAGCTATAGTTATTTGTAATACTCTCATCCTTTAATCATCATACTAGAGTTAAGAAGTTAGCACTCCACAATATTACAGTTTTAGAGTACTCTGTTGACTATATGCTTATCTTTCCCACCTTGTATATTTTCATATTTTCATGTGACTAATGAGCATCTTTCTTTTTCAGCTTGAAGGACTCCTTTCAGCATTTCTTATAAGTAAAACCAGTGATGATAAACTCACTCAGGTTTTATTTTACTGGGAAAGTCTTTATCTGATGTTCATTTCTGAAGGACAGCTTTGCCAGGTAAACTATTGTTGGCTGGCATTTTTTTCCCGTCAGCTCATTGAATATATCATCCCACTCTCACCTGGCCTGTAAGGTTTCTATTGAGAAACTGTCTAGTTCATGATATTCCATAGATCTCAGCACAATTCTCTGGGCTATGAATTCTGCCCACTAAGCCTCCTTCCTTTTTCATAAGAAACAACTCATGTTGGCAACTCAACAGCTTTTTCATCCTGCTTCTTTTTCAAGAGGTGCAAAATAGCAAAGATTTTTTTTTTTTTTAAATACCAAAGATTTACTTGCAATTTGAATAATTCCAATTTCCCCTAGTGCAAGCTGGTGGCCATTTTCCAACCAATCTCCTGAAAGTTTTTTTCAGAATTCTAAACACTAGATTATATTTTATGCATTTGAAAAATAAAGAAATTCATACCTACATTTGTTTTTATAAATGGTGCTCCCCACTTTGGGGACAGGGTTTGGTTGCTGTGACACCATGTCCTTAAAAAATTTAGAACCCATTTTTCTAGTTGAGAAGGTCTACTACACCAAAAATATTTCTGGGGCCTTGTTTTAGCTCAGGCTACTACAACAAAGTACCATAGTCTGAATGGCTTATAAACAACAGAAATTTATTTCTCATAGTTTTGATGCTGCAAAGTCCAAGATTCAGATGCCAGTAGACTCATGGTGTGGTGAGGACCTGATACCTGGTTCATTGATAGTAATCTTCTCACTATATTCTCATAAGGCAGAAGGAATGAGGTAACCTTCTGTAAGGTCTATTATAAGGACATCAGTCTCATTGATGAGGGCTTCACCCTCAGGATCTATCACCTCTCAAAGATTTCACTTCCAAATAGCATCACATTGGGGATTAGATCTTGATATATGAATTGAGGGGAGCATAAGTGTTCAGTCTATGGCAGACCTTAAAAAGATTCTCAGAGCCATATTAGAGTGATTTTTGGCTCCATATCTCCTTTTATTATTTTTTAATTTTGTTTATTTATTTAAGAGAGAACAAGTAATAAGAGAGAAAAAGCACAATCCAACAGAGAGGCAGAGAGAAACAGGGAGCCCAATGTGGGTCTCAATCCCAGAGACCTGGGATCCTGACTTGAGCCAAAGGCAGATGCTTAACCATAAGCCACGTAGGCACCCTACAAATCTTTTATTTTGAGAATGTTTTACCCACTTTTGAGACTGAAGATAAGGAGAAGTTTTGTTTTCATTCCAGTTTGTCTTGTTCTGTATGTATTATCTCTAAATTCTGATTACTAAATAGTGCTTTTAGCTCATCTTTCCCTCTTTGTATCTTATTAAAGGAAACAAAATAAGGCTAATAACACTTTCAACATTCTACCTGGAAATGATTTTTTCAAGATTCATAAAATTATTTCACTGGTTGTTTTGGTATCATATTCTCCTATAATAGTTTTTTTCATTGCTTTGTTAGCTTTCACTAATTTTTTTTTTTCTGGCATTTTTTTAGACCTCAGCCAGTAGATAGCCAGTAACTAGGGGCAAAGCTGCTTTGATAATATCAGCTATCTGCAGACACATGGAAAAGCCTGGCCAAGAACAGCAGAAAGATTACATAACAGAGTCCAGCCCAAATTACAGATAGATAAATTTGTAAGCTAAAAAATAGGTGTTTTAATCATTCAGTTTTATGGTGGTTTGCTACATACCAATAGATAATAAAAAGCATTATCCTAGGTAAACTATTCTTATTGTTTCTCGTTCTAATTTTTCTTGCTTATTTTGATCCATTACTTATTAATTTTACTTATACTTTTCCTTCTGTGGATTGACATTGTCTCTGAAATTATGCAGATTTGAGTTTTTGAAGGCCAGTTGTATCAGGTATTGGCTTTGGACACTAGGACATGTTATTAAGTTTCTGGATTTTTGATGTCCTTAAATATAAAATAAGGATAATGTGTGTCACAAAGAGTTTCTATGATGATTAATAAATGAAGCAAGATAGGCAAAATGCCTGAAATCTAATAAGCACCTCCTCTATTTGCAATTTTACTTGTTCAATTTTTTATATTCTGTATTTTTAAATTTTAATTCCAGTATAGTTAGTGTATAATCCTTGTAGTTTTATTTATTTTTATACTCTGCAGCTTTTTAAAGTTTTTAATTTCAATGTTGTTAACATACAGTATTATATTTTCTTTGCAGTTTTAAATTGATATTTTATAGTAGATTGGGGAAAGTGGCTGCAATTTTTTTTTTTTTAATTTCCGTATTCACATCCCTTAACAATAGGAGTTTGCTGTTCCTCCCATCTAAAGATAGGGTTGTTTCTTCATTCTCCTGAAGTTGGTCAGACCTTTTGACTAATAGTGTGTGTCAGAAGTAATGTTGTAGGATTTCAATGACAAGCATCAAGGAACCTTATAATTAACATTCTCACAGTCTTGGAAACCAGTCACCAGTCCAAGCTAGCCTTGAAAGAGGACTGGAGTGGTTTAGCTGACAGCTTAAGGCAATTTCCAGAGATGTAAATTAGGCCATCCTAGACCAACCAGCCCCCCACAAGCCTACCCCTTAACCACAAATGCATGAGTGATCTCAGTTGACACCATATGATACAGAGATGAAATGCTTCAGCTGAGCCTTGCCCAAATTGCAGACCTATAGAATCATCAACACACACTTCATTGAATCAGTAACTTTAAAAGTACTTTTCAATACACCAAAAGCTAACTAATAATATTTATAAAACCCAGTTATTAAAATGCATGGTATCTTGAATTTTAAAATTCGACAAACATGGCGTCTTTATATTTAAAAAGGGGATCACAAACATTTTACTCTTTGAAAAGAGCTATTATAAAGGTGCAAGTTGATAATGTATGAGAAAGTACTCTGCAGACCAAAAGTATCTTCAACTACCTATTTAACAACCTATTGTTTTAATCCCTTTTTTAAAATGCATGTCTCTTGTAATTGTCTGATGCCTGTTTACATAATTGCTTGTTGGTATTATAATGTTCAATAAGAAAAGTCAGCACCAACAAAAAACTCCAGAACTAGAAGTAGATACTAGAAGTAGTAAAGAGTCAATGAAAATGTTGTGGGACAAATTCTCAATTACAGTATTCTGTGTGTAATCAGGAGAGGTACCTAACCCAGTATTACAGGGATAATAGAAAAATTCTCAGGGAGGTAATAATAATAATAATAATAATAATAATAAAATCTTGTAATGTAGAGAGCCCCTTATTAGGACAGAAAAGTTCACACAGTGAGAGGAGGTACATTATGCATATACTACAATGAAGCATATCCAATCTACAGCATAGTAAGTAGCTGGAATATTCATAACTGCAGTCAGTATTCAATACTATCTCTTTCTTCCCCTCTCCAAATCAGAACCCATGAAGTAATGGATATTGGATGATGTCGTTCAAAATAAAAGTATATTATTGATGGAAAGTGGATTTAAGATATGAATTCAATACCTGACACAGTGTTTAAGCTTTCCAGTATAGCACACAGTCTCTGCACCAGTTACAGGCAAAACTAAGGTACTCTGGGTTTCAGCCACAGGGGTAGAACTCTCTTCATCAAGAATAATGCAAGACAAGAGAACAAATGTGGATTTGTGTCCCGGAGATATACCAGTTCTGAAAAAAAAAGGAGGGGAAAGAATTGGTTCATGTAAGATCAGTTTCTTTGCCCAGACTTCAGGAGTCATGTTTTTGTTTTTGTTTTGTTTTGTTTTGTTTTGTTTTGTTTTTGTTTTTCCCTCAGGGAGAGAAGTGAGTGAAAATTTCAGAAGCTGGGAATTTCCTTCCATCTGTAAACACAAGGCTCAGGAAATGAAGATATCCCATTTAAAATATGCATAATGTATCGCTATTCCAATTATAATCAGGCTAAAGAATATTAATTCACAAAATAAAAAAGGAAATATTAACAACAAAAAAGAATTTTAGCTTAGCAAGAGTATTGAGAATAACTACCCCAAGAATGAACTGTAGTGTATTCTGTATCTGATATCCTAAAGATGCCTTCTCCTTTGTTCTGATCTGTCTGACTTAGGTAAGAGGGATGCAGTCCAAGGAGTATCCAGGCCTGACTAACAAGCCCACTCCAAAACCAGGGTGTCAGTCAATGCTAGCAAATTGTGAGCCTTGAGATGTAAATCTAAGTGTCACTACCCAGTGGAAGAGTGCATGTTAAGTGGTCCAAACACCACACGTCTACTAAGATATCCTTCATAAGAAATCAATTAGAAAAAAAACATATTTAAAATGGGGACTGCAAATATATTGTATATGAGAAAACGCAATCATTCTTTATAAATTCAAACAAAATCATTACTAAAATTTTTAACTTAGACTGATCCAGCACAGCTACAGACATGTTATTTATTTTAATATTTTAAATCATAAAACAATAGAATTCTTCATGCTCTGATTTTTTTAAGATTTAATTTATTTATTCATGAGAGACACAGAGCGAGAGGCAGAGACACAGGCAGAGTGAGAAGCAGGCTCCATGCAGGGAGCCCGACGTGGGACTCGATCCTGGGTCTCCAAGATCACGCCTTGGGCTGAAGGTGGTGCTAAACCGCTGAGCCACCCAGGTGTCCCTTCATGCTCTGATATTAAAACAGATCTTTCTAGAGCATATTTTTTAAGAAAACTTAAAGAAAATGTTATATATGTGTAAAGAAAATGTTATATATGTGTATATATGTATATCTAAACATACATAATACAAATAGCTGTAATCTCATATATAATGTTTAATAACAATTTGTATTGGATTTTTAAGAATCTTAAACTTGAATGCATTTATACATTTTAAATGATCTAATTTTTAAAATTTATATATATATTTAGAAATGTATATGTGTATGTATATATGGTGTCTAAGTTATGTTTTAAAAGACAGTCTGACTATGAAAAGACAAGTAAACAAGAATAAAGAAGAATAAAGAAGTATCCCACAGAACTGAGTTCACGGAAAACGTTATTTTCCCAATACTTCTGTGCTGCCTTGCTCTGAAGATGTATCATCAAAGATGTGTCACACACAGAGTTTCACTGATGGGTGACTCACAATTATATATTAAAAAGAGGAGAAGTAGTTTCACTGAATGCATTCTCACTTCACCTCTACTTTTTATATGAAATAGGAATGTATAAAACACCTTATAACTAATAGTTCTTTGATATGAATGACTCATAACTAACACTGCTAAGTAAAATACCACTTATAAGTCAAGCAGTGTGAATCAGAAGGTGAAACTTTCATATATGAAGTTTCCTCTATAAACTAAGAATTGTATATTCAGGCAGAGAACAGGTCATATTTCCCTAATGGATGTTGTAAACTTTTAGAGGAGTACTGTGTGATTCATATCAGAAATATTTAATTTCATTTCATTAAAACATGTACATACAGGATCTTTAGGTGTTTTTAGGAATATACGTATGCATTTTCACTAAAGTAGATGTAACTTATCAACTAGAATTTTGATCTTTCATTATTAAAATGCTTCAATAGGTCACTATGATGAAACAATTAAAGCTCCAAATTAATTCTGGGGGGAAAAAAGTAGAATAGATAGAGACAGAATTCTACAAGGAATAGCAAATGGTTTATTTTGGTTGATTAGAGTTAATTAGCATGTGATTGCATTAGTACATATTCCCTTGAAAAAACAGAACTACTCAAAGGAAAATGAAGAGATGTCTGCCTTTCACATGTTGACAGAGAATACAGAATATAGAAAACCACCATTCTAAGGTGCCACCTTTGGCTACTCTGTTAAAATTTTACCATTTATTTTTGGGTTTTAGCCCTATTTTCACAACTTTCATGTCGCAGGAAATAGCTTTGCTTTATATTCCAAGGTGAAAACAGATGTTGCAAGCCACAACTTCCCTCCATTTCCATTTCCCCTATTGCTGTGATTACCTCAGAAGTCCTATACTTGATTCCTCAAAAGACAAGACACTCTTCCATATGCACACATAGATTCATCTACCTCTTTGCCTTATACAGTTTTTATCTTTACCTAACCTAGGTATTTTTTTTTTTATTTTTTTTGAGAGAGACAGAGAAAGAGAGAGAGTGCAAGCAGAAGGAGGATCAGAGGGAGAGTGAGAGACAATCTTAAGCAGGCTCCAGACCCAGTGAAGAGCCTGATGGGTGTGTGTGGGGGTTAATCTCATGATCCTTAGATCATGATCTGAGCCGAAATCAAGAGTTGGATGCTTAACTGACTGAGCCACCCAGGCACTCCTAACTTAAGTAATTTTAAATCTTTTTCTTCCCTGTGATTCACTTCAAACAAAAAACATGCTCAAAACTCTTCACTGAAAAAAAAACAAAAACAAAAACAAAACAAAACAAAACAAAACTCTTCACTGCAAAATAATAGTCTAATAAGTAACTTTTCCATTAACCTAACTTCTGCTTTATATTAGTTTTTCCTTCCTGATTTTTTTCCCTTTACAATCATATTTCATGAAAGAATACAGAATCAGACTTACCCAGTTCATTTCTGTCAGTATTGGTTTAGATGAATACCTCAACCTATAATAACCATGTAGGCTACAGAGTTCATCCCATGGCTTTCAGCAACTGTTAACTGTGCTGTGGACAGACTGGCTCTCCAAACAGAAAGAAGATAGCAGATCAGAGGAAAGCAAGCTAATCCTGATTGTGAACTTGTCAAATAACCTCATCTAAAGAAAAATTATTAAGTTGTGAAAAACCAAAGCTGTTCCATTTTGGGAGCAACCTTTGTGAGGAGAGTGTGATCAGAAAAAATAAAAATATGCCCCCCCCCCACTCCTAAAACTGCCCTCAATGTTTGTTCTTATAAACCATATAAAGCTTGTCTGTTGAAATTATGGTCAGTCAAGATTGTAACTCTTGGGAAGAGGTTTTATGTCCACATCAGAAGTCAATTCTTTCTCTCACTGGATCTTCTAAGGAAAGGAAACTGAGAAACTTTGTTCAGGGCTGATTGAATAATGCATAGAAGATGAGAACAGCTTCCCTCTCTGGAGATATTTCAAGATAATAAATCCCCCCATACATTTCCCGGAAGAGAATTGCTTATTTTCAAAAGTAATAAGTAATCTCTTTCTGGAGGAGATTGACAGGCCACCAGTAGCTCTGATAAAAGGTCAAATTTTCCCAATTTGAGTGTTGCAATTGTGTCACACAGCCCACAGCATGCCCAGGTGAACATGCAGCCCTCATTTATGTAGTCCTGTGGGGGATTTGGGGGTTAGTAACTGAAGCAGGATGCCACTCTGCTTGCTATTTCTGCTGTAATAAAGCCATCTATGTCCTGACCCATGACTCTGGTGTCTTTGGCCAGTATGTGTATGTGAACTTATACACAGAAGTAGGCTAACCTATTAACTTGTAATTCGGAAACATCTGAGACCATTCACAATTTTTGGCATAACAGTTCATCTGAGGGGCACAGTTTCTTCTTTTACGCAGTTATTTCATAAATACCAACCATGAATGGTGTCTCTTCTGATCTCCTCATGGGAAGTAGTGGGAAATGCAAAATTCGTTATTTGATAATCAAATTGTTTGATTTTATATTTTTCAACAAAACTTCTAGTCATCAGTAAGGTTAAAAAAGTGCATAAGTAGTAAAAAGTTGAAGATTGAATCTCCATTTTTCAACAAATTTGATGATAAATGTTGATTTTGCATAAATGCTGTAATCACTGATGTCCACTCTGTGAGCCATAGTGATTTCAGCAGCTACATGAAAACCAAAGACACAACCCTGAGGAAGAACCATCATCAACTACTTCCAAAGTTACTATGTTAAGAAGTTTGTGCCCAAGATGGAGATTTAAAACATGCTGTCACAGGTATGTTCACCTATCGCTTTTTAAAGCATGAACTTTCACTTGGATTAAGTGATCATTATTATAAATCACATTTGCTCATTTTCAGCGTCATGTTTCCTTTTGTGTGTTCAACAACAAAAGTAGGACAAAAACAAGCATTAATAGTTGAGACATCTTCCCTTGAACAGGGAAGATCTTCATGACTCTAGTTTGTATCGATGATATCAGATGCTTCAGATCCTTAAATAAGCAGATTCTAAGAATGACATTGTTTCAACAAATCATGGAGTCAAAGAAAAATGAAGTTTCATTCTGTCAAAGGTGAAACTTATATCACTTTTGTGAATGTGATTATAAATTTAGGAATTATACATTACATATTTTAAAAGTTTAATGTCAATGATAATTTTGCAGTGTTAACACAGACATGAACTTTGAAGACAGTGTTATGGTAAAAACAATACTATAAAATAAGAGAAATTTACCTGAATTTGGCTATGTGTACATTTAATCTGTAGTCATATTGTCATAAATTCTGTGATAATATTGAAACTGAATTTGAACTTTTCTTTGGCATGGGCAAAATTTATAAACATTATACGAGGTTTATCAATATTTTGTATATACTCAATGTAACTAAATTATAAAATTTTGTGAAAATGTTGTTGAAAGGAAAGAAACACTTTAATACAGAAGTATCCCTTTATGTCCATCATCAAATTAATTTGGTATGAGCCAAAATGCAAGTATGCATTTTTATAAACAAGTCCTCTCAATTCTAGTTACATAATATTCCACATTCTTTGGATATCTTAAATCAAAATATTCAATGAAAGGAGAACCCCAATACTTCAATTTTAGTGAATAGAAGTTATTTCTTTTAAAAAAGCCAGCAGGTAAGAAGACACCGAAATTCATCACTAAAATCACAAGGGAAAAATTGAATAAAATAAATTGATGAAAGTTCAAAGTACATTTAGAAAAGAAATTGAAAATTATATTTGTTAACTGGATGACTTTTATTCTCTGTAATTTTACTTTGTAGAAACAACTCCTAGAAATAATTTTCATAGAGTTCTTATTTTTAATTGAAAAACATATATATATCTGACATTTTAGCATCTAATAAAGACAATACAAAGACAACTTATAACTAATGACAATATAAAGACAACTTGTATGATGCCTTTAAAATATTCTTTGAACAGCACTTAGAGGCAGGAAAAAGAACTACCTGTTTTTGAGCTAAAACACTAAAAGATTTCAATATGAAAAAATAATAGATTTGAGAATTTTCTCAACCTACCAAAGTTTTCTAGAGTATCTTCTCAATTACAAATTGAGACAATTAGTACAATTTACAAGTTTCTACAGAGAAAGTCATCCTTACCCTAAACTAAGACTTTGATGACAATTCAAAAAATCTTAATAACATAAATCAAATTTAGGGAAAAACATTTCTGAAAAATATCAGTGACATGGCATTTATTTATTTGTAAATATTTTATTATTTATTTATTTATTTATTTATTTATTTATTTATTTATTCATGAGAGACACAGAGAGAGGGGGAGAGACAGACAGAGAGAGAAGCAGGCTCCTCTCAGAGAGCTTGATGCAGCATTCAATCCCTGGACCAGGATCACTCCCTGAGCTAAAGACAGACACTTAACCACTAAACCACCCAGGCATCCCAGTGACATGGTATTTAGAGGCAGATCCATCTAAATCAGAGATAGCTAAGAACATAAGTATATACCAATAATAATTATTCTGCTTAAATTATTATTCTACTTAGATTTGTTATTTCATTTAAAAATATTTAGATTAAAAACAATTTTTAAGAGTTTTAATATATGTAGATATATGTTGTTTTTATTTCAGAAAAAAAAATTGTTTTGAGAGAAAGAGTGCACAAGCATGGGAGGAGGGGCCGAGAGAGAGGGAGAATCTTAAGCTGGCTTCATGCTCAGAGCAGAGCTTAACATGGGGCAAGATCTCATGACTCTGAGATAAGAACATGAGTGGAAATCAAGGATTGGTTGCTTAAACAACTGAACCACCCAGGCACCCCCGAAAATAATTTTTAAAAATAAAATCATTTAAAAAAATAAAAAAAAATAAAATCATTTTACAAGTTCACTAATATAAAAATCAACTTTTTAGGAACAAAAATTCTAAAAACTAAATTATTATTTTTAGTATTGGCTTTACTCTCACAAGTTTCTCAGTATAGATGAGAAATTTTATGGTCACCGTAGCTCTGTCCAGTAACATAGCATTTATATTCCCTTGGGAGTCTAAATTTAATTTCATTCTCTGAGGAGTAGTTTCCTCTGACTCTCTTTCTATGGAATTGATTGAACCTAATAAATCTATATTCTTGAGAAAAAAAATCCCTATACGGAATGTTCTACTACCAAAATTACCTTCCTAAACATGAGTTACATCATAATATAACTTCTGTTCAAAGATCCTCACCACTAGCACCCTGTTCCTTCCCTAACATGCTGAAAAATACTATCAAACATATTCATGCAAGCATGCAACAGACTCTGTTTCTCCATTATCATTTCTACCCTTCCTGTATCCCTATTTCTACTTCTATGTCTACATCTACCTCTACCTATATACTTCTATCTCTATGTCTATCACCATCCCCATCTCTATCTCCATATTGTCTTCAAAAATGGCATATAGTAAGTATTTCATGATTCCAGGACTTTGCACATCTTATTCCTTTGTGCCAACCTCTCTTTCTTCCTTCACCTAGCAGTCTCCTATTTATTTTTCTTCTCAAACTCAAACCCTCTGTCAACACATTACACTTATTTTTAACTCTCTTGTGTCTCTCCTATGTCATGAGCTACCTATGGCAGAATATTAAGGAATCTATTTATTGGCTAGGTGAATTTTATATTTAGTACAATTTAAACATATAGGATGACTTTCCATACATTCAGTGCAATTAGATCCGGTCATTTCATGGAGATAATTGTTGCCAAAGCTGTTTTTATTTTTCCTTTCAAATTACTGTTAGATGTACAAATTTTATGTTGGCCTAGATATAAAATGAAATTGTTCATATGAGTATGATACTAATTTTTGGATTAAAACTTAGCAAATTCTGATTTGAGAGACAGATTTGATCTTACTTTAAAAATATGATTAAGATATTAATTCTGGTCAAAATATTATTTAAATAATATTTGTATTGTATATGTTAGTCCTCTTATAGAAAATGTAATTACAATTATATTTATCCTACTCTCTTTTCTTCAGATGAATGTTACTATAGTCAAAAACACATTCCTTTTGAGGATAGGTAATTTTCACTGACTCTCTCAGTGTGGAAATTATGAGACATAAGATTTAAAATGCTTGCTTTTTGTTAATGATTCAACAGAGTATCCACTGGGGCAAAACCACTTTAAAAATCATTCCTGAAGAATTATCTCATCTTTGAAACAATGATCCGTGAATGAAGACATCCCATGCATGATTCTAGAAGGGTAAGGTGGAAATAAAATGTGATAAGAATGGCTTGGAGAAAAACGATTTTCCAAAGGAAAAGAGAAATATGGTCACACAACAAAAAAGCTGGTTGGTTGATAGTGTTCTTGTTTTTATTGTCTTTTGATTATTTCAGGTGTTCAGTAGAAATGAACATGATACATTTCCACTCAAACCTTGAAAAACACACACATACACACACACACATATTTTAAGTTTATTTTTAATGAACCATATGGAGAATCTAGGACTTTTTTGCCAGAAGTGTGCATAACCTAATTGCTAAAACAAAACAAAAACCAAACACACACATGAGATTCAACTTAATCACAGTAATATCCTATGGTCAGAAAATTTTACCCAAGCAAGGTAAATCCATTCTGCAAAAATTGGAATTTGCTATTAAAGCCAGGTAAAAATTGTGTCAAACACTTTTAACAATAGTCTTTTGCAAAGTGTCAGCATTTCAGTTGGTTTAGAATGGCCCTGAATGGCCCTTTGTGTGTGGATGCCTATTTGCAAATAAGTTCATTTCTATATAAGAATAAAAGAACATATATTTATGAAAATTCCCTATTTCAAAATGCCCCATTATCATGGAATGTCCCTTAGGCAATATCAGAAAATGTA
The DNA here is from genome assembly GCF_048164855.1 of Canis lupus baileyi. Classification (NCBI taxonomy): domain Eukaryota; kingdom Metazoa; phylum Chordata; class Mammalia; order Carnivora; family Canidae; genus Canis; species Canis lupus. The sequence goes on along the minus strand of NC_132867.1, from coordinate 26,909,932 downwards.
AATTAATAGTTACAAGGAATATAAGAAGACTTTTGTTACAAGAAATAATTCTACACTAAAGGCCTTAAGGAAATTTTGAACTAAAGATAGGTTTTAATCAGTTGCTTACCTCATTTTCTTTATAAACATAGGAAGGAAGATAAAATCAACTGAAAAATACACAACCTTGAAGAACTATATGATGAGGGCCATCTGATGTTAAAGCAATTTGCTCAAACTAGAATATGCCTATTCTAGTAAAGGCTGGACTTGGATCTGTTGCTAACTAGAGAGACACTACAACAGCTGTGAATGAAACATTATTCACACATTTGAGGTTCTGTCATTCATTCTTCAACAATGTCAAGTTTTCCACTTGTGCAAGCTTGTTTTGGTTTGTTGGTGTTTTTATCTAGGAGACAATTTGACGCACTGATGAAATATTTGAGCTATGCTGAACCTTTTTCATATAGAGTTAGGGAAGTTACTATATCCAAGTAAAAGAAACTAGAGTCATTCAATGACACCAAATCCATTGTTCAGATTATGATGACTCATTATATCTAATGTAACATCCAAAAACTCAGAGAGCTGCAGGGGGGAACTGCATAATTGTCCACAGCTGGGAAAATTTTAACTGTATGAGATGTTAGACTACAGAATAAATCAGAAATAGAATGCAAGATTTCCAATTGATGTATTCTATATTTGTAGTTTTTCTTATACTGGGGAAAACAGAATTATAGAAAGAAGTGAGAAGCAATCATAAATTGCTTCAATTGATTGCAAAATCAGTTTAAAACTAGAACATTGCTTAAAAATCAGGCCAAATGTGACCAACATATTAGTTTCAGTCTTAAATGCTGGTTTCAAACTTTAATTATTGTATCTATTATCCTTGAAATGATACAAAGTTGGATTTACTAGTATATATCTCATTAATAATGTTATTTTCTTCAATCATTCAATTTTGGTAATCCTTTTTAACATTACATAAGAGAAAAAAAATAAAGTTGTTCATTACTCAGTGATGTCAAGTAATCAAACGTAGTCATGACCAAAAAATTTGTGATACCTTTGGAATTCTAATTTATTTATTTTAACCAGTTGATAAGCAATAGAGTGACTTAAAGTTCTAGTAGATTGATAGGAGGATCATTATTTAAAACATTAGTTTCAAGACTGGTACCTGTGACCATGAAAAAACATATATTCCTCATTTCCTGTATTTTACATAAGTTAATATAGAGTCAACCTCCATACAATGCAAGGGTTAGGGACACAAACTTCCCATGCAGTTGAAAATCCATGTATGACTTTTAACTCCCTAAAATCTTATCCACCAATAGCCTTTAATCAATGAAAAGCCTTACCAATAACAAATAGTTGATTAACACATATTTTTGGTGCTATATGCATTATATATTGTATTATATATTATGTATGTTATACATATTATACACTTTAAGATCAAATAAGCTAGAGAAAAGAAAATGTCATTAAAAATTATGAAGAGACAATACATTTACTGTGCTGTACTATATTTATTTATTTATTTATTTATTTATTTATTTATTTATTTATTTAAAGATTTTATTTATTTATTCATGAGAGACACAGAGAGAGAGGCAGAGACACAGGCAGAGGGAGAAGCAGGCTCCATGCAGGGAGCCCGATGTGGGACTCGATCCCAGGACTCCAGGATCCCGCCCTGAGCCAAAGGCAACCGCTGAGCCAAAACTCAACCGCTGAGCCACCCAGGCGTCCCTGTACTATATATTTTTTTTAAATCTGTGTATAAATGGACTTGTGAAGTTCAAACCTCTGTTGTTCAAGGATCAATTGTATTTAGCACTAAGAAATGCTCTGTTCTTTGAACGCACCTTGAGCAGGTGTGACCTACAAGCCCAGTTGGAGGGACTGCTAGTAGCTTTCTAATAAGTAGGGAAATGCTGTCGAGTGAGGTAGAGTTATGACTTGGCATCAGGTCTCTTCCTATTTTGTTTAAATTTTCTGTGGTCATTCCTACTTTTTACTTTTCTTAGCCAATCTTTATTTTCTCTAGCTGCTTTGTGATCTCCCATTGTGTTTTGTAGTAGTTTCTTAGGTCAATCATAATAAAGTACCATCAAATGAGTGGTTTAAAAGAACAAAAGTTTGTTCTCTCCCAGTTCGAGAGTCCAGAAATCTGAAATCAGGGTGTCGGCCTGATCATGTTCCTTCCAAAGGCTCTAAGGGAGAATTTTTTCTCGCCACTTTCAAATTTTGGTGGGTCCTGACATTCCTTGGCTTGTGGCAGTGTATCTTCAATCTTTACCTCCTTCTTTACATGCCTTTCTCTATGTTTCTGTGACCTTTCCTCTTCTTATAAGGACACAAGTCTTTAGATTTTAGGGGTCATGATAAATCCAGAATGATTTCACTTCAAAGTCCTTGACTAACTACATTTGAGAATATTTTTTTTTTCCAAATGAGGTCACATGGGATTCCCATTGGACTTGAATATTTCAGGAACACTCCAGGTCTTCAACATTTTATTAATCCTTCTCTTATCAGTTATTCAGAGTTAATTCATCAGAATCCTCAGGTTCCCTTTGTGTACCTCCAAGTCTTCATGGAAAGCCAACATCTACCTCTGGCAATGGATATATAAAGACACCACTTCCTGTTTCTATGACCCTTGAAATGATTTGAAATTTGATCAGGAAAAATAAAATACATGATTATCAGAAAAAATAAATGCCTACATTCATGCCACTCCACACCACTGTGAAGATATTGAGCTATGCTTTTGGCTGGTGTATGGACTACACATCCCAAGAATTCTTATCATACAATGGAATGCACCATTTGGCAGGTCCGTAGATTTGCAGCTACTAGTTCAACAGCTGCATCATGATGTGTGTCCCCAATTGAGAGGCTCAAGAGTAGAAATTCTTAGCTGCTTCCAAGATAGATTAAAGGAAGGAATCAACATAGTTGGACATGAACATCTGCTATTGCTGACATCAATGAAACAAACAAACTACTTGGCAAGCTATCTGTGTCTGGCTTGTGGTAGAAGGATGATGAGTCAGAGCACCCCCAAAAAATAGAACCCGAAGGAAAATTTATGTGGTAACACTTTAGGAAGGGGTGCAATACTGGATCATCAAGGTTGAGGGGAAAAATCACATTCAAGGTGGTGCGTTACTAAGCTGGCCACAAGAAACACAGCTGGTTCCTGGATCATGTGGGATGTCTGTGGAGTGGCTAATAGAAATAGTTTCCTCAGGATGACTCCTTGAGTTGGATGGGGGGTACAGATGGTGAGTAAATGTGAGGAAATAATATGTTTTCTCTTCCATTTCTCCTAATTTTTATTGGGCAAATTTTATCCCAATAGTTTGAAATCCCCAGAAATTTTGCATTATGTTACCTAATCCCCCTTACAGTAACTGGGGAAGCAAGCTTTACCTTGGGTTCTGGGATTTTTGGACTGGACACTAGACTTGATGTAGCTTTTGTCACAGCAGGTAAGAAAAAGACTATGCTATTATCTAGTCCATGCCTCAGGGAGGCTGATCAGTGGTGTCATGAGATGAGGCATGGACACTGATGTAACACCTGTACTTTACCACGTAACAGAGGCCTGGGGGAAACAATAATGAATGAGCAAAGAACTTAGAAAATATCATATTTCAATGGTAATAAATAGGGGCCAACTTTTAGTCAACTACTCAATCCTTATAGAAATGAGCCAGATAATTCTCTAGATTCATGCTCTATGAACCAGAATTGGTCCAACAGGTCTAATGACCAACTCAGCCCATGTAATTACTTTTTTTTCCCCATGTAATTACTTTTAATTAATATGTATACTGTTTACTAGATCCTGCAACTAGAGTACCTTATCCAAAAAGAGACCTCTTCCCTAGAATAGGGAAATGGGATCCTTTAATCAGAGAGCATCTGCTTAGTGGATTTGGGCTGCTATTACAAATTTCTGTAGACTGGGTGGCTTAAACAACATTTATTGATCATGGTTCTGGAGTCTGAATGTCTAAGATTGGGGTGCCAACATGGTTAGGTTCTTGGTGAGGGCCCTCCTCCTAGGTTACAGATGGGCACCTTCTTGCTATAGCCTCATGTGTCAGGAAGAGAGAGATTAAGGAAGCAAGCTCTCTGCTGCCTTTTCTTATGAGATCACTCATCCATCATGAAGGCTCCCCTCTCATTACCTCATTGCCTCCCCAAAACCCCATCTCCAAATATCATCACATTGGGGATTAGGGTTTTAACATATGAATTTAGGTAGGCAGTGGCACAAACATTCAGTTTATAGCAGTGACCTCTAGCATCCATGCCCACATTTCCTTTGATATCTCCTGGAGCCACCATCTCCACACTACACAGTTTATTCCCAATTAGTCTTTTCCTTTTTCTCCTTATTTCTTCCTCCTTCCTGATTCCCATCTGATGTGGGCATAAATCCTCATCTTCCAGACTCAGCAGTTTTTCCTCAGTGACTCTTTATGTACCAAAACTTCTCCTGAAAACATATTTTCAAAGGTCATTTTGCCCTAGGCAGAATACCTTAAGATGCTTCTCCAGGAAAGTAATTCCAGTAATTCCAGTTTAATAAGTTAAATTGGTTGTAAAAGATAATTTCTTCTGAGTGGAATCCTGATGATAACTTTTTTACTTGAAGTGGATGCCAACAATGATTTAAATGCATAAAATAGCTGGATTGATTATTACAGAAGGTGTTAAGATAAGTAAATATTATTGTCATCCTCTGAAGTCATGGGTGATGTGACCAAGTATGATAGAGAGGAAATTAAGTCCTACTGAAGTTGACAAAGCATGATGCTTGGCAATGGTGGTCAGCCACTGAGGAACCATTAGTGTTAAGATAATTTATCTCAAAGTGGAAGCAGGTGGTACAGTGTTTGGAAGACAAGACTTTTAAGATTTAAGACCTACGGTGAATTGTATTGAATGCTATGTTAAAATTCACACATCTGCTGAGTTTAGGACTTAAAGGGGATCAATGTAGACTGTATATTCTTCAATATCAGCATTTTTTTCCTCTAGTGCATTTTGATTTCATGTATTAGATTATTACATTGTTAGTACAATGATTTATATATGCTAGATTACTGAACTCTTATAAAAAACCCCATGAGGTGGGTACTGTTATTACCTACAGTTTACTAATGAAATAACTGGGGTAGAAAGAATTCAAGTAAATTATCTAACATAATTTGGAATATGTATTAAATATGGGGATTTAAACTCACTCAGTAAAAGCTTGCACCTGATTTCTTCTTAACTTCAGCCTGTGACTTTTCCTTTCGCCAATTTTACTCCTTATACTTTATAATAAACTATAACCATGAGTATAACAATTTCTGAGTCCTCTGAGTCCTTCTAGTGAGTCATCAAGTCTTAGGAACCCTGAACACAGAACCTAAAAAGGGGAAACTAATCTCCTACACAGAAGTAGGCAAGATTAAGTTCTAATGATGACCTTGAATTTGTGTAATGCTTCAGTCTTTTTTTCTAACCAACAATCAAGCAAAATTGTTAACCCTTTTGGTCAAGTTTGAAACACTGGAATGAAATCTTCATGGATTTCCTAAACATTGATTCTAATATACCCAAATGATGGGGCTTACAATTCTTTCAGCAAGGTCGCCTTTAAGGACATACTTTTGAAGGGTGAGATGTAAGATTCTATGGCCAGGTTCTGTCTAACACAACATCCATGACATGAAGTAATGACTGCCTGGCATAGTAAGTCTCCTGAACTCTCATAAATTCTCAAGCATTGTTGGATGTCACCAATTATAATATTTACATCATCTGATATTTCTCTACCTCTTATACACACCCACACACACATACACATAGAGTTTTCTACTTTCCATCATATCTGCCAAAAAAAAAAGAGATTTGCAACAAATAAAAGTCTTGAAAGTTATTTTCTCTAGAATTCAATGTTCCATTATCCTCTTATTCAAGTTCTGATTCATTTCAACCTTTCACTATCAAAATGAATACTTCTCCCATAGCTGATCGATTCCCCAGTTTTAAAGAAGTCTAGTCTCAAATAAGGAGAAGAAACACCATTTGTGACTTAAATCCTACAGCACTGCTGTTTCTTATAGTAAGAAGCATTTTCTTGACGGGCTTTGTAGCGGTCTAACCTCTGCAGCCAGATACTTTTGGGAAAACTAGAAAGTCTAACGTATGTAAAGTTATGTTATCATTTTCATTTCTCCTTTCCAATTTATGTTCCTTTTACACACAGCATTTAGCAACAGAAGATATCAGAGAGAGCTTGTCATGCCTTATCCTCAATTGCAGCTATAGAACCAAGTTTGGATTTAACTCCATTGAACCAACATAAGGAAGAAGTCAATTGTTATCCACCAAAGTATTTGTTCAAGATTAAGAGCTGTATGTGAGTGCTCCCAAGAGTGCCAAGTACAACAGAATTGACTCTTATTCATCTAAACGACTAGTTACGTGCTGTGGTTATACAATCTCAAATTCAAGTTTATATCCTAAATATGAAAGATGCATTGCCATTTTTGTTTCTTATATACTAAACATGTTCTTAATTTTCTTTGCCCCCTTTTCATCATCAATATGGATATTATGCAGGATACTTCAAGGCTGAAATAAATTTTAAATATTTTGGACTTATTTAATAGAAAGGTCCTTCTGGAAATAATTTTTGGTCAGAATCGAGATTAGGGGTAAGCAATATATTCAGGTGAAAGTCAACCACTTGATGAAGTCAACTAAATTGATGAATATCTCTTTCAAGAATATAGAATTAAGTCAAGCAGAGATTTACTAAAACAGGTTTCCCAATCTTGCACACTTATTTCTGTTCATATTACCTACATACAAAAGGCACAGAGTTCCTTCTGTTCATTAGAAATTCAAGGTCTTTGTCTGAGCTTGATGATCTTGGTCCTAGTGACTGCTTCTCCACACAGATTTTTCTTTTTCTTTTTCTGAAGATTTTATTTATTTATTCATGAGAGACACAGAGAAGGGGCAGAGACATAGGCAGAGGGAAAACCAGGCTCCCTCCGGGGAGCCTGATGTGGGACTAGATCCCAGGACCCTGGGATCATGACCTGAGCTGAAGGCAGACGCTCACCACTGAGCCACCCAGGCATCACCCAAACAGATTTTCATATAAGTTTTAGTTCCTGCTTTCTCAGACCCTTTCTCAGGAAGGGACTGTATTTCTTCCTCTAGCCACTGGGCCTGTTAGAGATCTACTCCCTCTAGAATTTAGGGCTTGCCTAGATGCAGTTTGGGAATATTGAGGCATACTATGTCAACTTTACTTTCAAGTTTTTTTGGTAACCATCCCATCCATGTTTTGCCCCCATCCTGGTTTTGGTTTACAACTTCCTAGAAGTTTTCTTCAACCCTTCTCAGCCATTCATTATCCAACTGAGGTGGAGTGTTTCATAATCTTTCCTCCAACTAATGACCTCTCTACCCTTATCAAAAATCTCTTTTTACCTGCCAGGCAAATGGAAAGAATTTGACTTTAATTTAATATAATGTACATTTATATTCATTTAGAAATAATTATTATATTTTTGTTTTTTCATTTAAATTAATATGCTAATATATGTGTATATTATCCATATAAAGACATTTATGTATTAATAGAATAAGTTGTCTTTACTTAAATCAATGGCCTTCAAACTATGCTATACATTAGAAATTTCTAGGGAATTTTTAAAAAGATATCAATGCCAAGGTCTCACCCTGAGTGATTCTGATGTAATTGGTTTAGGGTCATATGTAATTTATAAAAATTCTCCTAGTGAGTCCAACGTGTCAGCATTGAGACCCACTGCCCTAAAAATATGTCTCTTTAAATGAATTTTCTATCCAACAGCCTATCATTAGTTTGACTCTTCAAACTAATTTAGGAAAGTTGCCACTTCTGGCAGCATAGAAGATGAGCTGTCCTGGGACTCTCTCCATTGATTTCTTTCTGTTTCTTTCTTCTGCTTTGAGACTGATGCCAAATTAACTATTGCCATAATCAAAATATCTACCTTTTGCTTTCTCACAATCTGATCACTGTTAATGATGCAAGATATGGAACTCATTTAAATACAACCTTCCAAGAGAACATAGACAAACTTCTTGATTTAAGTATTTCTGCCTCCATCATGTCTGACTTCTTGCCCTCAGGATTTAAATTTGGCTGATAAAACGGAAGGCACAGGAAAATTTTATATTTCTTAAGGATACATTACAAGAGTTTCCTCCTAACAGTACATGTATATTATTGCCAGGGTTACCTACATAATAATAATAATAATAATAATAATAATAATAATAATAATAAAAACCTGTAAAGAACTTCATTCATTTGTTTAACAGATATTTATTAAACAACTACTATGGACCAATTATATTAGGTGTTGGGAAGAACATCAACAATGAAAACAATCAGGAAGTGCACAGCCCAGCAATGGAGGGCAGCCAGGGGGAGAAGGGAGGCAAACGTTCAACCAATCTCTATTCCACAGTAATTGTGATAAGAATTAGGAGGAGAAATACCAGGAGGTTTTCATGTGGGGAGGCTGGGGTGGTCAAGGAAGGGCATATTTGAAGGAATAGCATTTAAATAGAAAATTGGAAGATGGGTATGGGGCAGAGGTTAATGGAGGTGAGGCGAGATACAGACCAAGGAAATAGATGAGGTTTAGATTCAGATGTGGGAATGAGCTTGAGGATTAAAGAAAATTATTTTTTAAAAACTGAAATCAATGTAACTGGCACAGAATAAACAGAGGGTGATGGTGAAAGGTGTGGCTGGAGAACTAAGCAGAGGCTGGAACTCTTAGAGGCTAGACCCCTTAGAAGCTGCATAAAAAAGGTCTGCATTTTGAAAAAAAATAAAAGTCTGCATTATAATTACAATTATAATTAACAGCAGCATTTTCTAAAAAAGACAACAAAGATTTAAAAAGGTATATTTGTGTTTTCTTTCTTTCTTCATTTATTCACTCACCCATCCATCCATCCATTCATTCATATTTACTCAAATCTCACCTTCTCAAATAGACCTACATTGATTCTTCTATTTCTATGGGAACCTGTCCCCATCCTCAGCCCTGACCCTCCCTAACACCTTCTCTCTATTGCAGTTTTCATTCTGCCTCCTACCAATTGAACCATGCACTTCTCATGTTTATTGTCTGTGGTCTGTCCCTACTCACCACCGCAAGCATGTGAGAAGGGAGTTTTTCAGCTGCTGTATTTCAAGCAGCTCCTTAGAGCAGCACCTAGTGCATAGGAGAATATGTGCTCAATAATTATTTGCCCAGGATATGAATTTCTCTTTTGGCTAAGTCACTTATTAAACTTTTGACCTTCATCACGAATTCACACTAGACAGTTTAAACTTAATTGAGTAGTACATGAAGTAGACTTTTTTTTTCTTCCTTTGTATTTTTCCAATGAAAAGTCTTAGCATTATTTATGTAAGCTTTGTAGCAGACATGATCATATTCTCAGCAGAGAGGTCATGGACCAAATATTCTCATCCAAGAAGATATTTTCTTTAGATCAGACTCAGGAGGTACAATATTGGCAAGTCAGCATGTATGATATTTTTCTGGGCCTGTTCTCACACATATCCATTTCTGCTCACAGTCCACAGCGTGAACTTCACATTTATGGAAGGTGATTTTTAAGTTCACATTATGACCCCCTCAAATATGTAGCTGAGCTCAATCTGCTGTAGATTCTCTAGGCAGAAGCTCAAATGTTTTTTTTTTTTAACTCCTGAGATATCAGAGCTGTCATTACCCAGAAAGTGGCAGGCTTGCCTTCTAAAAGCACACAGGCCCTTGTCTCCAAGAGGGTCTGCTGTGTTGACCAGTAGAGGGCAGCGGCAACTCTTCAAATTTGGCTACATGTCCTGACCATGAGGAGAGACACACGCTTTATTCACTTACAAAAAAGTGATTATTGTCTTCAGCCTATTTTTATTCCCTTTTTAATCATCTAATTATTTATTTTTAAATAAGCAGATATGCAAAAAGAGAAAAGAAAATCACTGATACCTCCATTACTCAGAGATAGCATAACTACTACTAATATTTGATGTATAATATTCCAGTTACATATGCATATAATTTCTATTAATTTGCCAAAAATGGAATCATAGAATGAGTACTGTTTAATAATATATTTTTCAATAAAATAAACCTGAGTCTGGAGCTGTATCTTGAAGAAGCAGGAGTGGAAAAAAAAAAAAAAAAAAGGAGGAAAGGAAAGATAGAAAAGAAAAGAAGAAAAGAAAGCACACATTGATAGAGATATGGCAAAAGGACAGAGGAACCTAATGAAAGAGCTCCCAGTGTCCAAAGCTGAAATAATTGGACAAAAATATAAAGTAGAATTGGACCACAATCCAAGGTATAAAATAAATATCTGAGTTCATATGGATATCAATACATGACCGAAGAAGTTAATAAAGTATAGAGACAAATTTGCTTTGTAGAAGAATCCCAAATATTTGAAATAATCCCCACTCCTTAAGTGTGGGCTGTACACAATGACTTCCTTCCAAAGAGCGCCTACAGTTTAGAAAGAGGAGGGAAAGGCATTAAGGAGGGCATGTGATGAGATGAGCACTGGGTATTATACTATAAGATGGCAAATTGAATTTAATACAAGATATAAAATTGAAAAAAAGAAAGAAGAGGAGGGAAAGAATAACCTCAGAGTGGAGAAACCTGATAAACACTATCTTAGCCCAGTGATCAAGGTCAAAGCTCAACAAATTGTGTTGATGGTATGTATCTTTGATGTGTATGATAAAAATGGCACTTTATCTCTGTGACATTTCTCTCCAAACCCGAATGGGAAATGAAGACCCGAAAAGGCTGAAGGCAAATTTCAAGTTGCTGCATTTATTGATCAATAAAATGTTGAGAGAGGGCTAAGACAAAGTTGGAGAGACAGCTGACAATGCATTTCTGGATGAAAGAAGATTATATCCGTTTCTGAATGGAATGCACAATCACTTGCACACAAATATTGGTGGCAAAATATACAAATGCCAGATTTCCCTGGGAGAGACTGCTAAACCCATTTGCTGGATAGAGCATTACCCGGTTCTCACAGCTCACCTGAGCCATAGAAAGAGCAATATCTCTATGAAACAGCTACAATTACAGTTTTTAAAAAGTTGAAACAAGTGGAAAATATAAGCTTGTAAATTAACAAAACTTCTGCTGTTTTAACTTTGACCAAATAACTGAACATGCAAAGTGAGGTAATATCTAAGTTACTGGGTTGCTATAAGAATTGATGAAATGATAAAAATTATTAAAAAATTATAGTGTCCCTTCTGAAATTTGGATTAGAGAAATCATTATATTTAGCTGTCAGAAATGGCAGAGGGGATCTATTTGCTGGTATCCCATTAAATTAGGATAATGAAAGACAATCCATATCCCCAAATCATCCACCTACTATGGATAAACATCTATATGTTGATCCTAAACTTAATAAACCTACTTTTATTAACTGGCTGTTAAAATATCCCTTCTATCATTAAAAAAAAATTAAGGTCTTAGTCTCAACAACAGTCTTCTGAGTCCTATGGTAAACAACAGAAAAAAAAATCCTTCTCAGCATTTAAGTTTTTGTTTGTTTATTTGTGTGGGCTTTTTGTTTGTTTGTTTGTTTGTTTGTTTTACATAGTCTTTACCTTACAGGTTTTGGCATATCAAGTATACAACTGTTATTAAAAAGCAAATGCATTCTCTATCAACCTTACTTTATTTTTCTTATTAAATTTATTTATTAATTTTTTGTTTCAGTTTTTTATTTAAATTCTAGTTAGTGTATATATAGTATAATATGTCTCGGGAGTAGAATTTAGTGATTTATCACTTACATATAACACGAGTGCTCATCACAGCAAGTCCCCTCCTTAAACGTCCATCATTTAGTCCATCCTCTCTGCCCACTTCCCCTCCAACAGCCCTCAATTTGTTTTCTATAGTTAAGTCTGGTTTATGATTTGCTTTTTTCTTTTATTTCCCCCTATGTTCATCTGTTTTGTTTCTTAAATTCCACACATGAGTGAAAACATATAGTGTTTGTCTTTCTCTGATTGGCTTATTTTTCTTAGCAGACTACACTCTAGCTCCATCCACATCATTGGAAATGGCAAGATTTTGTTCTTTCTTATGGCTGAGTAATGTCCCATTGTACATATATACCACAGCTTCTTTATCCATTGTTTAGTCAATTGATATTTGAACTTTTTCCATAATTTGGCTACTGTTGATAATGTTTCTATAGACATTGGGGTTCATGTATCCCCTCAAATCAGTATTTTTGTACCTAGTAGTGCAATTGCTGAATTGTAAGGTAGTTCTATTTTTATCTTTTTGAGGAGCCTCCGTATCATTTTCCAGAGTGGCTGCACCCTTTCTCTGTATCCTTGCCAACACCTGTTGTTTCCTAAGTTGTTAATTTTAGCCATTCTGACAAGTGTCAGGTAATATCTCATTGTGGTTTTGGCTTGTATTTCCCTGATAATGAGTGATGGTGAGCATCTTTTTTACGTGTCTGTTAGTCATCCAGATGTCTTCTCTGGAAAAATATCTATTCATGTCTTCTGCCCATTTCTTAACAGAATTATTTGTTGTTGTTGTTGGTGTTTTTTTTTTTTTGTGTTGAGTTTGATAAATTCTTTATAGATATTGGATACCAACCTTTTATTAGATATGCCATTTGCAAATATCTTCTCCTATTACACTGGTTGTCTTTAATTTTGTTGATTCCTTCACTGTGCAGAATCCTTTTACCTTGAGGAAGTCCCAATTATTCATTGTTGCTTTTGTTTCCCTTGCCTCCAGAAACATGTCTAGTATGAAGTTGCTATAGCTAATGTCAGAGAAATTGCTACCTGTGTTCTCCTCTAGGACTTTGACGATGTCCTGTCTCACTTTTAGGTCTTTCATCCATTTTGAATTTATTTTTGTGTATAGTGTAAGAAAGTGGTGCAGTTTCATTCTTCCACATGTGGCTGTCCAGTTTTCCCAACATTATCTGTTGAAGACACTGTCTTTTTTTTCCATTGGATATTCTTTCTTACTTTTTCTGCACAAAAACAGACATGTACATTACTGGAACAAAGTAAAAAAGCCAGAAATGTACTAACAATTATATGGTCAATGAGTCTTCAACAAGACAGGAAAGAATATACAATTGAGGATTTTTTTTAATGGACTATCTATTCACCTAGTCAATATCTGAAACCCTTGTCAGGTAAACAATCTCTAAGGTCAACCAGATTATTCAAAATAACATGGACTTTTTTGGTTATTATCTCAAAATATCTGCTCACAAATAATAACTTTCAAATATGACCATAACGGAAATGGCAGCAAAGTATATGACACAGTGCCTCAGGCTCACATGTGTAACAAAAGTCAACACAAAAAAGAAACTTTGAGAAAAGCTTGATAGGAAATATCCAAACAGGTCACTTCTTGAGTAGGGTGATACATTGAGACTGATGCAAATTGTAGTTGCTATGGTGGAGTTCTGTGTGTGCAGCCCATAACCTAGAGTTATTCCATTACATTTCTATAAAGGTGCACACCATTGCTGTGATGCCATTCATGATGGAAAATGGACACTTATTTCCAAAATTAATCTAGCAATTTATTGTAGCCACTGATTTCCAAAGTAATCCCATCATAAGAAATGGCCATATTTGGGGCTTCTGGGTGGCAGAGTCACTTAAGCATCTGACTTGATTTTGGCTCAGGTCGTGATCTCAGGGTTGTGAGGTCGAGCCCCAAGTCAGGCTCTGTGCTCAGCATGGAGTCTGCTTGGGTTTGTCTCTCCTTCTGTCCCTCCTTCTCATGCTCTCCCTTCCTTTTCAAACAAACAAACAAATCTTAATTTTAAAAAACAGCCATATTAAAAGAAACATGTCCTTATGAGATACTAATATACTGTACTCCTCTCTCCTTATTTCCAGTCTATCTCTATATCTGCTTATGGACTAGCTCTTTTTTTAAAGATTTTATTTATTCATTCATGAGAAACATGGAGAGAAAGAGGCATAGGCAGAGGGAGAAGCAGGCTCCCTGTGGGGAGCTCCATCCGGGAGGCAATCCCAGGACCCCGAGATCATGCCCTGAGCCAAAGGCAGACACTCAACCACCGAGCCACCCAGGTATCCCTGGACTTGTTCTTAATACCAGTTTTACAGTCTGAACTAAATGTGTCTTTGAAATTGATCAAAATTGTTGTCACTTAATTGCAAATAGTCCCACACTTCCTCTATTTTTTTTAACATTTACTTCATATACAATTGACCCTAGAACAACATAAGGGTTAGGGGCACCAACTCCCCTACACACACACACACACACACACACACACACAGTTGAAACTTCACACAAAACTTCTGACTGTACAAAAACTTAGATGCTAAGAGACTACCCTTGGCCGGAATCCTTACTGATGATGTAAACGATCAATGCATTTTTTGTGTTATATGTAATACATATTGTATTCTTACAATAAAGTAAGCTAGAGAAAAGCAAATGTTCTTCTGAGAATCGTAAGGAAGAGAAAATACTTTTAAAGTACTGTTCTATATTTATCAAAAAAATCTTATTATAAGTGGATGTGTGCAGTTCAAAATTGTTTTCAAGAGTCAAATGTGATAGAGTTGATAAGAAGTATATGAAATTTAAAACTTTAATTTGACTCTGTAATTTAATGAAGCTTTGCAGGGGTAGGGGCAGGTATAGTAAGATAAGTTGAATGTATTTTGCATGTGAATTGCTTGTAGATCTTTGGAGGTCAGAGTGCACATTGTGGTGGGCAGAGTTATGGCCTCACAGAGATGTCCACATCCCAGGGTCATAGGTGGCATAGTGGTGAGAATAGCTGCTTTCCAAAGATGTTCTTAATTTCTGGAACTGTTTTAAAATTTTATTTTTATATTATCTTAATTTTATTTTTTGAAACTTTAAATATGTTTTGTTATATGGCCATCAGGATTAAGGTAAAGATGGAATTTAAGTTGCTATTAAATTGACCTTAAAATAGGGAGGATTTCCTGAATAATCCAGGTGGGCACAATGTAATCAGAAAGGTCTTTCAATATGGAAGGAGTCAGAAGAGCTACTATCAGAGTAATGCAAAATGTGAAAGACTTGACAGGCCACTGCTGACTCTGAAGATGGAAGGGGGTCATGAGCCAAGAAATTTGGGCAATCTCTAGATACTGGAAACGATAAAGAAATGCTTTCTTCCTAGAGCCTCCAGAAAGGAATGCAAACCTGATGACCCCTGATTTTAGTCCTGTAAGCCTATTTCAGACTTCTGGCTTCCACAACTATAAAATAATAAATTTGCACTTTTAAAGCCACCAGGTTTTGTGTTACAGCACCCACAGGAAATGAATACATTTGTGATGTCCCAGTAACTAAATCCCTGGACCCCAATCCAATGTGGATCTCGTTTGTGCTAAATTTTGCTCTTCAACAAATAGAATTATTATAGAATTACAGTATATATAGCTATTAAGTTCACCCATACACACAATCATTAGTTCAGCCAATCTGTATACATCCTAGTTAGTGTATAAGAAGATCATTCTATTAAAGTGAATAAAAGAATGAGCATATCTCTTCAAGAGTATAATTCCATGCTATTTTTTGCCTCTCTGCTTTTGAAAAACTACTCCACCGGTCTTGCCATTTTCTTATTAACCACATCCTTCCTTCTTTTACGAAATAATCCCTTTTGCCCTTGAAGATTCAGGTCATGGACAGCCTATTCCAAGCAACATCCCCAGGCCACAATTAGCTGGGGTAGATATTTCTTTCATATGTTTACTTATGTTCTACCCTAGTTTTCCTTATACATTTCTGCAAAATGCTATCCAGGTGTTTCTTTTTTGATAAAGAAAGCTTTTTAATGGGAACTTATCTATGCCTGATTTATCTTTGAAGCCCCTCTATCTTTGTGATGCTAATACAGCACTCACTAATATGTTGTTCCAAAATGAATACATGAATGAGTGAGCATCCTCTTGCTGTTTCTTTGGAACCTTGGTGAAAACAATTTCCTTATTCTTGAAAGAGTCCTTCTCTTCTTCCCCTTAGTTTATAAACATGGTCAGTTGTCTCTTAGCTTAAACAAAACAAACTCAACTAACCCTAAAGCTTTTTCTTATTGCACAATTCTGTCCCCTAGTATATCCCTTTAAAAGGCTTATAAGAGACATTCACATTCATTGTTTCCCCTTCCTACCCTCCAATTTGGTCCTCACATTTGGTAAAATGACTTTTCTTTCCATCTGTATTAGTTTCTAGGGTTGTCGTAAAAAAAGGACCACAGATTTGGTGGTGTAAATGACACGAATTTATTTTCTCACGGTTTTTAGGCTAGAAGTCCGATATCAGGCTTGGCATGTTTGGTTTCTTCTGAGGCCCCTTCTTGGCTTTAAAAGACTGCTTTCTTGCTATATCCTTGCATGGATTTTCATCTGCCACCCTCATAAGGTCTCTCTGTGTGTTCAAATGTCCCCTTCTTATATGGACACCAGTCTGATAGGATTAGGGCCCACCTTCCACACCTTATTTTATTTTAATTACTTTTTTAATGCCCTTTGTCCAAATACAGTCACATTTTGAGGTACCGGAGATTAGAATTTCAACATATAAATGTCAGGGGGCACAATTCAGTCCATAACATCAGCCACAGGTCAATACAAATGCTCTTCATAAATCCTTCAGTGACTTCATAGTGTCAACACAGTGAATATTGTTCAGTTCTTTCTGACCGAAATTCTCTGTGTTTTACAAAGGTCAGCCTTTCCTTCTTCCTGAAGCCCCTTTCCTCTTTTCCAGGCTGCCCTTACTACTGTCTTGTTTTCTTCCATCCCACCTGGCCCTTATTTTCTGCTCCTTGCCTTTCTGTGTTCCTTATATACACCCTCATCTGTAGTGTCCTTTCCTCTCTATGATGTTCACTAAGTAAACTCATCCAAATGTTTTGCTCCATATTCTATGTATATATTAATGAATGTCAGCTTTCAATTTCTATCTCATACCTCAGTGTTTAGCCCTTGACCTAATATTCAAATGCTCACCAAATATCTCTGTGAAATTCAGAATATTCCAAATAAAATGTGCTGCATTTATTTTTTTTTTTGCATTTGCCTTTTCATTTATCAGCACTTGCATATGTGAGACATCCATTTACCCATAAACCCATACCAGAGATGTCCATGTTTCCCTAAATTCATGGTTTTAATCCTCACCTCCTATCTATATCTCCAAGTCATACTTCTCTAGCTCTCCTCAGCTCATTGCAGCCTTATAAATAGTCTCTGGCTTAAGACACTCATTGCTAGTCTCCTGAAACCCTGAGATGACCTTTCAGCTGGCTGCTTGGTCTTATCTGTTCCCATATCCTGTGACTAGTCCACCCTCTACATTATTTTCAAAATGATGTTTCTAAAATTATGATCATTTTATTCCTTGGCTTGACACTTGCACATACTTATCCAAAGTTTTTAGGTTAAAGTTTGACATTTATTGTAAGTTTTATTATTTAGTCTCTTACTACCTTTCCAACATAAGCTCCCATCTTCCCATGATTATCCTTCTCTTTAGCTTATACAACCCACAAAAGATCAAATGTGATTGTCAATAATAAAAATAAGTTCAAATTATAATATAAATGGATTTGTCTTTGCTCTATCTTCTATTTATTTCTATAAACTTATCCATTACTACTTAATGAACCAATCATTTATAAACATAAACACAAATACTTGGAATTTCTCTTATGACCCCTCTCTTTGGAATTTCAGGTAAAATAGGAACATTCTACATGAATCATTGTCTAGAGAGTCTTCTTTGGTCATCATGTAATAGGGGATGGCATCCAACAAGGTTCTCTCCTTCCCCTTCAGTAGATAATCTGAATTTATTACCTAGTTCTGGTTATTCAGATGGGAAACACATTTCAGAGGAGGGAATTTTGGGGGGAGATAAATAAGTATGTACATATTTTTAACATCCATTACACACTTACCAGGTGCTAAGTACAGTGCTAAGCACTTTGAAATATCTATCTTATTTATTATTTGAAATAATCCTTGTGATGTAGATATTATTGCTATCCAGTCTTGCAAATGAGAAAGCTGAGCTACAAGATCACATGGGTGGCAAGCATTAGAAATAAGAGTTTGAATCCAGTCTTTGGTTATTGATGATAGACTATTATGCTTGATCCAAGACTTTCCGTAGATGTCCACTTTTTATTTCTATAATCAGTGATACCTTTTTGCGGTGGGGTGGGCAGGGGTGAGGAGGGCCAGAGGTAGAAAGAGAGAGAATCCGAAGTAGGCTCCACACTCAGCAGAGCCTGATATGGGGCTCAATCTCACAACACTGAGATTGGGACCTGAGTCAAGATCAAGAGTTGGATTCCTAACCAAATGAGCCATCCAAACACCTCAGTGATACTCTTAAATTTTTCTAAGTATATACATATTTCTGTAGGGTTCTTGGAGATTATTTTAATGTTACTAAGGAAAATATCAGTAAATAATTGTCCCCAAACTCAGTTCCACACATTCCTAAATACCATTTACTAAATGTCGATTTAACTAATAATTATTAACTTTCCCTCAGCTAGCAACAACTGAGACAGAAAATGAAATGGAAACAAAGAAACTTCTCTTTGTATTTATTTAAAACAAAATGAATGCCACACATTTAAAAATTTAGACTATACTGGGAACTTTTTTACTTCACAGTGATATGAAGTCCAATTTATTGCAATTTGAATTCTCTTTTAAACAAAACTTTGGCAAAGGAAATAATTGTTACAATAAACATAAACTTTGATTCAGGCTAAATATAGATGAATCTTAAATGTATTTTCCTAAGGAAAAAAAAAACAGAACTAAAAAGCTATATATTTCATGATTCATGATTCCAATCACATAATACTGTGGAGAAGATAAAGTATAGGGACAAAAAAAGACCAATAGAGGCACAGATTAGAGAAATATGGGGCAGAGTTAATGAAAATAAAGGACCAGGAGAATATTTTGACGTGATGGAACTCTTCTGGGTGAAAATAGTGTTGGATATATGGCTATATGCATTTGTCAACAGAATAAGACTATACAAAGAGTAATTACTACTACATGTAAATGTTAAAAACGTAGCAATCAGCCATGGTGAAGACATGGAATGTAATTTTGACAAATAATTGAATATGTTACAAGTGAATTACATGACTACACCAAGGAGATGGGAAAGAGAGAAGCAACTTATGGCAACTTTGGAACACAATATTTTGACTGAATATAGCACGCCAGAAAAAAAAAAAAGTGAACTACACACATATACTGTGTTCTAGTGCAACATGCATTAAAAATTCCTAAATTATTTTGTTTGCGAACTATGGTTGAAAAAAATAAATAAATGCAATGCAACAATGAGAGCCAGGTTTCTCAAGAAATTATAAAAAATAAAAAAGGGGGTTTTAATGAATCTTGTGATGCTGCAATGAATTATGTGTGTGTGTGATGATGATAGACAAATGATAGATAGATGATAGATAGATAGATAGATAGATGATAGATAGATAGATAGATAGATATGAATGCAAGTATTAATATACTTACACATATTTCCTGTCTCCATCCACTGAGAGCCACTAGAGCAGTGGCACTCCCTAGTAATGGATATACTTAGCACTCAGTTTTCACAGAAAATATCCCTTTCTTTTCTTTTCTAATAAAAGAAAGGGATATTAACTATAAAGAGCAAACTAAAGGTTACCAGAGGGCAGATGGGTGGGGGTATGGGTGAAATATGTGATGGGGGTTAACGAGGACACTGGTGATGAGCAGTAGGTGTTGCATGGAAGTGTTGAATCACTAAATTGTACACCAAAAAGTAGTATCATATTGTATGTTAACTGGAATTTAAATAACAATTTTTAAAAAAAGGAAATCAGAACTTCTTGGAGACATGCATGATTTTTGGACTGGGACAGTGATAGTATATGATGAGTGTGGAGTATTTTGTGTGCTAGAAGTTAAGGTTGTACTCAAAGTAAAGAAATAAACAAGGGGATCCCTGGGTGGCACAGCGGTTTGGTGCCTGCCTTTGGCCCAGGGCGCGATCCTGGAGACCCGGAATCGAATCCCACATCGGGCTCCCAGTGCATGGAGCCTGCTTCTCCCTCTGCCTATGTCTCTGCCTCTCTCTCTCTCTCTCTCTCTGTGACTATCATAAATAAATAAAAATTAAAAAAAAGAAATAAACAATCAAGAAACGATAGGAGTATGTTGAACATCAACAGTATGTGACCACTGATATGATGCAGAAACAAGGGCATATTGTCTCCACTGCTACCTTCCCAGTAATTAATTAACTAATTAATTTAAATTTAAATTCAAATCACCAAAATATATACATCATTAGTTTCAGACGTAACGTTCAATAATTTATCAGTTGCATATAACATCAGTGCTCATCATATCACGTGCTCGCCCTAATGACCATCACCAAATCACCCCCCCCACCTGTAACAACTTTCATTTTGTTTCCTATAGTTAAGAAATTCTCATGGTTTTTCTCCCTTCTGATGACTTCCCATTCAGTTTTTCTTCCCTTACCTTATGATACTCTGTGCTATTTCCTATATTCCACATATGAATGAAACCATGTCATAATTGTCTTTCTCTGATTGACTTACTTCACTCAGCATAATACCCTCCAGTTCTATCCAGTCTATCCAGTTGACTGACTCCAGTCCAGTCAACATAAATGGTAGATATTCATCCTTTTTAATGGCTGAGTAATATTCCATTGTATATATATATATATACACACACATCTTCTTTATCCATTCATTTGTCAATGGACATCTTGGCTTTTCCCACAGTCTGGCTAATGAGGATATTGCTGCTGTAAATATTGGGATGCAGACGCCCCTTCACTACATTTCTATCTTTGGAGTAAATACCTAGCAGTGTAATTGCTGGGTCATAGGGTAGCTCTATTTTTAACTTCTTGAGGAACCTCCATATCATTTTCCAGAGTGGCTGTACCAGCTTGCATTCCCACCAACAGAGTAAGTGTTCCCCTTTCTCTGCATCCTCATCACTGGTTGTTTCCTGTCTTGTTAATTTTACCATTTGACTTGTGTAAAGATAGTATCACATTGTGGTTTTGATTTGTATTTCCCTGATGCCAAGTGATGGGAAGCATTTTTACATGCATCTGTTGGCCATTTGTATGTTTTCTTTGGAGAATGTCTATTCACATCTTCTGCCCGTTTCTTGACTGGATATTTGTTTTTTGGGTATTGAGTTTGTTAAGTTCTTTATAGATTGTGGATACGAGCCCTTTACCTGTCATTTGCAAATATCTTCTCCCATTCCACAGGTTGTCTTTTAGTTTTGTTGGCTGTTTACTTTGCTGTGCAGAAGTTTTTATCCATGAAGTCCCAATAGTTCATTTTTGCTTTTGTTTCCTTTGCCTTTGGTGATGGGTCTAGCAAGAAGTTGCTGTGGCTGAAATTGAAGAGATAGCTGCCTGTGTCTCCTCTAGGATTTTGATGGATTCCTGTATCACATTTAAGCCTTTCATCCATTTTCAGTTTATCTTTGTGTATGCTGTGAGAAAATGGTCCAGTTTCATTCTTCCACATATGGCTGTCCAATTTTCACAGCACCATTTATTGAAGAGACTGTCTTATTTCCATTGGATATTCTTTCCTGCTTTGTTGGAGATTAGTTGATCATAGAGTTGAGGGTTTATTTCCGGCTTCTCTATTCTGTTCCATTGATATATGTGTCTCTTTTTGTGCCAGTATCATACTGCCTTGATGATTGCAGCTTTGTAATACAGCTTGAAGTCTGTCATTATAATGCCACTAGCTTTGATTTTCTCTTTTTAACATTCCTCTATTAGAAATCTTTTCTAGTTCCATATAAATTTTAGGATTATTTGTTCCAGCTCTGTGAAAAATGTCAAAGGTATTTTGATAGGGGTTGCATTGAATGGGTAGATTGCTCTGGGTAGCAGAGACATTTTAATGATTTTTATTTTTACAATCCATAAGCATGGGATGCTTTTCCATTTCTTTGTATCTTCCTCAATTTATTTCATAAGTGTTCAGTAATTTTTAGAGTGCAGATCCTTTACCTCTTTGGTTAGGTTTATTTCTAGGTATCTTATGGTTTTTAGTGCAATTGTAAAGGGGATCAATACCTTAATTTCTCATTCTTCTATGTCAATATGTGTATAGGTATACAACTGATTTTTGTTCATTGATTTTACCTCCTGCCACATTGCTGATTTTCTGTATGAGTTCTAGCAATTTTGGGGTAGAGTCTTTTGGGTTTTCCACATAATGTATCACATCATCTGTGAAGAGTGTGATTTTCACTTCTTCTTTGCCAATTTGAATGCCTTTTATTGTTGTTGTCTGACTGCTAAGGCTAGGACTTCTAGTACTACGTTGAACAGTAGTGGTGAGAGTGGGCTTACCTGTCATATTCCTAACCTTGGGGGAAAAGCTCTCAGTTTTTCCCTATTGAGAATGATATTCATGGCAGGCTTTTCACAGGTGGCTTTTATGATATTGAGGTATGTTCCCTCTCCCTCTACACTGTGGAAAGTTTTAATCAAGAAAGGATGCTGTATTTTGTCAAATGCTTTCTCTGCATCGATTGAGAGGATCATATGGTTCTTGTTCTTTCTTCTTCTAATGTGATGTATCATGTTGATTGATTTGCCAATGTTGAATCATTCTTGCAGCCCAGGAATAAATCCCATTTGGTGATGGTGAATTATCCTTTTAATGTTCTGTTGGATCCTATTGGCTAGTACCTTGGTGAGTATTTCGGCATCCATGTTCATTAGGAATATTGGTCTGTTATTCTTTTTTTGATGGGGTCTTTGTCTGGTTTTGAGATCAAGGTAATGGTGGTCTTACAGAACTAGTTTGGAAGTTTTCCTTCCCTTTCTATTTCTTGAAACAGCTTCAGAAGGGTAGGTATTATTTCTTCTTTAAATGTTTGGTAGAATTCCCCGGGAAGCCATCTGGCTCTGGACTGTTGTTTTTTGGGAGGTTTTCAATTACCGCTTCAATTTCCTTGCTGATATGGGTCTTTTCAGATCTTCTATTTCTTTCTTTTCAGTTTTGGTGGTTTATATTCCTAGGAATGCACCCATTTCTTCCAGGTTACCTAATTTGTTGGCATGTAGTTGCACATAATATGTTCTTAAAATTGTTTGTATTTCCTTGGTGTTGGTCACGATCTCTCCTCTTTCATTCATGATTTTATTAATTTGAATCTTTTCTCTAAGTCGGCTAGGGGTTTATTGATCTTACTAATTGTTTCAAAGAACCAGCTTCTGGTTTTGTTGATCTGTTCTACTGTTGTTCTAGTTTTAATTTCATTTATTTCTGCTCTAATCTTTATATTTTTTCTCTTCACCTGCTTGGTTTAGGCTTTATTTGCTTTTATTTCTCCAGCTCCTTTAGGTGTAAGGTTATTTTGTATATTTGAGATTTTTCTTTTTTCTTTTTTTTCTTTCTTTCTTTTTTTTTTTTTTGCAAAAAGCTTATATTGCAATGTACTTCCCTCTTAGTACAGCCTTTGCTGTATCCCAAAAGTTTTCAACAGTTTTATTTTCATTTTCATTCATTTCCATGAATTTTTTAAAAATTATTTAATTTATTTATTTATGAGAGACACAGAGAGAGGCAGAGACATAGGCAGAGGGAGAAGCAGGCTCCCTGCAAGGAGCCCAATGTGGGGCTAGATCCCAGTACTCTGGACCACGCCCTGAGCTGAAGGCAGACACCCAACCTCTAATTTTTTAAATTCTTCTTTAACTTTCTGGTTGACTCATCCATCCTTTACTAAGGTGGTCTTTAAGCTCCAAGAATTTGAGTTCCTTCCAAATTTCCTCATATGATTGAGTTCAAGTCTCAAAGCATTGTACTCTGAAAATATGCATGGAATAATCCCAATCTTTTGGTATCATTTGAGACCTAATTTATGACCCAGTATGTGAGCTCTTCTGGAGAACGTTCCACATGTACTTGAGAAGAATGTATATTCTGTTGCTTTGGGATGGAATGCTCTGTATATATCCGTGATGTTCATGTGGCCCAGTGTTTCATTCAAGGCCTTTGTTTCCTTTTTGATTTTCTGCTTATGATCTGTCCATTGCTGTGAGTGGGGTGTAAAGTCCCCTACTATTATTGTGTTGTTATCAATTAATTTGATTATCAATTGGTTTGTAGAATAGGCTGCTCCCAAGTTAGGAGCATAAGTATAATTGTTAGATCTTCTTGTTGGAAACAGCCTTTAAGCATGAAATAGTGTCCCTCTTCATCTCTTATTACAGTCTTTTGTTTAAAACCTAATTTGTCTGATAAGAGGATTGCCCCAGTTTTCTTCTGAGATTTATTAACATGATAATGGTTCTTCACCCCTTTACTTTTAATCTGGAGGTATGTTTTGGTCTAAAATGAGTCTCTTGTAGACAACATATGGATGGGTCTTGCTTTTTTTTCCAATCTGACACCCTGTGTCTTTTGATTAGAGCATTTAGCCCATTTACATTCAGAGTAACTATTGAAATAAATGAATTTGGTGCCATTGTATTACTTGTAAAGTCCCTGTTTATGTAGATTGTCTCTGTTTCTTTATGGTTGATGTTAGTTTTGGGTTCTCTTTGCTTACAGGATCCTCCTTAATATTTCTTACAGAGCTGGTTTAGTGGTCAAATATTCTTTTAGTTTCCATCTGTCCTGAAAGCTCTTTATCTCTCCTTCTATTCTGAATGACAATCTTGCTGGATAAAGTATTCTTGGCTGCATGTTTTTCTCATTTAGTACCCTGAATATATCATGCCAGCCCTTTCTGTCCTGCCAGGTCTCTGTGGATATGTCTGTTACAAGCCTAATGTCTCTACCATTGTAAGTTAAGAATCTCTTGTCTTCAGCTGCTTTCAGGATTTTCTCTTTATTTTTGAAATATGCCAGCTTCACTATTATATGTTGGGGTGTAAATCTATTTTTATTGATTTTGGGAGGGAGTCCTCTCTACCTCTTGGACTTGAATGCCTGTTTCATCTCCAGATTAGGGAAGTTCTCGGCTATGATTTTATTAAATATATCTTCTTCCCCTCTCTTTCTTCTCCTCCAGGGACCCAAATAATTCTAATATTGTTTCATTTTATGGCATCACTGATTTCTCAAAGCTTCCCCTCATGGTCTATTAGTTGTTTTTCTCCCTTTTCCTCAGCTTCCTTCCTTTCCATCAACTTGTCTTCTATATCACTTACTCTTTCTTCTGCCTCATTTACCCTAGTTGTTAGAGTATCCAATTTAGACTGCATCTTAGTTAGAGCATTTTCAATTTCAGCCTGATTAGATTTCATTTCTGCAGTAAGCTATTCTCTAGTGTCTTTTATGCTTTTTTCAAGTTCCAGTAATGACTTTATAATTGTTATCCTGAATTCCATCTCTGACATTTTACTTATATCCATATTGATTAGATCTGTGGCAGGGAATATTATTTTTGGTTCTTTCTTTTGTTCTGAATTTCTCCTTCTAGTCATTTTGCACAGAGAAGAATGGATGAACAAAATAAAAAATATCAACCACGACCCAAGTGAATTACACACTAGACAATTCCAAAGAGGTCAGAAGCCAAAAAAGAAAAAAAAAGAGAGAGAAAAAAAGGTGGAGGTGGGAAGAGAGAATATAATCCCACAGGGTGGAAGAAACAGGGTGATCCACTTGGTGTTAGGTGCATTTTGGTCCGTGTGTTAGAAGATACTAAATCCCAAAATTGTAAAGAAAGCAAAACTTCTATATGTATAAAATTTGATACAGTGAAAGGATTTAAAAAATGATGAATATACAATGGAATATTACTCAGCCATCAGAAGAGATGAAAACCTATCATTTACTTAAACATGGATGGAACTGGAGGGTATTATGCTGAGTGAAATAAGTCAGTTTGGAGAAGGACAATCATCATATGGTTTCACCCATATGTGGAATATAAGAAATAGTGAAAGGGATTATAAAGGAAAGGAGGGGAACTGAGTGGGAAAAATTAAAGAGGGAGACAAACCATGAGAGACTCCTAACTCTGGGAAACAAACAAAAGGTTGCAGAAGGGGAGGTGGGGGGATGGGGTAACTGGGTGACAGGCACGGAGGAGGCAATGATATGGAATGAGCACTGGGTGTTATACTATATGTTGGCAAATTGAATTTAAATTTAAAAATGTAAAAAAACATGATGACTATATCTATAAAATGTAAACATAAAAAATAAAAGTTAAAAAAAGACTTAAAAACAAAGAGTTGATTAAATAAAAAAACTAGCTGAAAATGAAAAAAATAGAAAAATTTTAACTGAAAGATAAATAAATCTTTTGAGAAAAAAAAATCTCAAATTTTATAAACTATATTCCCTCAGCACTGGAGTTTTGCGGCCCTATGTAGTCTGTTAACTTGTTATTCACGTTGTTCCAGCTTGACATCCAGGAGTGGGGCCTGTGGTGCTGATTCTCAGGTGCCTTTGCCTGGGCAGTGTTGTACTACCCCTTGTTAGGGGCCTGGGCTTAGTATAAGCTGTTTCTGGTTGCTCTGCATGGCTCGTGTTTCCTGAAGGTTTTCCGTGCCTCTTTAGAAGATGAAAATACAAATGGCCGCACCCATATCTCCAGCCTTGGAGCTGAAAGATTGAGGTCCCCTCTCTTCAATAAACCCTCAGAGATAAGTGGTCTTCACTTTTGTGTGGGCCAAACTCTGCAGACTCTTACAGTGCCCACCCACACAGATCCTTCAGGAGAAGGCATAGGGTCCCTGCATTCCTAGCCTTGGCAGGGCCCACACTGAGATGGGTCACCCAGTCAGGCCGTGGTTCATGTTTTATGTGAACTGAGCTGAAAGCTGCCTCCTGGGCTTGCTGACCACATCCAGTTTCCTTGTTCCAATGCTTGGGAAGTCTGTCAGCTAAGACACCTCTGTTCTTTCTGTGACCCCAGGGATCCTGAGATCACACTGTCTTACTGAAGATTGTGCGCTGCTTCACCACCTGAGCACCTTTCAAGTGGGGACGTCTCTGACTGGAGCAGATTTCTAACATGTCAATTTTGTGCTCTGGGGCTATATTACTTTCTGATAGCCAGCTTTTGGAGGGTCCCTTGCCTTGCCATTTATCTTCTTAATCTATCCCTTTAGATTCACTTCTCTGCACCTCCTACCTTGCAAAAAGTGATCGCTTTTCTATTTGTAGAATTCCAGCAACATCTCAGGTTGAATTCATAGATGTTCAGAATGATTTGATAGTTATCTATCAAAATTTAAGGGACCAGATGAAATGAGGTCTTCTACTCCTCTGCTGTCTTGCCTCCCTTAGAAACCACCCTTCCCAGTAATTTATAACTTCAGTACAATTGTGAGGAAATATCAGCCAGATGCAAATTGACAGACATTTTATAAAATAACTGGCCAGGACTAATCAAAAAGGCCAAGGTCATGAAATACAAGAAGAGACTGAGGGACGGGGTCATGGATTAAAAAAACATAGAAGACATGACAAATAAATACAATGTGGAATCCTAGATGGAAACCAGGAACAAAAGAGGGAACTGGTGGAAAACTGGTGAAATTCAAATATTTTAACACATTTAATAAATGTATTAATTCACATAAATGTATAATAATCATGTTCTTTGCTTTAACAATTGTATGATTGTGTAAGATGTTATTAAGGGAAGTTGAGTGAAGGCTTTAGTAGACTTCCTTGTACTGGTTTTATAATTCTTCTGAAAAATCTAAAATTATACAAAAACAAAAAGCTAAAACTATTTAAGTCCAAATTACTAGTATTTTAATTATTTTTTTAAGAAAGTAGGTATTATGAAAACCTCCATAATAATGTGAAGCTTAGTAGAAAATTTTAGCAACTGTATTAAACATGAACTGGACTTCTAAAATCTTTTGAAAATATATTTTTATTTTTTCCCCAATCTCTAGGTTAGGAAGAGCAAAAGCAATAATAAAGTGATAAATGAGTAATGATAATTTTAAACATTATATTGTTAGTAATATATTTAACTACCCATACAAATAATACTTATTACATCTTTCTCCCATGGATATTTTACTTACAAAATATCTACAACATTCAAATTGCTTATACCACAATGAACCCATGGAGTGAAATTGGGGTGGAGGAAAAAGGGAAGACAAGTCATTTGTAAGGGGCCTTAAAAAAACTTACCTATGAATTACATCTGGTTTTGCTCTGAGGCTGGAGACTTTTGAACTTATAATTGTTAGAATAGCAATTTTCTCACATCCGTGTAATGTAAAATCGAAAAAGTTTCTACAAACAAATAACATACTGTTGTAGACCTATTTAACAAAGCTTCATGGAAGTTTATTTATTAGGGTGTTGCTCTGTTAAAAATAGTGTTTTGGGATTTACCCAGATCACTATTAAATTACATCATAGGCCAAAACCAATTAAAATGGAACTTTTTTTTTTTATCTCGGCTATTTGGAATATGTGCCTAGCGCATAATTAACTGGAATAGGATGGGCAATGAAGGAAGAGTACAATGACAGAAAGCAGCCAGATACCAGAACAGAATGGAACAAAACAGTGTTCTTAGCCTTCGGATGGATGGATCCAATGAGGATATATCAGAAAATATATATATTTTCTAACCAAATACTTACCCTCTCCCCATCCAAATATACTCAAGCTTATCCTATCAAAATTTTCTGACATTCAAAAAAGGTTTATAAACAGCTTGAACCCCAAACTTGAAATTAAGCTGAAAAGTGCCTTGTATTAAGAAAGTTAATACGGCTTTAAAATGTTAAAGTAGGGATCCCTGGGTGGCACAGCGGTTTAGCTCCTCCTTTGGCCCAGGGCGCGATCCTGGAGACCTGGGATCGAATCCCACGTCGGGCTCCCAGTGCATGGAGCCTTCTTCTCCCTCTGCCTATGTCTCTGCCTGTCTCTCTCTCTGTGTGACTATCATAAATAAATAAAAATTAAACAAAAACAAAAAACAAAAAAAATGTTAAAGTAGCTCTTTGTGAAAACTCAATCTCATTAATTACAAACACAGAAAGCAGAGTGATGTTTTGCACCAAATTTTAAGCTGGAGTTGTACTGTACTTAACATGTTACTCCAATAATCTGAAGTGTTGAGTCAGCTGGTCTGTCTGGCAAGCTGGTTGCTTTATCTTCATAGTCATTCTCATTTCCAAGCTGGTGCTTGACCAAAGATTGGCCATCCCTGAAAGAATTAGAATTACTCTTTGGGCAAAGAGATATGAATATTGTTCTGTTCTCTCACTGGGTCCTCCATTTAAGTCTTTGGGATTTGTGGTGTATTTCTTACTTTTTAAATTTAGATTCAATAAGCCAATATATAGTACATCATTAGTTTCAGATGTAGTGTTCAAGAATTCATCAGTTGCCTATAACACCCAGTGCTCATCATGTTGTAGTGTATTTCTAAAACCTTATCCATGGTACTTGAACACTGGGTGTTTTAACTCCCAAGTTTAAGAACAGGGATAGCAGACATATCATAATCTTTGCACATTTTTCTACTTTATCTCCACATCATTCAAAGAGGGACATTTTTCACACTGACTTCCAATACTACTAAAAGATAAAACACGATGAGTGCAAAGATCTGTTTGGTGATTGGGTGATATTTAGTTATTTTAGTAACCATGTCCACTGACACATAACTACATAAATGAGTTTTTTAGATAGCATGTATGTGTTCCATAGCTGGAAGAGGCTTAAAGCCAGAGTTTTCAGTATAATAAAATGATAATTGTTGACATTTGGCTGAACAACATACACAGTTAAAGCAAGTCACACATTTGGCAAACATTCTAAGATCCCAATTTAGCAGGCACTTCAGTATAATTTGGCTTATGACCAGACTTTTCTTAGATTAGGGAAATGGCAGGAGTTCTGTGTTTTACTTTGTGCCCTAAGGACGGCAGCTGATAAATACATGACTTTCTCCATAGGGGGAAAGGAGAATATGTATTCCAAGGGGAATATCACAAATAAATTAGACTAGAAAAAACAAATATTTCTTTGTGTATAATGTTATTAAAATTACTTAATAAGACCCTTTTAGTAAGTCATAACATCACTTTTCTAAAATGAGTTATGTATTTATTAAGTCCTAAACCTTACCGATGATATAATAGCAATATTCAACTATGAAAAGTAATCATGAAAACTTTTTTTTAAAGATTTTTATTTATTTATTCATGAGAGACAGAGAGAGAGAGAGAGAGAGAGAGAGAGGGAGGCATAGACATAGGCAGAGGGAGAAGCAAACTCCATGCAGGGAACCTGACATAGGACTTGATCCCGAGTCTCCAAGATCACCCCCTGGGCTGAAGGCAGTGCTAAACTGCTAAGCCACCAAGGCTGCCCTCATGAAAACTTTTGATTGAGAAAATATTCCTTTGAACTGAAAAACCAACAGCAAAATCTAATCATCCTATATTAATCGAATATCATAAGTAAACTCTTATAATTTTGAAAAGAATAATCTTTTACTGTAGTGCTTGGTACACAAGAGAGAGCATAGCTTATATTTTATAGGTAAAATGATCATAAATATAAAGAAATAAAATTAGCTTGATTTTAAAAAATCAGTCATCTTTATATATACTGAAATGTGAAAATATAATGTAATACTTTGCATTCCACCTTTAAGTAAATGAAGGCCATATCTTGAGTATTTTGATCTTTTATCTAGTTGAAAACAAGACAACTTTTTTGTTTCTTTATTCTTCACAGACAAGAAATCTTTTTTTTTTAAAGTTAATTTCCTGACTTAATATAATGAGCATGAGGGTAGCCTAATACATCTCTATTCTTGACTTCTGAATAAGATTAATCAAAGATGTCTTCCATTTTCAAGTAAGATGGCCTTTTACATCCACTAGCCACCTCCTACTATATTTGGAATACACATTTTCAGATAAAACATTGGATGACAAATTTGAATGTGTAGTTTGTTTTTTAAGTGGTAGATACAGCCAAGTATGAAGTAATTTGGCCACTGTTAGAAGATGATCAAAAGGATTTTAAAGTCTGTTTTTTGTTTTTTTTAAATAGGACAATACTGAAGCTACAACAGCAATTGGTGACGGAAGTAGAGTGCTCTTTAATAGATGTAAGTCACACTAATTATTAAATCTGAATCAGACAGGAGATGAATGATATCATTATCCACAGCTCTAGTGAACAACTTCCAAATATGAAGGGTTACATAGGGATTGGAAATAAATTTATTCAAAGAGACAAAAGATGGATTGTTGATTCCAATGGACAACTTGTCCTTTTGAACCACTGAAAATGTTATAATCTTTGCTTTTTTCCAAAGTGAAACAAAATTTGTATTAAGAGAAATATTGTTTATTTTTGGTAAACCAAGGACTTTCAAAAAATCATGATTTATAACAGTAAGAAAACATAGTTAATTACCAAGGACTACATAACTTGTCCTTGAAAATCAATACAAAATGTTAATAAAAATAGAAAATCAATTGCCCCTCATTGGCGATTTGCCTGCTTTACATGTAACAATCTTCTTGGAAGAGTTTTTATAATGTCTCACTCACATTGTTTATCATGTTGGAGGAATAGCAAGGGAGATTAAAGACCATGATAGGGTTGTTCTGAATTGAATAAGGTAGGAAAAAACATTAACTGATTTCAAAGACAGTGAAGGAATATTTAAAGAATGATGCCAGTTGTCCTGACAGGAATTGTTTATCTACATGTATCTGGAAGTGGAAAGCCTGCGAATATTCTAGGATAACAACCAACCAGGGAAGAGCTGATATCAATATGTAAACATTTCAGCTCATAAATTTGAACAGTCACTGTAAATGAGTGAGACTGTTGTTATACAGTCATAATCTAAACTAAATGTAAGCTTTGTTCTCCTCCCTTGGTTAATACTTATTTCCTTCACCTAGAGAGGTCTTTGCAGCTTTCACCCAGCACCACATGCTCCTCTCACACAAAACTAATAACTGAGGTGGAGAGGATCCAAATGAGAGCAAACTCAAAAAAAAAAAAAATCCAAAATAAACTTCAGAAATGAAAGTAACTTATTCCCCTTGTTCTGATTCTATATTTAACTAGTTGGGTAAATTTTAGCCATAAGATAAAGAAATTAAAAACTATTATCAAGGTGGCTGGACTCTTGATTAATATATCTTGGTGTGCTTTCAAATCCTTTCAGTTGAACATATGACACTCCAAAACCAGAAGAAAATACGATTTTGTAGCACTAACTCATTTGTATCATTCACAAACATTTAGTTAGAGTAATCAGAATCTTAGTCTGTGATCTCTTTCTCCTCCATCTACTTCTTTTCTCTTTGCTTGTCTTCTTCTCTCTCTTTGCTTTTTCTTCTTTACTCTGAGAACTGCAGACATGGCTTCCAACCTTATAATCTGTGTCATTGGTGAGTATCATGAGGCTCCACTTAACTTGCTTATTTAATCATAATGGTCCTAAAATCCACATTTGTTACAAAATGAGATTTTTTTTTTCTCCCTCTGGAATAGCCAAGCACATGTAGGAAAAAGGAAATTCCATTAATGCATCTCTATCTGGTCAGTGGAGGTCTGCAGGTCTGAAAGACTTGAA
This sequence comes from Canis lupus baileyi, assembly GCF_048164855.1. Classification (NCBI taxonomy): domain Eukaryota; kingdom Metazoa; phylum Chordata; class Mammalia; order Carnivora; family Canidae; genus Canis; species Canis lupus. The sequence goes on along the minus strand of NC_132867.1, from coordinate 26,877,126 downwards.
ACCTCTAATCTCACAGGGCTAAAAAGATGAGATATGAAAGAGAATACCAACTCCCTGACATGTGCTTACTACAAGTCTCAAGTGTCCCCCACATTTACTCATGATGTGGATAAATTTCAGGGTGAGTGTGGATGGCTTAATTCACCAAGTCTTAACCCAAAGTAGATTTAATCCTTTAATGCAAATAGAAGACATGAGATAAGAAACCAGACAGAATGGATGGCTTGTCAAAAATATTTAGAAGACATAAAAATAAACGAGGAATCACACAAATATGTATTGTTTTATCTCTCATCGTGATGATGACTGTAGGAAAATTAGATTCTGGCTTCATTGCTTATAAATTGAGTCTAACATTATTTATTCACACCAAACAGATTAACATGTTAAAATGTTTCAAGTCTCCAAAAGTATTTGGAGTTTCTTAAAATTGTCCCAGATTTTGACATTTCGGAACTCACTGGAATGCAAACAAATTTGCTTGATTTTTCCTCCCTTCATTAACTCTTATGTGTTATATCGGATCTCTTTTCTGTGTTTGGATAATGAGGACTCAGGAGTCTCCTGGCTTTTGGATCACACCCATTTTCAAGCACAAGTTTGTTTTGGATAATTATCATAGTTCTTTGGGGGTTTAAATTTCCAATCTAACCAAAAAACCTCAAATTTATGTCTAAGTCAGGCTGCCTTTTTACCCTTCTATTGAGGTCCAATTCATGGCTAGTAAACTCTTCATGGAAGAAGGGCTAAAACTCTGGGTTTTGTATATCTGTTTTGTTGTGTGGTCTACTTCTCCTCTCTAGATATCCTGGATCCTCCTGAACTGAGAGAAAAATAGAGTGTTTAGAGAAAGAGGGCAAAATTCTTCACATCTAGGTCGGATTATTTTCAGACTTTCATTGTCAGTGTGTCCAAATGTGGCAAGCATCCATATGTCCTCTCTTCCAAGATCTTGTTAATGGAACCTTGAAAATTTCTCTTTGAGGATGTACACACTGAAATTTCCTAATATTAATTCTCTGGGTGTTTTCTAACCCATGTTTAGCTCTTGCCTTAAGGTAATCTTCCTCAAGAGCTAGTTCTCCTCCCTTAGGCAGCTAGTTCTTCTTGGTTAGATCACATTAAGTGATGTCAGTTGTATATCATGACATCTGCTTGACCTGCAAGAAACACATGAATTCATTCCAGAGTGAATTTGTTTTATAGTTTATGTGATTGAATGTGCACTAAACAATTTGATGGAATTATCCGCATTGTTGTGCAGCAGGGTGGTACTGCCTGCCACGAGAAGCACCCACCGGGAATGTGGGCAACATTGTCCACATTGCAACTCTTGTCCTTCTAGAAAGAGTTCTAGAAAGAGTTTCTATTTAAAACAAATAGTTAAATTTGTGCATAATCTAGACCATCTCTTCTATGGAAAGAGGGAAGATGGTAGGTTGCTTTTTAATGAACTTAAAGAAAATGAGTTATACATAAGCAAGTCCTTCATGTTAGTGTCTAGTTGCATATCTCTTTAGAATATTGGTGTGATTCTCAAATATTCTTACTACTTTGGGGTTTCAGCCAAAACTTTGGGAAAAAAAAATACTAAATACCCCATTTAGCACTCATCTATGTTTACAAGTCAATGTTACAATTTTGGCATAGTCTAGTCTTGCTGCATGTGTTATGTTATTTAAATTCAGTTTATGAGTTTAAAGCTAATGGCTCAAAAAATCTGATACCAATTATGATATTTGCTTCAAGCTTCAAGCTGATGCTCTTTATCAGATTTAAGAGTTTCTTTTGATTCCTATTTTGATTTTTTAAATATAAAACGGTGTTCTTCTTTTAAATGTCTTTTCTACATCTCCTGTTGAGCATCTGGGCTTTAACCATTGAGTCTATTATCTTAATGTAGTGAAGAACATTTATTCATATTAAGAAATTAACCATTTTGGAGAGCAGTCAGTTGCAAATCAATAGGAAACAAAACTAACAACAACTTAAACATTTTTTTTTTTTTGTCCTTACCTAAGTTAAGACATGGCCAATAGATAAGGCTGATTCAATTCTTAAACATACTATCATAGGTCCAGACTTTCTTCATATTTTCACTGTGAATTTCTGCCAGTTTAGCTTTTTGGATTTTATCCTCATGTTTTCTACTGAGTTGTCCCAAGGTAGTTGCTAGAACCTCAGACATCATGTCATTATTCAGGAGATGCAGAGATGGAAAAGGGTGTTTTTGAACCCTCTGAATCACTGGGAGGGAAAAAATGATTAATGACCACTCAAATAGTCTGGCAGATTTGTTAATATCTTGTTGATCCCAAATAACTATGTCAAATAGCATCCTCGCAAGGGAAAATATGGAAGAGAAATTTCATGGAGAAATTACTGAGTAAATAAATTTGTATTAGCACCAAGGAGAGAGGAATGGGTATTAAATGGGCATAGAAGTTGTCTACAAAACCATCTTTAAAGTTCTAGGTTAAAACGCAATTGCTTATGATGGATTTTTATGTCAATATTATCTTTTATTCTATAGAATATTTATTTTTTCCCAAGTAAGATTGATGACCTGTAGTTTTTCTTTATGACACATAATCCTTTTCTGGTTTGAGTATCAAGACTATATCAACCTATAAAACAATTTTGGGAGTGCTCCTACATTTCTATAGTCTGGAAAACTTTATACAGTTGTGGAATTACTTGTTCTTCAAATATTTAACTGAGCCAGCTTCAAGTACACTATATATCAAGCATAAATATAAATGCATCCAAAGTTTTATGGGCCTTCCTTTTTAAAACACTGTTTACTTGGTGCCCTAAAAATAAAGATAAATTCACTTAACTTTCCAGCCTTATAATATGTTCCAGAGTATTTGTTCATTTGCCTTTCAGAAAACTGGCTTTCCAGCATGGCTAGATAGGAAGATCCTCAACAAAATAAACATCTGGTTGTGTTTTATTTTATTAAAAAAAAAAGAAAGAAAGAAAGAAAGAAAGAAAACTCTACATTCCTCTCCTTGACAATGCTAGAATAATACAGTCACAAACATTTCACAAGGCCATATAATCACACTATTTGTATTTTATTACCTTTTTATATTATTAGCCATGTAAATACAGCTTCAGGAGAACCATGCAAGGATTTTACTAAAAGAAGTGCTGAAGCTAAAAACAGCTAATCGAAAACAGGGAAACAAAAAAGGACACCCAGTGGTTTGTTTTCATCTAAACAGAAATGTACATCACCTATCATAATTCAGAAAGTAAAGGTACTCAAAATACATGCATCGAGGCCAAAATACCAGAGGCTCTCTCAGCATTATCATGTTTTTTTTTTTTTTTTTTTTTTTTCTTAAATTTAAGATACTCACACAGAGAGAGAGAGGGGGGCAGAGACATAGGCAGAGGGAGAAGCAGGCTCCATGCACTGGGAGCCCGATGTGGGATTCGATCCCAGGTCTCCAGGATCGTGCCCTGGGCCAAAGGCAGGCGCCAAACCACTGCACCACCCAGGGATCCCATCATTATGTTCTTTAAACTAAACCATACGTTCTCACCTTTGGCCAACAAGGAACAAATCTTTGCACTTAATCCAAACAGCAGCATTTTAAAGTTGTTCCTAATTATATCTTTAGGAAAGTACATACTTCTTCAATGGGATACAATAAATGCCATACTTTTTTACTATACTGATCGGGAAGAGAAAAATAAGAGATCTAGTGTGTGGTTTTTTTTTTCATATTTGACATAATATGCATGATTGCAGAATAGCTTCAAGTGATGAGGGTCTCCTATTCTGCTTTGTGATTGGCCTCTCATAGGTCAATGTATTCTCAGACTGCATTTTTAGCTTTCTTATGTAATATTTGTTGTGATAGATGATTCGACCTTTCCTTAAACATATTGGAATTTTCACTACTGCTTATTAATTTCCTTGAGACTTAATTTTTTATCTTTCTGTTTGTTGACAATTACAGTTGTATGTCCTTTTTAGGACCCAACTCAAGTTTTGGATCCTTTCGGGACACCATGCTTGTGCTTATGCTCCTACTGGGCTTTCCATAAGTACGCTTAAATTGCTCTCCAATGTGCATAAATATGCCTACACCACGCCCCCAGTACACTTTTAGATAATATAATAGACATTTTTTTATTTGCCTGCCTGTTCCCACCCCACCATCTCCTACCCACATCACTAGACAAATGGATTCTCTCTCTCAACATTTTGATTGAATTAACACAAAATTTCTGGTTAATTATCCATTAGTGCTGAATTTAGAGAGGTCTTGATTACGGGGCTGGTGAGTAGATGTGACGTAGGTGTAGATTTAAGGCTTACTGCTATAGACGACCACTGTTGGATCCGAGATCCTTGCAACCACAATCCATGGGAGCATCTCCCTCTTCTATATTTCAGAGCCTCAGAGTTTTCTAATCTGGGCTCTAGCCTTAGCATGAGAGATCTGTCTTGCCTAAGCAATCAGTATTATCTGGAATTCTACAACCCTATTCACAGGTGCTTGACCCTCAGTTGTATTTTTCTCCAATTGCAGGAGACGGTCCTTGTTGGATACCCTCTGAATGTCACACTTCATCTTTAATGGTTTAATTATCCTTCATATTTCATTACTCCTCTGCAGGGTGTCAGTGCAGATTATTCCTTTGATACCTTTGAAATATCTGACTCCTAGCATCAGCAAGCAGGTTCACTGCCCCTGGGGATGTTTTCCCAAAGTAATATTTTAGCAAATTCTGTGGACTTAGGGCACCTTCTTCCAGGGATTTCCTTTGCCTTTACATGTCACAGAAGATGGATTTTTCCTTTCAAGTTGGAAGCAATTCTGTTGGAAAAAAAAAATAAAGGTCTTGTTACCTATAAGTATCTGTTTGATCACTTTTGCTCCCAGTGGGCTTAATACAAGACTTCAGGAAGCAGACTCCAAGGTGGAATTAGAAATGTAAGGGATTTATCAGGTAAGCATCTGAAAGGGCCCATGGGAGAGGGAGCAAGAGTCAAAAGGGAGAACTCATATCACGATGCAGGACTAAGACTTTTGACAGAAGAAAGAACAGAGAATCAGATAGAGCTTGAGACTACAGTGCATCTCTGAGCAAGTCTTGCATGTGTGGAAGCCCCACAGCAAATACCGCACATTTATGGAACCCGCAGTGGGGCAGAAATAACCAGATTCTGGTTCCTCACTGTGCTCAGTCCCTGGCTGGGGCAGCTCAGGCTAAGTATGGACTCCCTGAATGATGCAGGAGGAGAATCCAAAGGTCATCAACTAACTACACTCCTCACAGTGTAGTTTTCCCTTAAATATCTGAGCAGCATCCATCTACGGCTACCTCACTTCCATATTCAAGAGTGACAATAACCAAAGGTGTAGCTCAATGAATAATAGGGAAACAAATGCCTTGACCTTGCTAGTTCAAGAATTAGACCTTTTTTTTCTTTAAGATTTTGTTTATTTATTCATGAGAGACACAGAGAAAGAGGCAAAGACATAGGCAGAGGGAGAAGCAGTCTCCCCGTGGGAAGCCCAATGGGGGACTTGATTCCAGGTCCCTGGGATCATGCTCTAAGCTGAAGGCAGATGCTCAACCACTGAACCACACAGGTGTCCCTCAAAAATTAAACCTTTATCAGCACATTACAAGTGTCTTGTGTCCCCTTCCAAGCACCATTCTTTTATCATCATCCATTCTTTTTTAAAGATTTTATTTATTTATTTATTTATTTATTTATTTATTTATTTGAGAGAGATCATAAGCAGGAGGGGAGGGATAGAGGGACAAGCAGGCTTTCTGCTCAGCAGAGAGCCCCACTCAGGACTCTGCAATCATGCATGACCTGAGCCAAAGGCAAACACAACCAACTGAGCCACCCAGAAGCCCTATCCTCACACATTCTGATTTCCAAACCTATATTTTTATTAGCTGTTATGGAACTTTATATAGCATTATAAAATATGTACTCTTCTGTGTTGACTTGATGTCATTGGCTCATGTATGCTGCCTTAAGCTAGTACCATGAAAAAACAGTTGCCATGAAAAATCATGTTAATGACTTGGTGCACATCTGCCCACATTTCTGTTGGGGTTATTCAGTGGAATTGCTGTATTCTGAGGATTTTGTATCTTCAACTTAATAGATAATGTCAAAATGTTTTCTGAAGTGGCAGTGTCAATTATACTTTTAGATAGCTTTTAAGACCATTCCATAAATGTGTAGTAGGATCTCCTTGTCTTCAATATTTTTTAATTAGATATTTTTAAATGGCCAAATCTTTTAGTCTCTTCCTTTTGATTAATTCAAATTTGTAGGCTTTACTTTTCTAAAGGAAGCCTTCTATCTAAAAGTAAAAATCATAATTGTCATTATTTTCCTTTTATTCAAACAATTGTTGCTATTTTATTTTGATTTTTAAAATTCTTCCTACAGTTTGCTGCAGAGGAGAACTTTAAAATATTCTCCTGCATAGTTGATAGATTAAATCACATCATTTATGAGATTACAATTTATTCCCCTTCAATTGTGTTGCCTCTTTATTAAATTCTTATGTAGTCTTCATGTGGTTTCAGGACTATTTCCTCTTTTTCCATGATAAGGCTATGGTTCAATGTCACAAAACTTTATGTCTTGTAATTTTAATATATTCCTTAATATTTGATGTTATCATTCAAGTAATATTTATTATATAGCCATAATTGTGTTAAAGTTATTTTGGAAAGTGTTTCTAGTATTAAATCCTCCAATCCAAGGACATAGCAATATTGTCAGTTCTCACATATTCTCAGATCTTTCTTTTTTCTTTCCTCTTCCTCTTTTCTTTCTTTCTCTTTTCCTTCTCTCTCTCTCTCTCTCTCTCTCTCTCTCTCTATCTTTCCCTTCCTTCTTTTCTACTTTCTTCCTATTCTGAGGCTATAAGTACTGTTTTTGGGGTGTGTGTGTGTGTGTGTGTGTGTGATGCTTAATTTTTACATTGAATGTTTCTTGTTGGAAACATGCAACATTCTTGTTGAATCATCTTGTTGGATAATTTTCTGTTTGTATATAATACTGGATTTCTACTATCTTCTGTCCTCTACAATTTATTTTTTTTAATCTATTTATTTATCTATTCATGAGAGCTACAGGGAGAGAAAATCTGATACATAGGCAGAGGGAGAAGCAGGCCCCCCACAGGGAGTCCCACTCGGGACTCGATGGAGATCCAGGGACCATGTCCTGTGCCAAAGGCAGACTCTTAACTGCTGAGCCACCCAGGCATCCCTACAATTTCTTTTATTGAAATTCAAGCTCATCTCCAGATGTTTTATTGGCATATGTTTAACGTGGGCAAACTACGTAGGCCATCACATTGCAGTCCTTTATTACTACATAATTAGTTTAGGTGGTTTGCTCAACGAAAAAAAATACTACTGCAATAATTTATACTAATAGTTAAAATCCACTAAGTGGATTATTGTGTATTAGGCCCTGTGCTCACTGCTCTATATATCTATTAACTCATTTACTTTCCAGACTCACATAGTAACTCTTACTGACCTCATTTTGTGGATAAGAAAAAATTGGGACTTCTGGGTGGCTCAGAGGTTGAGCATCTGCCTTCGGCCCAGGGCGTGATTCCGGGATCTGGAATCAAGTCCCACATCTGGCTCCTTGCTGGGAGCCTACTTCTCCTTCTGTCAATGTCTCTGCCTCTCTCTCTCTCTCTTTCTGAATAACTAAATAACTAAATAAATAACTAAATGAATAACTAAATAAAATCTTTAAAAGAAAATGAAGCACAGAGAAGTTAACTGTCCATGGTTCATACACCTTTTAAGTGGGGAACACAGATTTCAAAGCTAGGTTGACTGGTTTGGTTTGTGTGTTCCTAATCAGTGTACTACATGTCCTTTCTGTGCTTAAAACATGCACATGACAAATACATTTTGTAGCCTTAGAAGACAGAAAAGAAGGAATCCAGCATCATGGAAAGCCTGTATGGAATAGTATATGTATTATTGGAAGGAGCTAATGATAACAAGATGGCATAAAATAAGAAACATACTTGAAGTGAAAAAGCTCAGGCCAGTAGAAAAAAAAAATCAGGTAGATAGGTATTGGAGAAATACTGTTTTGAGAGGATTGATATCCTCTCCTATCCATGTCAGTTTTGAGTCAAGACATATGGAGCCAGGAATAAGTCATAGGTGAATTATATGGGGGAAAAGATATATATGTATATACATATATGTATATATGTATATACATATATATATACATATATATATAAACACTTCTGTAATAGGATTAGCTAAAATTATAGTCCTTTTAACACTTCATCCTTAAATATTAATGGGAAATAATATTAGATCTGTCCTCAACAGCTAAAATAACCTAATATTAAAATAATGACCCCAGTGGAGAGAAAGGGAGAGATATTGAGAATTATTTACTTTAAAATAATTGGCCCATGTGATTATCGGAATTGTCAAATCCAAAATCTGTAGGGCAGGCCACCAGGTTGGAAATTCAGAAATTCAGGTAAGAGTTGATAGTACATCTCCCCACCCAGTCTTATTGAGATATAATTGACATGTAACATTATTTAAATCTAAGGTGTACAACATGATGATTTGATACAAATATTGCAAAATGATTGCCATAATAAGGTTAGTTAACAAATATATCACCTCATATAATTATCACCTTGGTTTTTTGTAGTGAAAATACTCAAGAGCTCCTCTCTAGGCAACTTTCAGGTATAGAATACAATCTCAGTCATCATAGTGTACATTAGATCTCCAGAACTTATTCACCTTGTAACTGGAAATTTGTAGCCTTGACCAGCATCTGTTCCACCTCTACTTTCCTCCAACCCCACATCTGGCATTTTAAAGTGATATCAAAATTTAAAAGCACAAAGACATCCTTAAAATGGAATGGGAAAAACATGGCCATCACTGAGGAGTTGCAGCCAATTGGAATATCATCAGTTTCCACTTATTAGCTTTGTTTCCCAAGTTACATACTCTTGTTAAAACAAATAAAAATGTATATTATCTGTAGGTTTGAATCCATGTGTTCATACTGTTTAATGTGAGGATAAAGAATCAACTGTGTTTATTTCTTCTTTTAGCGATAACTGATGTTGCCAGCAATCTCCTTCTACAAAGAAAGGCAAAACATGCAAGATGGTTCTGTATTCAGCTGCATATAAAGTTCACTGACTATGAAAATGTGTTGCTTTTCTTCCTTTATTTCTGTTCTACTATTGTTTGATGCATTCTCAATGTCTTAGAACTAGATCCTCTAAATCTAGATTTTTTTTTCCAATTTCAACTTATTTTCCAGAGAAGCATTTCACCTCACAACTTAGACAATCTAGACCTACATTTCATTTATTTTTGTTAACACAATGTATTTTTTCTTTACTTCTCCAGTACAATGACTTGACTTGTGAGTATATAACATGGGAGATGCTGGAAAGGAGAATACCCAGTGACATCATCCCCAAAGATTCCAAGAGCCGTATATTATCTCTTCCCAATTGAAAACACTTTGTCATGCCAGATACAGATTGAGTGTACTGTGCTTCCCAAGTTTGATTTTATATTTTCTGAAAGTTAAGTTCATCTGTGGTTAGATTCTGATAGCAGAGCTTCTTGTATTCCCATGTGGCATTGTATAGACATCATAGACTTACAGTGTGTTCAAATGGACACTAGTGACTCATTTGTTTTTGTTCAATGATAAAGGCAGTATAAGTAAAGCAAACTTTTCCAAGTGCTTATAAACTAGTAACACATAGCATGAAGTGGTTCTGCTTGTTTTCTTTTATTCTTCATTTTGGTAAGAGATAGAAAATAGATAATTAAATATACTAAACTCATTGGGTATATATTTTTCTTAATTAAAGACAGGTAAATTTTCTGCGATTTCAGGAAATATCCTAGGAATGACGCAGTAGGCAATCAAAAGCCAAAATTTCTCTTATTGAAAAGAATGGTGGACTGAGCATTGAAAATTTAATAAAACAGAATGTATACTAACTGACCCTAAGGTCCATTCTAAGTGTAAAATGTAATCTTATACTTATTGGCCATTTCTCTGTATTATCACTGAGCCAATGCTTTTAATTGAGCCACAGGTTGTTTTTACTAACTTAAAAGGTTTTTTTTGCATGATCTCTGTGTGCATGTTACTCAAATATATCTAAACAACAGGGAGAATATGATTTACCTCTTCCTCAACATTCTGATGATTTCTTACAAATTACCAAATACGATTTCATCACTCCCAATTATATAAATGATGCTGGGAATTTTTGAAGGAATCACTATAGTGTAAAACATCTCCCTTGAGGGTCTCATCCATGCCTCTTTTTTGCCTGGACTACTTCCTCTTAAATAGATACCTATAATCTATTCTTGCGATTTGGCCACATTCTCTCATGCTGTCTGAATGGTGTTTTTAAGGTGGAAATCTGATTATATGACAATTCTAGCAGACTTCTTTTATAACTCCTCATGACTTTGAGGCTAAAAATGGAAATTTCTAAAAAGATACGCCATGCATGTTCAGATTCCTGCCCAAGTGTCTAGCTTTAAATTAGCACACACTTTCACCTTCATCTCTGAATTTCTAGGACACTGGCCTCTCTCTACTCCATGGTCCTCTATGGTTCATTTGTAGTAAACCTTTAGATTCTGGCTCAAATATCACTTACCCAAGAAAACTCTTTCTGGCTCATTAGATTAGGTCTCAGGACCCTCTATTTTGTGCCATTAATTTTTACCTTCATATCACTTATCACAGCTGTAATTTCATTATTTAAGTTATTGATCAAGTTGTAGTCATCTAAATAAACTGTAGCTCCTTGAGGGTGGAGACTCTACTCTTTACTAAGTCTTGTATCCCAACCACTAAGCACAAGGACTATCACATATAAAGCAGCTAACAAAAATTAATGGAATCCATGTGAATGAAGAATATGAGATTTTGGGATTCCAAGTGACTCATCCAAGGTTAATAGCTGGTAAGTAGCAGAACCAGGAATTATATCCAGGACTACCTGACTAAATCCCTAAACTAGGTAATGTGTGATTGCACCTCAAACACTAATTGGTCATGATGTCTTTCTTTTAAAATACTTTGGCATAGACACAGTGATTTTTATCTGTGCTCATTAATTTAAACTTTAATGCTAGAATAATCAGTTGTCTAATTGGGGATTCCCAATCTAAGAATGGTCAGTAAGTATTGTGCCAGAAACTCAACACACATGAAGCTTCAGTTGTTTTATCCACATCACTTCATGTTTTACTGATTAGCAAGCAGAACATTTTTAAAAAATGTTCTCACTGATAATTAAAAACAAAACATTCAAGCTATGTGTTTTGGTTAAATATTTCATTTTTAAAAAATATTATGTTTATTAATTTGAGAAAGAAAGAGAATGCATAAGCATTGGGGGGCAGCACAGGAAGAAGGAGAAGCAGGCTCCCCACCAAGGAGGGGGCCCAACATGGGGCTCAATCCCAGAACCTTGGGTTCATGACCTGAGCCAGAGGCAGATGCTTAACCAACTGAGCCACCCAAGCACCTTTTGGCTAAAATATTTTAAAGGTACTTTCTACTCTTGTATGAACAGGGTATCAAACCCAGGGTATCAAAGTGCTTGTGTCCACACCATTGATTTATGAGGATTTTTGAATTCCTAATGCAGAGAATAAGGTTAATAAACTATTGCCTCAAGTGAACCTTTAGTGTAAGAATGCAATAAGAACCTACAGAAAGAAAAAAAAAAAAGAACCTACAGAAAGACAAAGACTTATAATTTCATGGAGCTCACAAAACAGGTATTCTGAACTAGTTTGTATTAGTCCTTGCAGGGGGCAGAATATGGTCTTAAAGTGCTTTCCTTATAATTTTGTGGCAAAGTTGTACCAATTTCTAACTCTAATCTCCAAAATCTCTGGGGGCTGTCCTTATCGTCCAAATAAAACTCCAGAGATGCACACAAATGGACTCATATAAATTAACCTACTGTATTAAAACCTCTAGGTTAACAGATAATAGAATGAACCAATGTAAGTCTTCATAGGGCAAGAACAACTTGGTAAGAGATATTTAGGGTCTGTTACATTTTATTTTGGAAATCTCACTGAGAGCATCTTGAATAAAGCATAGGTGCACAGAACTAAGAACTGAGGAACTCTATGTTGAAAGTGTGGAAAGCTTTAGTAAACAGGCAGAAGATGCTAGAAATGTCCAGGGAAACTGTTATTAACCAGAAAAATAATGGCCAGGGGACTCCAAAAAGAAGGAGTTTAACTTTTCCCAAAGTTAAGACCACATTCCATGTTTTTAATGAAAGCACTTTAAAATGTGTAAGGCATTTTCAAAGTACTTAATAAATGTTGTGAGTGAAAAAAATGAATGAACCAACTTGGCAACAATTGAGAGAGACATAATTGATCTTTATTATTAAATAGAAAAATTGGCTGGAAAGTCTGTGTGGGTAAGGATTCATTCTGATGATATTATATTGTTTTAATTATAAAAAGTCTTGATTTTGTACAGCAACAAACATTTTTTAAAACCTTATTTGTATTTAAGACCTTAGTTGCACTGTTAAAATATTTCATTTCCTGGTTCAAGTATATTTGAAAGTAGTTGTTACATTTTAAATTGAGCAAATGTTCCTCCTCTGCATTTTTTGCCTGAGACAGAGTTCATGTGAGAAATTACATTAAGTTCAGAAATTTTAAATGAAAAAAAAAAATCCACACATACATAATTTCAACACTGAAACATCATTAACTTAAATTGTTATGTATATTTCTTCCAGGATAGACATTTAAAAAAATTTTATTGGTATAACTAGATAGGGATATTTTTAAAAATATTTTAAAACATTTATTTTTTTAATTTAAAACATTAAAATTTTAAATATTAAACATTTTTAAAAATTGTATTGGTATAACTAGATAGGGATATACTTTTGATCTAGATAGTCAAAAATGTAAAAGACTAAAAAGAAAAAAATTATAAAACGTCCAAGCGGTTGTTTTAATTTTCATATTATTAAAAAACGATTTTTGTATTTTAGCATCCAAATTGTCTCTGTATAGAAAATTACACTTGAGGGTAACTGGAAGGTCAGTCAGCTGAGCCTCTGGCTCTTGATTCTAGTTTGGGTTGTGATTTCAGGGTCTTGGGATTGACCAAGACCTATGTTGGGCTCCCAGCTCAGGGAGGAGTCAGTTTCTCACTCTCTCCCTCTGCCCCATCCCCTACTGTTCTCATGCATGCACTTGCAAGAGCTCTCTCTCTCTCAAATAAGTAGATAAATCTTAAACAAAACAAAACAAAACAAAAAAACCTGTGTGTGACAGTAAGCAGAGTGTTTATACCAGTACCTAAGTAAAGTGAGATCTAAGATACAGGTGAGAAACATTTCAATTTCTGTCAATTGGTCATGGACCTAATCAAAGTATTTAATTATTAGTATACCAAAGTCTCAGGATAATTCAATTCCACCTAAAAGGTGTTTCAAATGCATGGGTCTCAAAGTTTATAATATTCCAGTTAAGTCTAAGATAACAAGATAATTTAATATGGTCCTTAAATTATCGAGGAAATAGTGATAAAAATTTTGCTCAACCTCTAGATTGTATGATTTTTAGGAACTACAATCAACATATATAGCTTAAAGAAAGATATTTTGATTTTAACTTTAACCACAATGTGTCTATAATCAATACTGTTATTTGTTCCAGTGTTAATATTTTTCTGGAATATCCCCAGCATTATGCTAGGAAACAGGAGGAAAAGAAGTGAATAAAAAGAAATATTTTATTTTTTCCCTCAAGGAAACTATACATGCAACTATCTTTAATAAACTGAGTTCTGTGTGATTTTAAATACAAAACTTATATTATATATATTTATATATAGTTCTTATATATAAATATATATATTTTAAGACTTTATTTACTTATCTGAGAGAAAAAGAGAGAGAGAGAGAGAGAGAGAGCATGAGTGGGGGAAGGGGCAGAGAGAGAGAGAGAGGGAAAAGTATACTACTCACTGAGCAGGGAGCCCCACATGGGGCTTGATCCCAGGACCTTGGAATCATGGCCTGAGCCGGAAGCAGATGCTTAACTGCCTGAGCCACCCAGGTGCCCCCAAAGCTTATATATTTTAATTCTTCATAATTGTAAAGTCACACTCCAATAGGCTGCATAGTTTTGAAGCAGCTTGATGCCCAGATTGTATCAAAATTTTAATGCCTGATCAAAAAACTTAATTTTTAAAATTGTTGAATAATTTTGGTTTATGAAAAATTGAAAAATTATTTTGGCTATCTATTGTATAAAAAATTACCCCATGACTAAATGATATCAAACAAAAATAACTGGTATTATTTTTTGTAGATTGTGTGCGTCAGGGATTTACACAAGGGAGACTAAATGTGGCTTCATCTGCTTCATGATTGGGCCTCAACATGGAAGACCCAAATACCTGGGTATAGCTCAAACAGCTAGAAAGCAGATGGATCTGGAGCCTTTTTTACTCGCATGCCACCTGCCTGGGCTGGAACTCTGGGAAGATTGGGCTCAACTAGTACTCTCTGCCATAGCACTGATACATGGTCCTCCATTATGGGCTTCCTCTTAGCCTCAAGGTACTTGGAATTTTTTATATTATTGGTTCCAAGCTTAAAGAGCAAGTGTACCAGTAAATAAGACAGAGCTGAATGGCCTTTACCCAGCCTTGGCAGCCACAGAGTGTCACTTCCACCATGCTTTATTGGTTGAAGTTTTATAAGCTAGATTCAAGAGGAAAGGATGTAGATCCCACCTCTAGAAAAGAAGGGTGTCAATCACCGGCCATGATGTAAAATAAGCATAAACTTCCTATACTATACATTCAGAAAATATCATTTGTGAAATGAATTAGCCCTTCAGGGCTGCAGTTATATATATGCATACTTATATACTGATAAGTGTGTGTGTATATTTATATATATATACACACACACATATGAATATATGTTCATGTGTTGTCTGTGCATGAGCTATTTTTGTCAAAGTTGAAGTGTTTACTTTGTCTTGATATCTTTGGCATTTGTGTAGCAAAAATACATAGCCAGAAAAATTAATAATAAATAAATAATAAATTAATCTCTATCAGTGTACCCGGCATAAAGGTGATTTGGGAGCTGTCTACAAAAGATAGAATGATCATAGTGTAGTGGTTATTTATTTGAGTTTAAATATCAACTTGGAAAATAACTTGGACAAGTTATTTGATTTCTTTGTTCTTCAATTTCTGCACCACCAAATTGGAGAACAAATTAATCCTAAACACAGGGTTTCTGTGAGAATCAAATATGATAGTATGAATAAAAGCAAGTAGCATAGAACCTTGTAATTGAGAAGAATACAATAAAAGAGAATCTTTCCTTGGTTCAAACAATATGATTCCCTTCACAAGTGAAATTCTAATAATGACCTGAATTTAGCCAAACTTGCACATTTTCTCTTTAGCTTTCAGAGAAAGCTATCCATGCAGATAGGAGCCCACTGAAAACTCCATTTACTAAACCTAAAGGTCAGTTAGACTTTCACTTTGAAATCCAATGAATTCCACTATCATTGAGAACCAAGTCTGGACTCCTAGAATGTCTCAGTTATTGGCTCTACTTAAAGTGTGATTTTTACAGGTTCACTTTTCATTTGGCTCTGTGATTGCATCTTGCTGAGCCAAACAGGCTCTTAATTTACATTTGGCCTATGTGCATCAGTGGCAAAGTATCTTCTGTATGATAGTTAGAATATTGTAAAGCCTTCACTCCAGATATTCAGTTGGTTGAAGTTTACAGGGTGAATTTATCAAGTGTAAATCAGCCAGGTTGAGACCACATGCCCGGTGGGCACAGGTGGAAAAGACTCCACAAATAGGCTGGCATGGCTTACCATAGGGAGCTGTCTTAGGGATAAACCTGAATTTTTGAAGTCGTGAATCACACCTATAATCACAAAGTGACTTACACTATTCTTTGGCATCATTAAAGTCTTTAATACCATCTGGAAAGGAAAGGAGCAAAAGGTTTCCTAGTAGGTGGCTTATAAAACTCTTAAGATATTTAGTGATTACATGTAATGTTTAAAATATTCAAGGCACTTTTAAAGGAGCTATTTGAAGCACTCCAAATGATTACCTCTCCTAATTCACCAAGCACTTGCAAGATTTGACTTTTAACAAGCAAGACTGGTTTTGATTTATGAAGTGCAAAAAGGCACCTGAAAAAAAATCTACTTGAAATTTTGCTTCTTTTTAAAAAGGCTGAAAGACGGTTTTGTAAAAAAATAAAATAAAATAAAAATAAAAAACATAAATTCTCTTGTGCTAATATTTTACATGCCAAGTAGAGCCTGGAGCTCATTTTTACAGCTGTTTTATGAGTCTTTAAAATAGTGATTTATAATGGAAAGAGTGACACAATCTTAATTATAACGTGATGTACCAGGTATTATAATGAGCAAAGATATTTTTCTCAAGCACGTATAGCGTGAAACCTTTGCTGGAAGGCTGGTAGTGTGTTCATTATGATTATAATTCTTAATTATGCCTAAATCCCCACCTACAGAGTTTCTCTTCTTAATAATTGCTGTTATCCCTTTACTTTTCATCAGTAATAAAGATGCTGCAGCAAAATATTCCCAGAAAAAAATAAGATTTCTGGTTTTACTACAACATCATTGCAAAATGTTATTAGCACAACATGCAAAATTCAACAATTACATGATGGCAAGTAGTTTATAATTTTATTTAACAGTTATGATTTCATCTACCAGTTTTAGGCTCTGAGGAAGCAATAGTATACGTCCTCTAAAAGCAGACATTTGTCATCTACCAGAGGTTTGCTGTAAAGGGCATAAAGGCTCTGAGAAGTCTTAAATTTCTGAGACCTTGATGAGTGTTGAGGAGGGGAAGGTGTCCTGGAAAGGGCCCTTGGTTCTTAAAGTGGAAATGGATACCCTTTGGCCAATCTGCTTCTCCAGACACAGGAATAGGGAAAGCACCCTTGTCATATGATCAATGCCTACAGAGCGTGTGTGAGCATGAACACATGCACAAGCATTTGATTTAAACTGGATTTGAGAGTACACAGAGTGTTTTAGTAAATAGAACAATGATTAGTAAGTGGAAATAAAGAGTAAATAAAAATTTCTAGTAAATAAAAAAATATTGTTAAATGATAGTGAAGAGGCTTTAATAATTATGAACTCAGCAGTACAAATTTCTATGAAATATAAATAACTATAATTAATATGATTAATGTAATAGCAATACACATCCTAAAAATGTGACTTTTTTTTTTACATTAAGAAGATACTATATCTCCTGGCCTATAATTCTTAAACTAGAAATGATTTTATGGAGCACTTGGGGTGAAGGTGGTACTTGTTCATCTATCTATGGTATTTGTTATTCTACAGAGTAAATCATGGAACAGCAACATTATTTGTAACTGTATAATTCCCTCTGTGTACCATCCAGAAGTATAAAATAAAAATATGGTAGCACTTAATAATAATAAAACAAACACCTAACAAAACAGAGGAATGCTCCTATATGGAAACTCCATTCATCAGAAGCTTATTCAGGAAAATGGTAACAAATCACACAGGTATTTTATTGCTCCATTAGGAGAACATTGACAACAATTTTAATGCTTTAGGTCATTTTGTAGACCATATCTTAGTTCCCTACCCACATTATTTAAATATAGCTCAAAGCAATTATAACATGTTGCATAACAAAAGTATAAAAATATTTGTATAATGCATCTTATTGTTAAAGCTACCAGCAAAAACAATGGCCATATTATGGGTAGTTTAGACAAAACTGGTCTGTCATGGGAATGCCCCCTAATTTAGTCATGTCTAGAGAAATGTGGGCAAATCAAATAGTTTTCTTGAACAATTTCTAATTCACAGAGTAGATTTTTTAATTACTGATTAAGATCAGGGAATTACAAAGACTAGTTCAAATCATAGGAAAATTTAGAAGGAAAAAATTTCACCAACTTATAAACAATGTGTGGATAGTCGTGTTTTGTATTTTTCCATGACCTTCCTACTCACCGGTCTTCCGAACTTTTCATTGTGAACACTATTATATCGTGGTGAACTTTCATTAATTTTACGCAATGCACCTTATAGGTCTAATATGCACCAGTGATGGTGAGAGGCAATGAGGATACAAAAATAAAAGAAAAACTAGGCAAAATCTCTTATATCAAGAGCTCAGAATACACTGGCATTCCCCTGAAAACATGCTGCAACAACAGTAAAAAAAAAAAAAAAATCATAAGTAAAATTTGAAAAAAGACTACCAATAAACTTCCACCTA
This sequence comes from Canis lupus baileyi, assembly GCF_048164855.1. Taxonomy (NCBI): domain Eukaryota; kingdom Metazoa; phylum Chordata; class Mammalia; order Carnivora; family Canidae; genus Canis; species Canis lupus. The sequence goes on along the minus strand of NC_132867.1, from coordinate 26,858,708 downwards.
TTAAATGTTAAGTAGAATGATTAACACCATGTCAGTTTTGTGCCTTTATCTTGTGACTGCAGACAATGATTTACTTTGCTCTCTCACTGTCTGTGGGTTGGGTGGATTCAGGTGGGCATTCCCCTTCCCAAGGGCATTCTGTCATTTGATATCAGATGCAGCTGGACCTGGGGTGGAAGTTCAAGATGGCACCTTCACTTGGCCAGCAGTTGATGTGGGCTTTGGCTGGGAGGTTAGCTGGAACTATGGATAAGATCGTATATATGGTTTCTCCACATCACATAGACTTCTCACACCCTGATGGCTGATTTCTAAGAGCTGCTATTCCAACAGCTTCTACTGGCAGCTGCTGGTCTCTTACAGCCTGGACGGGTATAGTTTTCCCTTTCTTCTATTCTCTTGGAGGGAGCTTCTCAGATGCAAGAGGGGATATAGACCCCTTTCTCTCAATGGGAGGAGAGTAAAAGGATTCATGGCCCGTTTCCAATCTGCAACAGTCTACCACACACAGTTTTTGGTCAGAAATTCAGAGACCTCCCATTCACTGCTATTCCAGTCACTGCTGTTCCACACAGGCTCTGACTAGTTTTGCACAGGCACAATCTGATATCATCTCACTGTGTCTCACACCTTTCTTGCCCTGGGCATTTTTGGCACTATTTTGGAGAAGGCCCGTGGCAACCCAGTCAGCATAAATCCATGTTTAACATGGACACGTAGGAGAGTTAACACATAGCAGCAAGATTCCTGTCAATAGGTGAGAGGAGTCAATAGACAAATGTTTCTTCCTTTTTTCTCCCCACACAGAGGGTTCTGAGATACACATCAGATTGTCATGTGGGCTTGAACAACTTGTTGCTCTAAATGGTAGTGATAATGACCACGATGTGCTTATATACAAGCCAGAAATAAACATTAAGGTCATGTACTGAAATAAGTAAGAGAACAAGACACTGTAGGCTGGATTTTGTCTCCCCAAAATTCATAAATTGAAACTCTTATCACCAGCATGGCTCTATTTGAAGTAAGGAAGTAATTAATGTTAAAAAAAAAAAAAGAGTTGTAAAGTTAGGATCCTGATCCTGAATGATTAGAGTTCTAAAAAGAGACACTAGAGAGCTCCTTCCCTCAAATGGGAGGACACAGTGGGAAGGCAGCCATCTAGAAGCCAGAAAGAAGCTCCCATCAGAAACCAAATCAACAGGCACTTTGATCTCACACTTCCTAGCCCCCATAACTGAGAAAGTCAATCTGTTGTTTAAGCCATCCAGTCTATGGTATTTCATTATGGCAGTCTGAGTGGATTAAGACATGTGAGTAGTAAATAATCTTGCTTAAATAAATGGTTTGAATACATTCATCTTAAACTGTCTCCTATTCTTAAAAGATAACCTTGTAAATTCTCTGTAGGTTTGTGGGATGCAGTGATAACATTTCTAAAACTGTTACCTTAAAAAAAAATAAAAAAAAAATAAAACTGTTACCTTTTGGAAATAGAGAATTTCAATATGACATAGGGACTTGACAATAAGTCACAATCTTTTTCAGAAATGCAAATATTTCTGTACTTAGATATATATATATATATATATATATATAGGGATCCCTGGGTGGTGCAGCAGTTTGGTGCCTGCCTTTGGCCCAGGGCGCGATCCTGGAGACGTGGGATCGAATCCCACATCGGGCTCCTGGTGCATGGAGCCTGCTTCTCCCTCTGCCTATATCTCTACCTCTCTCTCTCTGTGACTATCATAAATAAATAAAAATTAAAAAAAGATATATATGTATATATATATAAATATATGTATTTATATAATATAAATATTTATTATTTTATATAAATATATTTTTCAATATAAATATTTCTGGCACTTAGGGCACCTGGGTGGCTCAGTAGGTTAAGTATCTGAGTCTTGATTTCAGCTCAGGTCATGAGCTCAAGGTTGTGAGATCGAGCTCCATGTCAGACTCCCTATGTGGTCCTCGAACAGATCATAGAACATTTCAAACCATATTATCTCCTCAGTGAGATTATGGTGGTGAAAAACGTCAATATGTCAGTGAGAAATATTTTTCAAGCTAGAAATCAGGAATTCCCTTTCCACAGACTTTGGAAGATCAGTTGTTCATTGATCTACTCAACAACAATACAATTATAAAGCCTTTTAAAATGTACTTTTAGTATTGGTTTTTCATATATTTCATATATTTACATAATAATGTAGCATAAACTTTGTCATAATTTTATATGAAAAGAATTATTGAGTTATTTTCAAGATCTATTTTCATTTATTGATTTGTTGACAGATACCATCATTATTAAAATGTTAAACATATAACCCTAAGCAGTTTTACCAAAATATGCTTACTCTCTATTTTGCATCTATGTAAGGATTGAATAAATTATTTCGACATTCATGTGCTTGGACCATGTTAGTTAAAATATTTCAGTCGTGCTCCCAATTTCAGCTACCATTAAATTTCTTGCCAAATCCTAAAACTCAAAGTTACTTTCGAGTATAGCACTTTATTTATGGGCTGGTTCCACTTTTCTATTTCCAGTCTCATCTTCCTCCTCCCCACTTTCTCTCCTAGCAAAAGATTTGTAATCCTCCCAACTATTTTTGTTTCTAGGCTATTTCCAGCTTTGGGCTTCTTATTTCCCACTAATTCACAGAATTAAGCAGCTCAGTTTCCAATGTCAGAGATTTTCCTACACTTGGGTACACTATGTCAAATGGAAAGAAGTTACAAATGTTTCAGAAGTATCTCAACTCCTTGTTCTCTTGGTAATTGCTATCAGGCATGTGACTTATGTCTATACCTTATTTATATTTTCACATCTCAAGATATGTGGAGTTCCTACAAGTTGTATGTTAAATTGAGAATTGTTGGGTTAATGACTCCACAGGTGGCCTGATGATAATGATTCAAGTCTTCCTTTTACAATAACTCTCTGCACTTATTTTGGGAAGCTAGGAACTAAAATAAGTCACTGGGTCATCCTCCTGCTTTAGCCAGCATGGAATGGATAGCAAATTCTATTCTTTGAACGTGTGCTTTCTTACTTGGGAAAGGATTAAACTTACATTTCTCCCTCAGTGTCAAATCTCTTTATTTATTTTAGGAGGAAAGTATTTTCCTGCCTCTGACTTTCACCCCAGAATCCCTTTGCAAAATGATTGGATCAAGATGATACATTCTTGGTAAAAAAAAAAAAAAAAAAAAAGCAGAATCCATAGCTGGCATATTTGGGGTTTGGTTTACCTCCAAGTTTCAATAACTGGCTCTTAAGGTAAGTCTTGCACTCATTTGTTCAGAGGCTTGATCTTTTTGATGGCTAAGGGCAAAGTGTTATGCATAGCTGGCTAATGACTCCGTGTGGAGGTGGTTCTAACTGGAGCAGGCACTAATTGGCAGGAAGGAAGGGATTCCAGAATTTAAAGGTGTTTTATTCATAGAGAACAGTTATAAAAAGAACCCAATTTTCTGTACTTTCAAAGTGATCTCCCTTAACCGACTCCATAGTAAAAGGTCTAGCAGGTGGTGGTAAATTGACAAAATTATGTTTAATGAAGGAGACTGACTCTAGCACATGTGTTATATCACTGTTACTAATTTCACGTAGCATCATTGCAAGGAATGGAAAATATACCCTTAGGGTTTTGATGTTGAATTTCACTGCATATTTTTTACCTTTCCTTTAACATATGCCTCTTTCCCCATACCTAAACCTGAAGTGGGTTTCTTAGAGAGATCCCATTTCTTCAGTGACAAAAGTGGTTCTAATCAAAATCTAATCTAAAATCAAATGACTTCCTATGCAACTGATGGGCAAGGGGCAAGCAGTTCAGACTAGAGAGGCCAGCCATATTCCTCTTATACTTACAGTTTTTTGAGTGACTTGTCAGTGCTAGGTAACAGTAAGTGTTTTAAGTGAATTAACTTATTTTATCTTCTAGCAACTCAGTGAGGTCACTGCTATAAATTTATAGCTGAAGAATTCAGAGCTGAGAGATGTTAAGTAATTTCAAGTTACAGCGCTGATAAGTTTAGGAGTGGGGTTATGATGCCAAAATCTGTAATTTATGCAAAAGAACGTGTCGACATTTTATCACTTACTTCATGAGATGACACAGATATTCTTTATTTTGACCATCAGCTCTGTATTTAATAGAATGTGTAGTTCAATTTAATTATGTGAGATATTCCAAGTGAGCTCTTGTTTTGCTGTCTCAATGCTTATTTCTGCATTCAGAAAAGGCTTTACATTAAAATGCTAATATTGGGCAGCCCCAGTGGCGCAGCGGTTTAGCACCGCCTGCAGCCCAGGGCGTGATCCTGGAGACCCTGGATCGAGTCCCACGTCAGACTCTGTATGATGCCTGCTTCTCCCTCTGCCTGTGTCTCTGCCTCTCTCTCTCTCTGTCTCTATGAATAAATAAAATCTTTAAGAAAATAAAATAAAATAGTAATATTTTTGAAATTGATTTTAAAAATATAATTGCACATTTCAGTTCCTTGAGACTGTAATAATAGGCTCAATTTTCTGGAGTAAGGCAGGACAAAATATTACTTTTATTATTTAAAGTGAGTTAACACGCACTTGCAAAAATACTGCCCACATCTCAAACCACAGTAACAACATAGAAAATATGTCAATATGAAGGTAACTATCTCAGAAGTTCTACTTTCATTAAATACAAAATTTTCTCTCTCGCTTTTTTTTTTTAAGATTTTAGTTATTTATTTGACAGAGAGAGCACAAGCAGAGGGAGAAGCAGGCTCTCCGCTGAGCAGGGAGCCTGGTGCCAGGCTCCATCCCAGGGCCCTGGGATCCTGTCCTGAGCTGAAGGCAGATGCTTAAATGACTGAGCCACCCAGATGCCCTAATAAAACGTTTTCTAATGTTAGTCTTCGTTTTAGATTCATTGAGGATGCCCTAAGGTATCCGTTTGGAGGCACACACATTGTTTGGAAAGTTCATCTACACTCTTCATAGTTTTTGAATCAACAAAATTGGTTGTAAATTCATATATCTTGTCACTAAAAAAAAAAAAATCTAGCATTTCATAATATGCTGATTGTGGTTTTTCATGTGCCAAAGCAGCATAATCCTGATGTATTCCTAGTCCTGATTCAAATCCTATAAAAATGACAATCAATCTATGTAATATATTGGGCTTCCATCACAGTGAGGAGAAATTAAGCGAATTTTGTTATCCTTATGCATGTTCTTATTGTGAAATATTGCCTTGCTTGGTTGTTTTTTTTTTTTTTAACTCTTCTTGTTATAATGCAGTTTATTAAGTAAGACCTGACACAGGAGTCAAAATCAGATGTGCAGAATTGTCCTGAGTATACAAAACAGGAACTAGCCAGTTACTCTTAATAATAAGTTCGTTAGGGGATGCCTAGGTGGTTCAGTTGGTCAAGCATCTGCCTTCAGTTCAGTTCATGATCCCCGGGTCCCCAGGTCCTAGAGGTCTTGGGATCAAGCCCTGCATCTGGCTCCCTGCTCAGTGGGGAGCTTGTTTCTCCCTCTCCCTCTGCTGCTCCCTCTACTTGTGCGCTCTCTCTCTCTCTTTCTCAAATAAACAAATAAAATATTTTTAAAAATAATAAGTTTGTTAAATCTGGGGATTCTAAACCCAGTTGTCTGGGAAGATTGTCTTCATCACACTATAATGGTGATGAGGAAGCAGAAAGCTAAATGCAGTTAAAAACTACACTGTATGGATACTGGATGTCTCATTGGGTTAAGCATTTGAATCTGGATTTTGGCTCAGGTCATGATCTCAAGATCTTAAGGTCAAGCCCTGCATCAGGCTCAGTGATGAGTACTGAAGCCTGCTTAAGATTCTTTCTCCCTTTGCACCTCCCCCTCCCTCCCTCCCTCAAAAACAAAGACAAAAAAAAGTACGCTCCAAAATTATATGAAAATAAGACTTTACTCTTAACTTGGATGAAATATTTAATTTTTCTTTCTGATGTGTAGTCAGATTTAAAACAGAAAAATACCATTTTAGAGTTTAAGGCTTACAAAACTTTCTCAGATTTATAAAATCAGTTGTTGTTTGGTTTGTCTAGAAGTAATTTTAAAATATCTCTCATGTTAAAGTCAAATATGATCCAAAGAAATGCAACTTTATTATTTTTTTAAAGATTTTTAAAAAATATTTTATTTATTTATTCATGAGACACACAGAGAGAGAGAGAGAGAGAGAGAGAGAGAGGAAGAGACACAGGCAGAGGGAGAAGCAGGCTCCATGCAGGGAGCCGGATGGGACTCAATCCAGGGTGTCCAGAATCATGCCCTGGGCTGAAGACAACGCTAAACCACTGAGCCACCAGGGCTGCTCAAAATGCAACTTAAAAAAAATAAATACAACCTAATAAAGGTATAAAAATCGCCTAACTATAAGAAAAATGATAAAAGCAACACACTCTTGTTCCTTAAACTGTTAAGTAGACACATTACGCCACTAGCTGTCCTGGACATGTGGTACGCTAATGGTGGTTTTCAAATCTCTGTAAGATTTATCAATTTTGTCTATGACTTTAATATAAGCTACAGTATATTACCTACCATCATGTCACTTTTTTCCACGTCAGATAGCATGACCCTTTTTTATCAAACATTTGAGATAATTGTGATTCATGTTCAGTTGTAAGAAATCAATCAGAGAAATACTATACATTCATTATTTCATTTCCCCCAAGAATAATGTTTTGCCAAACTGTAATTCACTACTAGAATATTGGCATTGATAGAGTCAACATACATTTTCATCTTCACAGGATGTGCTTTGGTTTCCTTTTTATATTCACACGCACTCCCATCACATCCTTCTTCCTTTCCTCCCTTCTTCACCTCCTGCAATTATGACTCAGATCTCCAATTCCACAATTTTGTCACTTCGAGAATGTTATATAAATGGGACCATACAGCATGCAACTCTTTGTGATTTATTTTCTACACAGCATAGGTCTCTGGAGGTACATACAGGCTGCGGTGTCTATGAAGAATCCATTGTCTTTTTTTTTTTTTTTTTCTCCTGAGTTGTATTCCATGATATGGACATACCACAGTTTGTGCGTCTAGTTTCTATTTGTTATAAGTAAAATGGCTATGAACATTCATTTAGAGGTTTGTGTGAGAATGTAAGTTCTTATTTCTCTGGGATAAATTCAGTGGAGTGCAAATGCTGGGTTGAATGGTAGTTTCAAGTTTACTTTTTAAAGAAGTTTCTGGTATGTTTCTGGAGTTGTGCCATTTTATATTCCCATCAGCAATGGTGTGTGTTCAATTCCTCTGCATCTTCACTGGCATTTGGTGTTGTCACTTTTAGAATTGTCATTTTAGACATTCTGACAGGCATATAGTAATATTTCATTGTGATTTTAATGTGCATTTCTCTAGCAGCTAATGATGTTGAATAACTTTCCTTGTGCTTATGCACCACCTATATATACCATGTCATTTTCCTATGTTCTAATTAGATTGTTTTTTGTTGTTGTTTTTTTGTTTTTTTTTAGTGTTGCATTGGGGAGTACGTTTATATTCTAGACATTTGTCTTTTGTCAGGTATGTGGTTTGCAAATATATTCTTCTATTTTGTAGCTTCATTTTTCAAATCTTTATTTAACAAGGGCATTGGTAGAGCAAATGGTATTTAATTTGGACAGTGTCCAAATAGATTTTTCCTTTCATGCATTGTATTTTTTATGTCAAATAAGAAAACTCTGCCTACCCATAGATCCCTCAAGTTTTCTCATATTTCAATATAAATTGTATAGCTTTACATTTTACATTTAAATTCATGATCTGTTTTAAGTTGGTTTTGTATAAGGTTCAGGTCTAAGCTCATTTTGTTTATTTAATTTTTTGTTTGGTCTATAGATATCTAATAACTCCAAACTCATGTCTTCAATGGGTTATGCTTCCTTCAATGAAATGGTTTTTCACTTTTAAAAAAGCCAGTTGGGCAGATTTGGGTAGGTTTGTTTCTGGGTTATTTATTCTGTTCCGTTGATGTATGGGTCTTTTATTTCAGGAATGTTACATAGTTTTGATTACTACACCTATAGAATATGTCTTGAAATCCGGTAGACTGATTATTGTTATTTTCAATTTTCTTTTTAAAAATCATTTTAGCTATTCAAAGTATTTGTCTTTCTATATGAAATTTAAAGAAATATTGTCTATGTCTGCAAAAATATTTTTCTGGGACGTTGATCAGAACTGTATTAAATGGTATTGCAGTTTTGGGAGAATTTACATCTTTACTATATTCAATATTCCCATTCATTAACACTAAAGATTTCTCCATGTATTCAAATATTCCTTGAATTCTTTTTAATAAGATCTTGCAGTTTTAGCACATAAGTTTTGCATGGATTTTATGTGATTTACAATTTAGTATTGTTACTACTAATGGTTTATATTTTTAATGTCAATATCAGTGCTAATATATATAAATATAATTGATTTGCATATGTTTGTGTATCTTATATCCTGTGACCTCACTGATTTCACTTATTAGTACTAGTGGAACTTTGTTTTGCTTGATAGATTCTATATAGACAATCATGTCATCAGCGAATAGGGACAACTTTTTTTCATTTTATCTGAACTGTATGACTTTTATTTAGTTATTTTCTTGCCTTATTACCCTGGCTAGAACTTCTGGTACTATGTTCAATAATATCTCTTCTTGCATTATGCCTGATTGATTATTGGAGAAGTATTTGGTCCACTATTAAATGTAATATCATCTATAGACTTTTTTAAGACTTTTTTTTTATTAAGTTGAGGAAGTACCTCTCTATTCCTATTTTTCTGAGTTTTTAATCATCAATGGATTTAATCATTAATGGATTTTGTTGAATGCTTATTCTTCCTCAATTGATATCATGTTTTTTTTTTCCCTTAGTCTGTTAATATGGTGGATTGCATTGTTTGATTTTTGAATAGCGAACAAGCTTTGCATCATATTAATAGGTTCCACTCAGCCATAGAGTTATATATTGCTAAGATCAATTTCTTGAAATTTTGGAAAGGACTTCTGCATATTTATTCATGATAGTTATCAACCTATAGATTTTGTTTTGGTTTGGTTTTCTTTCTTTGTCTGGCTTTAGTGTCAGGATAAATCTAGCTTTATAAAATAAATTTGATAATATTGAAAGAGTTTAAACACATGTTGGGGGAAATTTTGATATGGATGAAAGGCGGTCAAGTTGAAAGCTGCAAAATCATGGAAAATATAATAATCGCATAATAATTATGTTAATGTAATACTTTCAGCTAAAAAGACAAGCTGACACAAATATACACATACATATATATGTCTCTCCCAAGGTCTTGAAAACTGTTTTATAGTTCATTTCCATGGGATTGTTTTGGTTGGCTGTGACTTGAATTAAATAGTGATCAGGTGAATTTTTGCAGATATTTCTAGGCCTGTATCTGTTAGGATTGTATTAAAAAACAGAACTTCTTGGAATGATTATGAGATTTTTTTTTAAAATAAGAATATGCCCTTAGTAATTGGGGAGCTGCTTAAACAGCATATACACAACCACTGCTTCTATGTCACATGCTGGTCTTGGCCCAGGATTCAGAGATTTGGAAGGAGCTGAGGGTTTTGCAGGTCCAGCTGCTGCCCCCTGGCAACAGATGACCCAGAGGCTCCAGTGACAATGAGTATGAGCAACAACAGTATTTGGAGCAAAGAAAATAAAAGAATTGTTAAGGGAGAAACTATATATTATTTTAAAAGACTTAGTTTGTGTGGAACAAGATTCAAATAAAATTTATACATAGCAACTATTTAATAAACATCACACATACGAATTTATATATATTTATATATTATATAAATATATTTATATTTATATATAAATTATATATACATATTTATAATATTATACGTAATATTATAAAACAATAATCTCCTATCAATGTATGATGTCAAATTTGCATTTTTGCACCTGAGAGGTGATAAATCATATATCAAGATCCAGTTTTAATAGTTTATCATAATGCGAGTTCACTTGCACATCTCTTCATGTATTTGAGCCCTTTTTCATTTATTTTTTCTAAGAAAAAGCCCTCTTTTTTTTTTTTTTTTTTTTTTTTAGTTTGACTGTTATTCGTTATCCTGAAAATGTATCTGTGTCCCACAGAAGGAAATATACTTTGGTCAAGAGTGCTTCTTTGTGTCTCATATCACAAAGTCTTTTTTGGAGAATATACTTCACATTCCATTTATGGTTAACATTATTGCCTCTCAATATATCAATCTTTGCCTACTTTTCCAGCCACTTATAGATGTCTTTTTCCCATTCTGAGGAAACTACACTACCTCGAGGATTGGTATGACAAGAATAACAAGAGAACAATCATTGTTCAATTTTTTATTACATTTGAAAGAAGCATATGTGAAGAGGCAAAATGGAACAAAAATCTGTATTGTAATATGGAGCTGAAAATAGAAGAGAGTAAGAATGTGACAATCCTGTGCTACCTGCCCCCTGTGAGCAGGGCTGACAGATGGTCTTACAGGAAGTGGTAAGGAGAAGGAGTAGAGTCTGAGGAGAATGCTAGTGACTCTCTTGCCCAGTGGCAAGCAGCTCTGTGGCAGCCTCGTCAACACCTGGGTGATTCAGTCAGTACCTACAGATCATTCACTTCCTTTCAAGGAAGCCTAAAAGTGCCACATCAGTTGTTTGCTGTGGAGTATGTGGAGTATGGACCTCACATTAACAGTTGCCTATTTATCATCTGTAGGTTGTCCACAAAATGGTGTATGTTGATGCTGTATGCAAGCTAGTGTAGGGAGGTTTTTTCGAATGTTTAAAACATACCCTCAGATAGACAAAATGGGATGTAGGAAACCTTAGCTCTCAGGTGTGTGTGTGTGAGCATGGCTGGCACAGAGATCCCTGTGCTAACAACAGCCACATCCTTGGGGGTTTAATGCTCTGCAGTTGCCACATATCAGAGTCTTTATCTTTAAATGTGTGATTTGTTAATAAGTCTAACTGACAATGAAACTTGCACATGAGTGAATCAATCCACACATCCTCCTGCTCCTTTTTACTTCTCTAACGTGGGTCCTCTGCACACAATCTAGAGGAAGAGCCTGAAACCCTTCTAAAAAGGCTATTGACAAGGCTTTGTCAATTCAGACTTTTACTGTCTCTCCTTAAGTGTTTTACCTACTCCACAGGTTCTATGAATGAAATACATGCTGGAGAACATCACATCTGGGACTCCGATTCCCAAGGAATACCATCCATGATCCCCGAACTACAAAAAGTTTTTTAAGTAGATCACAGTGGTCTCAGGATACTAATGGTAGTGCTGTTCAGACAGTGATCTGATGTTTAGGAGCACATTAATAAATCAAGCAACTATTTTGGGAGATTTTCTACAAATAAGTCACTGTACTCCATGGAATTCATACAAATGGGACCCTATCCTAAGCTGTTGTGAACAGCAGGGCGAGAAACAGACACAGTCACATTTTATTTATCATTCACATTGTTTTTTTTTTTCCTTGAGTAAATATTTATTAAGCACCTAAAATAGACCAGGTCTTAAGTTTTAAGACAGAGCAGTGAACACGAATAAAATGTCTCCTCCACCACACACACTCCATGGAGCTTATATTTGAGTGAGGAAATAAATGGAAAATATATTTATGTATAGTTTTACCTAAGAAATACTCTAAAACACACAATCCTTCATTAGTAGATCTTCACGTGAAATCTGCAGACAACTTACATTAAAGTCATCTTCAGTGTTTGCTAAGTGATGCATATTCTGAAGCTGCTGATTTAGAATTTCTGAGAGGGTTGGGGAAATATGTATTTTGCTAGCCCCATGGAATTCTGAGTCACAACATTTGAGATTCTCTGGCCTAGATGTTGTAGAGAAGAAACACTAGATAATGTTGCTGGAAAAATACGTACAATGTTATCGACACCCTTTCTACATATGAGTTATTATAAAGTGATCAGGAATATATCAGATACGAGATTAATTTGCTTTGGGCTTGCAACATTTTTAATCTCTGGAATATTTCTGAAAGTGATTAACACCTCCCAGGAGAAAACATTTTCCACAGGAAAAGCCTTGTGGAACTTAATATTTCCAACACTATTAAGAAAAGTGTTCAGAAATATATTATGGATAGCCACATAGAATTATGTAACACATTGGATTCATTAATATAAACAGAAAAATGTCCTTAAATGACTGCCTTAACTAAATCAGTTAACTTAAATAAACTAGAAAAAATAGCAAAACTTGACTTAATACCAAATTGGATAAATTGTGTGGGCGAGCAAAATTTGGATTGAAATGATTTAATTTATGAAATATAATTTTGTCAGTAATTCATCATGACCTTCAGAAACTTAGAAAAACAGAAAGCTATCAGATCAACTGAAAGATTTAATCCTTTTTCTTACAAAAAGTAGAGATAACACATGATAAACATCATTTATAATATAAACACTATCATCATTTTTTCTGGCTTAAATTAATGACAGCTGCAAAGTAGAAAATGAACACATTAGCATACCATTTTTGAGAATATAGCAAAAAAAACACATTTATTTTGGTATTATAGGAAGATAAATCGACTTAGATGAAAGGAAATTTCATCTCACATTTTTCCACATAAATGTAACCATTTTTTAATCAAGGAGAATCATGTGATAATAGGCTAACTACAATGTACTCTAGCCACGAAAATAAGCAAAACTCCTTCTTCCCAGGACCTGAGAGTAATCTGGGTGGGTCTAACAAAATGCAGGCAACTAGTTTTATGAAGAATTGGCTGTGCTTTGTCTTTTAATTCCTTCTGGGACACTTTTCATGGAAACCTGCATCTATGGAAAAGATTTTAAGGTGTCAAGCATAGACATATGCATATATTTTAAAATTTCATGATCAGGAAAATTACTAAGGAGCAGTAATGACCAGATCAGATAGGGTGGGGCAGTAATAGAGATGCTTTTGTGAGAGGCTAATCCGAATTTAATGACCCATTTACAAAATCATTTGCAGGACTCTGAGGAAAGCATTTCCTTTTCCCACGTTTTATCAATCCAATGTCACATCAGTAGTTTTGACTTCCTTTCCACGTCATATCAAACCCCCTTGATGTCAAATTTAGGGCCCACTCCCTTCTTTTTGATAAGATTAGGTTCTATGTCACTATCAATCCACCTTTTTTTTCCTCACTATCAAATACCATTCTTTCTTCTATCCTGCATTCTGCTCCTTCAGAATACCAGTTAAGTCCAGCTCAAGTTTTCTTGTTAGCAACTTTCCAGTTTTCTCTCATTCATTGGGTGAATATGTATTACTGTTTAAGTTAGATCAGTATTTCACACATTGCAAGCAACTAAGAGAGTTGTAATCATGTTTAAATAATTCTAAAATTGCAAAAAAGTAAATGAAAAAACTGCAAATCTCCAGCAAATACATATGTAGCAAATAAATATGTAGATATACATATCTAAGTATATCTATGTATACCTGTATCTATACGTATACATAGATATACTATTTAGAATTAAATTCTATTTTGAACAACTTTCAAACTTAGAAAAAATGCAGGAACAGTAAAATTGATCATGTATATATTAAAATTATACACACACTGATATTATGCACCCATTCTCATAGAAACAATGACAATGACAATAGATTTAAAAGCTAATATATTGCTGGAAGTGATTTTCTAGATTTCTAAATTGACAATCTAAGAAATTCACTTTAAAGAAAGTTTTATTTTCTATCCTTTTGGTAATAGCTTTCCAGCCAAAAAAAAGTCAAATACTATGTGTGGTCATAAATTTAATATGAGGAAATTCCAGTTACCTGTGACTGATAGGAAGCTAGCAAATACCATTTTTAATTATGGGAATGGAATTTATGTAATAAAGACATATTCATGTCTTTTCCTTTATTCTTTCTACACAACATCTATATACATTATGATCAAGTATATAAATACTACAATACCTATAGTTAACTAGACCAATATAAATATTCAAATTAAGATAAAAATACATGACATGTTATCCTATATTTTAGGATGTATTTGTGAAGGTTTAAAGATTAGCAAGACTATAATGTTCAAGATTAATGCAATGTGTACATAAATTTTAAAAGCAAATATATTTATCAATTTTAATGATTCATTTAAGCTCTTATAGTGAATAAAAAATTCTTAGAGGCTGATCCTGATAAAACAATCTGTCAATATTGCATGACAGATTTTATTTATTTGCTTGAGAGAGAGAGAGAGCACAAGCATGATGAGAAGCAGAGGGAGAAGGAGAAGCAGACTCCCAGCTGAATAGGAAGCCCAAGGCTGGGCTCAATCCCAGAACCAGGAGATCATGACCTGAGCAGAAGGCAGATGCTTTAACCATCTGAGCTACCCAGATGCCCGCTGCATGCCCACTTTTAAAGACAAAAAGGAAGCTTGACACAAGGAACCAATAAATTTTCATGTTAAAAAGTACAATCTATCCATCAGTTAATACCACAAGATTGTCTTACGCTTTAAAATTAATACTACCACTTTACATTGTGGCTTTTATGAACAGTGTAGATATTAAATCCCAGAACTAAAGTGAAATTATTTCAATCCAAATTTAGTTGTTAAAAATTAAAGCATTTGGGAAAATATATGACAACTCCATAGCAAATCTAAGTGCAGATACCTCTCCAGGCATGAGAGCTTGAGCCAACAACCACCTGCATTGCAGCCCCTTGATGAGGACTGTGGTGGTTTGTCCATTAGAGCATCAACTCCTACCTCCACGGCAGCTCTAACAATTTCATTTTATTCCATATGGAATATAAAATATTGGGTATAAAATCCCAATACCACAACATGTTAGAAGACAATAGTTGCCTGGAAATCTAGCTCCTTGGAACTGAGTCACCTGGGAATACATAGCCAGGATAAGAATCTGAGAGGCGCGTAGGTGAGTATTCCAATGCCATTGTGGTGACTCGATCTTTTTCAGAACTAC
Organism: Canis lupus baileyi; assembly: GCF_048164855.1. NCBI lineage: Eukaryota > Metazoa > Chordata > Mammalia > Carnivora > Canidae > Canis > Canis lupus. Next base: position 26,843,639 of record NC_132867.1, on the reverse strand, counting down.
CACCTCTAGGTTTCCTGTAGTCTGCACAAAGATCTGGTGTCTCAGAAGCTCCAGTTGAAATTATTTTACCATTTTGATCTACAGAAAGTAGTTATTCCTCAGAGATTGCAGAGTCTTTTTCTGTTAGCAAGACTGTCACTCATCACTGGTCTGATGATGTGCTACACAGCTCTAGGACGTATCATTCAAATAGTCTCTCTGGGCAACATTCCTAGAATTGTGTATTGCACAAATTGCACAGCTCTGCAGGGTGACCCTGATGACCCCTGCTATTCTCTTAGAAGCCTGATTATTTTTTAAATTAACGGGGCTTCCCATGGGAATATTTCATGTACAAGGACATTAGAATATTCTTTGTGTTCTCTTTATTTTTTTAACTGACAAAATCCAAAATTTGTAATTACCTAGTATTACTTGCTGATTATAATAAGTCAAGGAATACAAAATATCACAAGTAAAAGTTTAGTCATGTCATTCTTGCACTTCAAGTTCGTGCTCTTGAGGTAATGGTTCTAAATGATGCTGGCCATCTGATATGCAGCAGCTTAGATCATGCAGTTTGTTACTACACATGTTTATTATATATTTCAACCAAAAATTAGGTCATATTACACATTCTAATTTGACATTTGCTCTTTACATTTTTCCTTCCAAAATAAAGTATATCCTGGGCATTTTCCCAAGTCATTATGGTATATTGATCTGCTTTATTTTTTGAAATTGCTGCCATCTGTTAATATCCCAGATTGAGAGGAGGTAGAGAGAAAAGGAAGTTGGAAATCTAGAGTAAGAGTATAAATTTCAACAATGTTTAGCAAAGCTAAAAATACCTAGAATTTGGATTATGGAGGTGTACTTATAGGGAAATTTCTGCATATACTCACTAGGACACATCCACAAAATAAGACCTATCATGTAAACTATAATAGTTAAATGAATAAACCATATTTATGGATGTACGTGTCACTAACATAGAAGGAAAGAAAGCAATGTTGATTTAAAACTCAAACTGCATAATTAATTTTATAAAAGGAATACATGCAAATAAGAAAGAATTAAGTGCTATTGATTGTTCATGGATATACACACACACACAGCAAAAATGTAAAACATGGCTGCTAAGTAGCTAAGTGGTCCTCAAGTTTGAGTTAGCGTAAAATTTATGTCAAACCAGAAGAAAGAAAATCAAAAACTTTTAAGTAGATACATGTTGAATTCAACAGCAAAATGCATATTTATAAGGTACTCTTCAATGTATATGGAATGAAATAATCAGAGCTTCAAAAGTGGACGTTGAGTATTTTCTTATTTAATTTTTATGAGCAAGAGAGGCTAAATTGCTTTTAGAGCAGGAGGGAAATAATACTTTTATTCATTTACTGTCAAATATAGGATATTTAAAGAAAGATAAATGAAACCTATAGCAATTATAAAACAATATACAGCACCAAGAAATCAATCTCTCATCCACATGTACGCCGTTTCTTCTCTGTACATAAATAAAGGAAATAATTCAACACAGGGTTCTTTGCCAAAAATAACATCAGCAGAGGAAAAGAAAATCTTAAATGGCTTGTATCCAAACAACAAATGAAATATACTTGAAGCACTTTGAAAGCCATTTTTAAATTATTTATTTACTTCCCTACTTCTTATTAAAGTTATGTTAAAATACTGAACATTTAAGCATGTATATTATCATTGAACATGTGCAACTATGATTTAGATAATTGCACATAATTGTTTCATGTAAAATTCCACATTTTCTCTTTTTTGGGGAAAGAATCAAAAAAAGAACTAATTCAATATATACATATTTTATATTGCAATATACATACTACAAATATCCATCCTGTACCAATCATGGTGGTCACAGTAAAAATCCCTTCTTTTTAGCAAGGCTTGAATGTCACTCATCAGAAGAATTAAAGAAGAATGATTTCTGGGGTAATATTTATAAACATTTAATTGGAATCATTTTTTAAAAATCTGTCATTGATATTGCCGTTATATCACATTGCTAGACATAAGCTTGTAGCAAAAATCTAGGAGTGCCCTCCTGTGGGAGAAGGTAAAGAAAGGAGCATTTCAACAACATAAACTAGAGGGTTTGCTGTGAATGTGCTTTTTGCTGTTGAAATTCATAGGAAACAAGTTCGAGGTGTTTGGCTTTTCTTTTTTCCATGATGCTAGTGTAACTCCCATCTACCAATCACTTAGCTCCTAAATATGCCACTGGGAGACATGTGATAGAATGTTATTGATAAAGATCCAGGAAGTAAAATACCATACATATCTACTCAAGAAGTAGAGCATGAAGGCTGTCTTCCAAAATATTTGTAAGCTCTGCTTAAGTCACAGCATATTTCAGAGTTAAAAGTCAAAGAGTAAGTGTAATTTTTCTTTGGCAGTTCTAACACAGCTGTGACATATTTAAAAAGTTGTCTTTAGCTGAATGGAAACCAGGTGATACGGTATAGCTGATTAAGGAAAAAAGACGTGAAAACAGCAACAGATTGGAGAACATATATTAAAATGTGGAATCTGATAGTCATCTTCCAATGAAAATAACATCGGTGCACTTTTGGCTTTTTCTAAATCACAGTTCATTGCTCGATTAGAATTGCCAATTTAGATTTGTAAATAAGCTTCTCCCACCAGTGAAAACTTTTAAATTAGACTTTCAATCTAGGCTAATCTTATGAATGGAAAAGTAGGAAGTTTTAATAACAGTAAAATTAATATACTCACACGCACATACCTTTTGGTAGTAGGTTTTTTGCCAGTCATATTCTCTTTGAATTAATCCCATCCTTGGGGTGCCTGGGTGGCTCAGTTGGTTGAGCATCCGACTCTTGATTTTGGTTTAGGTCATGATCTCAGGGTCATGAGATAGAGCCCCACATTGGGCTCCACACTGAGCATGGAGCCTGCTTGGGATTTTTCTCTCTCCCTCTGCCCCTCCCCAACTCAGACTCTCACTCACATGCACTGTCTCTATCAAAATAAATAATTTTTTTTAAATTTTTATTTATTTATGATAGTCACAGAGAGAGAGAGAGAGGCAGAGACACAGGCAGAGGGAGAAGCAGGCTCCATGTACCGGGAGCCCAACGTGGGATTTGATCCCGGGTCTCCAGGATCGCGCCCTGGGCCAAAGGCAGGCGCCAAACCGCTGCGCCACCCAGGGATCCCCAAAATAAATTAATTAATTAAAAAATTAATCTCATCTTCTTCACCATTTGTGTCCCTAATGATAGGTTCTATATATCTTCATTGAAAATTACCATGTCACTAAATATTGTTTAATTCCAATGTAATAGAGACAGGAAATGGAAACAGGTGGGGGATGGTACATAAAAGTCAGTTTTGTGTGTATGGACAGAGAACTTAGAATCCAGAAAAGAACAAGGCATTTCCGGTATGACAACAGAGCTTTGCTCAATCACTTGGCAAGTCATGGAAAAATCAACCAAGATTTAGCTTTTTCTCACCATTCCACCCTAAAAGGCTCTGATAAGACCTGTGTAGGAGACAAGCCCAGACCTACTGAATCAGAAGCCCTTAAGGATGGGACTCAGGAATATCCGTTTTAGGAAGACCTCCATGTGCCGAGGACATGGGATCAAGTTAAAAAAATATTGCTTTGAGGAAATCATTTTTGTAAAGGCAGTCAGAAAGTGATTTGCATGCATGTATTCAAAACATTCTAGATACCAATCTGTCCCATTGTCATCTGTATCATATCTCAATTGCTTTGAAAAGGTTTCTAGAAAACTTATTCCCAGTATCATTTATCATTGAGTATTTTTCAAGTTCTCATGGTTCCCATCCTCCCTCTAAAGGCTATTTCTTTAGCAATCTCATGTCTCCCCATTTCCAGTGTATTCATCAGCCTTATGGTTAACCAGTAATTATTGATCATTCAGGAAGGCACAATTATTAGAGTCTTATCATTAGCCATTTCCTTTCAGATACCTCCTGAAAGAGCAGAACAAAAATCCATCACATGAAGTGATAAATTTTTGTCAGTTTTTGATATAATTATATATTTTCTATAATATCTATAATATTATCTGCATTGGTATAGAAAACTATTTTCCGTATGTTGAACCAATAAAATAAGGTAAGAATATAAAAGAAAGTATAACTGTTGGAAACCAAGTAAAATGTTTTTTGTCATTTATACATGATATGACTTTTTTTTTTACTAGAAAAAGCCAAATTGATAAAATATCAACTGTAACAAATTCACAATGGTTTTCAGTTACAAAAATGTTTAAAAATCTATGGTCTAACTATGTATCCCAAACAAGCAATTAAAAAAATAAATGGGGAAAGTCCCATTTATAATATCCAAAAATGTTAAAATACCTAGGAAAAAACTTAACAAATACTATTAAGAAATAAAGATCAAAAACACAATAAACAACATAAAGAAATGAAAATAATCTAGGAAAAACAGGATATCCTTGTATGAAACATCTTAGTACTGTAAAGATAATAATTCTCCTCCAAAATATTCAATATATTAAAACTGTTACAATCAACACTCCAAAGATTTGTTTTTTGAAATTTAACAAGAAGACTGATTCTGAATCTCAGAAGAAATAAGAATATATAACCAGGAGTATTATTACAAAAGACAATGATGAGAATATATTGGTCCATGATACTGGTTGTCAATCTTGGCTGCACATAAGAATCATTTGGTGAACTTTAAAAAAAATTCTGATACCAAGCTTCCTTCCATTTGATTTAATTGATTTGGGGGTAGGTATGGCCTGAGCACTGGGATTTTTAAAGTCTTCTCAGGTGATTCCAGTGACCCCAGCCATTTAATTCAATGCTTTCAAGGCCTCAGATATGGTGGAGCAGAGAAATTCTCAGTGTTCTTTTAGATTCCTCCCCCACAAAATATGGAAACATAAGAAGATTGTTATTTTATGCCATTAAGTTTGGGGTAGTTTATTATACCAGAATAGATAACTTAGCAGAATGCTTTAAATCCTATCCTCGGGCAGTGCGGTTTAGCGCTGCCTGCAGCCCGGGGTGTGATCCTGGAGACCCTGGATCGAGTCCGCATCGGGCTTCCTGCATGGAGCCTGCTCCTCCCTCTGCCTGTGTCTCTGCCTCTCTCTTCACTCTTTCTGAATGAATAAATAAATAAATCTTTTAAAAAATAAAGAAGTAAAAATAATAAATAAATCCTATCCTCATGGGGTAGCCCGGGTAGCTCAGTGGTTTAGCGCTGCCTCACCCCAGGGCCTGATACTGGAGACCCAGAATCGAGTCCCACATCGGGCTCCCTGCATGAAGCCTGCGTCTCCCTCTGCCTGTGTCTCTGCCTCTTTGTGTGTCTCTCATGAATATATAAATAAACAAATAAATAAATGAAATATTTAAAAATAAATAAAATATTTAAAAATTAATTAATTAATTAATCCTATCCTCATGGACTTAAAGAAGGTCAGGGTTGTTAGTATCTGATTTACTGCTCTCTGGCAAAGTTAAGAGACAGTGCATTTCTCTAGGAATTAGTAACACTTCTGGCTAGAACTCAGTGTCCTAGAGATCAGAGTGGAACCTATAGAAGGTATTTGGCTCTAAGCTATTATGAAGTAAACGTCATACAGTAACAGTTCCCTCTAGACCTCTAAAGGAAGAGCATAAAACTCACCGGAAGTAAAGTGTTAAATGTGTAAACCAAAGTAGAGTGACCAGGTGGTAGCATGAGCCATACTAGACAATTGCAGTTAGAAATGCCTACTAGAGATTTTCTCTGACAGAACCACTCAACATTGAGATAACCACTGCATTCAGAGTAACGAAGCCAGATTGCAAGCGTGCCTGCTCAGTGAGATCTTTTTTTCCCCTCCTTCTTCCTGTCCTCCCCTCTTCTACATTGAAGTAGGTTGCACAGGAATCTGTCCCATTTGGCAGATTGGAAAAGTGTAAAATTAAATGAAAGGTTAGAGAGGTGTTAATACCTGGGTTTGCTCTTTAATACTTAGATTAAATTCTTTACTACCTTAACATAAAAAGAGTTGTTACCAATAAACAATACGGAGTGGAAGAAACCAATAGAAAAAAAATGGCAAATAAAATGAATATGCTTGTCTTGGTCAATTTGGGCTGCTAAAACAGAATACCATACACTGGGTGGCTTCAACAGCAGTTATTTCTCATAGTCCTGGAGGCTCAAGTCTGAGATCAGCATGCTGGTCAGTCTTGATGAAGGTTCTCTTCCTGGTTTACAGCTGGCTGTCCTTTGGTTGTATCCTTACTTGGTAGAGAACAGTGAGAAGCAGCAGCAATCTCTCTTGTCTCTTCTTGTAAGAATGCTAAATCCTGTTCAAGAGGGTTTAGCTTCATCACTAATTACCCCCCAAAGCTCCCACCTCCTACTACCATCACATTGGGGGTTAAGATTTCAACATATGAAATCTGAGGGAGACACAAGCCAAATATTCATCACCATCCTAGTCACGTAAAAGAAATGAATTAGTGTTAAATTAGACTTACTTTTTGGTCACATATTTGTACTAAGAAGTGTGAGAAAATCTGTGGATATTCTGAAAGAGTGTGCATGCCTTGAGGGCTCACTGCATTTGATTTCTAGAGAAATGCTTTAGTTATATAAAGTGACCTTAGAAGATAATTAGTAAGACAATGGAACCAATTATTTTGGGTGTTGCTTTTGTTTCATATTATTTACAAGTTGAGACCATTGTTAAAGCCTTTTCCAAATAAGCTAAAATTGTGTTGTTATAATCTATTCTGCAAAACAATTTTTACTCAATAAAAAGTATTTATTAAATTGCAAGTAAAATGTCAAAGGTCATATTTAAATGGGTACTATCAAAACTGAGGATGTAGGATATAACCCTGATTTTTTGAAAACATGAATTATTTTCTTGGGAATGAGATGTTAACTACTAAGAATTAGAGAGAGGTATTTTTTTAAAGATTTTATGACCATTTCATTTTATAACAAAATACACAAATATGCAATATAGATATGGTGAAAGGGTCTGGAAGAAGTTATTTTAAGATTCTGCAAACTTCCTCTGCTGAATTAGGAAACATTCTATGGAACCACAGAACCACCAGGTTAATTTTAGGTGTAACTTGGCAGTAGCTATTGCTGTATATTAAGCCACATAATTCTGCCCAAGCCATGGGAAGCAAGTGCACAATTTTACCTATACATCATCTACCTCCTCAGGCATGGAACCTTCTCCTTTCCTTCACCATGACTTCCTCTCATATGTTTCTTTAAACTTTTCACCCACATCAGCAATTTATCCCTTAGTAATCTACGTGATGGTGGGCAAAACTAAATAAATAATACAAAAAATGGAGCTTTTCCAAGTGCAAGATTGTATGGGAAATGGCACATTTCTTCACAATCCAAGTAGAAAAAAAGACTTCCCACAAATTTTCTTTGATTCAGAGACATGAGGAGGGAGCGGTCAGAGTAACATAGAAGGAACTGCGATGTTCAAATACAGAGATATAATTGAAAAGTAATAACCAACATCCATTTCTAGAGCATTTGGAAATAATCTTCCTTAACATTGCCTTACAGTCAATGAGGACTGTAATGTTTAGTGCTCACCTTGAGCAACTGAATGAAGATTCAAGAGTCTGAGAATCTACTTTAATGGTTCAAATACAAAGAAATCAATAATGTCAAGAAGGACATAATGTATAGAATGGATCTGCTGGTAGGCTATCAGGTTTCCATTCAGTTGGTGATGCAGGTGGATCACAGTCTGAGGCAGAATCATTTAATCTCACCTGATCCTGATCGTAATCTAATTTTCTCAAGCATCATCCTTGACCTGCTTCCAGATTAGTCAGTAGCAGAGATAATTCTTTTCGACAGTATTTTCTAAGAATTGGATTGGAATTACAGGAGAAGAAGGAGAAAATCATTTAGAGAAAATATATTGCCTTAACAAAATGGGGTAGTGCTCTCAAAATGGAAGGATAAATGTCTAATTTTCTAATGGATAGATCACTCACACTGAATCAAAAATAAACATTTGCAGGGCATGAGAGGGTACACTATTTTTATCTAATCAATGTATAAAATTGATGATTTGTTCTAAACCACATTATTTACTTCAGCTAGAAAAATTTTTCCCAGAAACATTTTGCCCTTTGTGGGATAAATTCATCCCATTAGGTAATTATTTAGTATCTTCTAATTGTAAAGATCTTTAGACAATACTAAAATAAAACCGAGCCAAGTTTGTCTTTAGAAAAATATGTAGTGAGAAAAGGAGCTAAGGCATTTGGCATATAAATAGAAAGAGTTATGGTCTATAATGATGTCCACACTATCTCAAGTACTAAAGAATTTCAGATGACCAAATGTTCTTTTCTAATTGGGGTAAGGAGATTTATCACAGAAGAAATCATAGAAATTATAGCATTTAGCATTTGAGATATGATCCGAGTAGAATTTGAACATTTGGTGATAAGAGGAAGAACATTCCATTTAAAAGAAACATGGAAATTCATGGTGTTTAGACATAAACTTTTAAATCTGAACTCCCTTTCTGATCCAGAATGACAGATTCATAATCTCTAGGGCTTGACATAGGGACACATGTTTTCAAAAGCTTCACGTGTAAACCTAAGGTAAATCCAAGGTTAACAATTGTGACTCCAGAAGAAACATGGCAGTGGGTATTTGGAGATTAATTCCAGGAAAAGTGAACCAATTTGTCTGAATGTAGTTTATATGGTGATTTTGGTGCCTTGGGCTTCCTCAAATATCCTGCTTAATTGTAAACACATGGGCTATAGCCAAATGTGCAGTCTCCTGCAAGTCTGGCTCCTGATTGTCATTGAAAGTGTTTGAATATTGGGAATAAAAGTGGTCTGGAGAAGAATGAACCTAGTAACTGAGGATCGCTTGCAAGGACAAAGGACAAGACATGGAGAAAGCACAAGAGTCAGGAACCTATTTTTACAATAATGCCCGGTCATCTGTCATGAGTGTCTAAGATTAGGTGGGACAGAAAGAGAAATGCAATTATTTGAATGTTTGAATGAAGGTCTGATAGGACCTAGCTAATGATTAGATTTAGACAGCAAGAAAAATAAAAGGTAAAAGGCAGATGTTCTTTTGACAATAGAATACAAGTAATAATACAGGAAAAAGCAATTGTGTGACTTGAAATATGAAAAATTCAATTGTCGAGTAAAATTGAATTGAAAAATTCAGTTTCAGATTAGAAAAATCTAATGGTGCTGTTGATTGCCTGGAGTTTATTTATGAAGAAATGAAAAATTATTATGTGAATAATTCACTTATTTTCACAATTATGATACTTTTGGGTTTACTGTGTCAATCTTTACAATACATTTAGGTAATTGAAATGAGAAATTATGTAGTGGGAATTTGCCTTGCAGATGAATAAAAATTAAGAAAACTGACATAGTTGAACTTTTGACTCAGAAAGTTGACAATTTTTTTTCTCTGTGCACATTCTTAATTTCATAAACCAAAAGTCCCCACAAGTCTGTGGGTTTCTAGTTTTTCAGATGGTTTTTGCAGACATTAGGGAAAAAATATGATTGAAGAAAATATGCCAAAACCAACTGTATGTCTTGCAAAAATATATGAATGGATTTAGCAATTTAAACACAGAAATGTAAGGAATAATGAATAAGATCTGAGCACTTACATGTAACCGGAATAATGAATAAGATCTGAGCACTTACATGTAACAGCGATAAGTGGTTGTATTCCATCTTCTTTGTTGGGAAATGTATCTATAAATCTAAAAAACTTTGAAAACAATATTAAAATTAGGTATTTAATACACATAATGGCAAATAGGTAATTTTAATTTTGTTTGGGGAATAGTATTGAGAAGAAAATTATTATTTATGGCAAAATTACAAAAAAATGAATTTCTTTGAAAGGGAAATAAATTAAAACTTTACTTTTATTTATTTATTTTTACTTATTTTTCCAGCTTTATTGAGGTACAGTTGACAAAATTAAATATATTTAAAGTACAGAATGTGATGATTTGATATATATGTATACTTTGTGAAATGATTACCACAGCCAGGATAATTGAAACATTCACCACCTCACACAGTTTTCCCTCTTTTCTTTCTTTCTTTTTCTTTCTTTCTTTTCTTTCTTTCTTTCTTTCTTTCTTTCTTTCTTTCTTTCTTTCTTTCTTTCTTTCTCTTTCTTTCTTCTTTCTTTCTTTCTTTCTTTCTTTCTTTCTTCTTTCTTTCTTTCTTTCTTTTTTTCTCTTTCTTTCTTCTTTCTTTCTTTCTTTTTTTCTTTCTTTCTTTCTTCTTTCTTTCTTTCTTTCTTTCTTTCTTTCTTTCTTTCTTTTCTTCTTTCTTCTTTCCTCTTCTTTTTCTTTTTTATATATGACTGAAGTAAAAGGAGACCTCATGAACTGTTAGGTAGGAATGCAAACTGGTACAACCACTATGGAAAACTGTATGGGTGTTGCCCAAAAACTTAAAAATAGAAATATCATATGATCCAATAATGGCACTACTGGTTATTCAAAACCTCCCCAAAAGGAAACATGAACTCAAAAGGAAATACACACCCCTATGTTTATGGCAGGATGATTTACAGTAGCCAAGATATGGAAGCAGCCTGAGTTTATAAGTAGATGAATGGATAAAGGAGATGTGATATATATACGCAATGGAACATTACATATGCATCCATAAAGAAGAATGAGAGTGTGCCATTTGTGACAATATGGATGGACCTAGATGGTTTTATGCTAAGTGAAATAAGTCAGACGAGAGAAAGACAAATACCATAGGATTTCACTCATTGTGGAATCTAGAAAAACAAAATAAATGAAAAAACAAACCAATAAAAAGCAGAATCAGACATAAATACAGAAAGCAAACTGATGGTTGCCAGAGTGGGGGAGGTGAGGGGAATGGGCTAAATGCATGAAGAGAAGTGGGAGATGCAGGCTTCCACTTATGGAATAAATAAGTCATGAGAATAAATTAAGATAAAGCATAGGGAGTTATAGTCAATGATATAATGACAGATAATGAATTGTTTAGTTTTAGTTTTTCATTAGAGACATAATCATTGAGAAGAAAATTAATAATTGTTATTTATGGCAAAATTAATGAATTACAGGATTGCCACTTCTGTGCTAGTCTGCTCTTGATTTGGGGAGGAGCTTTTGATTTAATTATTTAGTATAAAATCATTCCCAGCATATTAGTAATTAATAATTACCTAAATAGTAATTAGGATTGTCTTATATTCATATATATGTGTGTGTGTGTGTGTGTGTGTGTGTGTGTGTGTGTGTGTGTATGGTATCCCATGATAGTATTCCATATTATTATATTCCTATTCCATATTATTTTCCCTTCATTTTAAGATACCTAGCTAAATCTAGATACTGAAAGGTACTCAGCTGGAATATAAAATAAACTTTCTGCAAAGTTTATGATGTAAAATTCTAATAAATGTGTATTGGGAGATGAAACAGTAACTACATTGTAGTCTATAAGAATTAATTGATTACCAACAAGTTTAAACTTCAAACCGCAAAATACAAGATAAAAGGTCATCTCTTTCATCTCTTGGAGGAAAAATTTTCTGTGCAATAAAGAATAATCAAAGTGATTTAATTTGAGAATTATTTGTAGTTCCCTTGAATGTTTTAGAGAAATTACTTATCAAACTGATATTGAAAAATAAGATGCTACTATAATTTCTAAGTATTATTGACTAATAGAAAGATATATCTTTAAATTACACAGGTTTTGAAACTAAAGTTACATTTGAGAGGATAATTTGTTGAGAAATGTGATATTATATATGTGTGTGCATATGATAAATTGTATATGTACATATGTGTGTGTGTGTGTATATATATATATATACACACACACACACACACTTTTGTGTATGTTTTTGAGTTTTTGAGTAATTCTCTTCAACCAGCCAGTACTAGTACCCATCAACCCTTATGACCACATTAAGGAGAGTGATATGATCATTCTACCATCAGTTCCTGGACAAAAATCTTCTGAGTGGACGAATAAGCATCAACCGAAGACACTCAGCTTTGTCTCTGGTGCCTCCCTCCTTCTCTTCCACCTATCCCTCCCCATATAAATGAATATGGACATCAGGTTTATTTCCCCTGTGCCACCAAGACAGGCAAACTTCACATGTCACTTTCTGTAAACCAAGAGGCAGAAACATGCCAGACTCCATGAAATAACCATTCTAGTTCTTTCTCTGTTGGATTGGAATTATATCAGGAAAGGGTGCTTGTTCTACTTCTAAAGATTACTGAAACTAATACATCAGCCTGGTTTTCTTTGTCAGTGCCCTCCATTTATCTATCCCCACCATATCATTTCCCATGCTTCTTTGTGGCTGTCCCAATCTCAAACTATGCTCCTTTCTCTACATCTTCTCACCAGCCCTCCAGAACTCTGACTCTGTAAAAAGCAAACTCTTGCAGCCCTAAATACCATACTGCATTTTTAAAACTTATATTTTATTTGTAGATCAGGTTTTTTAGGTTCACAGCAAAATCGAGAGGAAGGTACCAAGATTGTCCATATACCACCCACTCCCACACATGCACAGCTTCCCCCATTATCAACATCTGCCACCACAATGGTACGTTTTAATTTACACCGACCTATCATAATCACTAGAAGTCCAAAGCTTACATTAATATTTACACTTAGTTGTACATTTTATGAATTTGAACAATGTATAATGACATGTATCCACAACACAGTATGATACAGAGTATTTCACGGTCCTAAAATCCCTTTGTGCTCTGTGTCCTAAAAACCCACTGTCTCAAAATCCCACCATCTCTCAAACCTGTGGCAACCACCAGTTGTTTCTGTCTCCATAGTTTTGCCTTTTCCAGAATGTTGTATTATTGGAATCATACAGTATGCAGCCTTCTCAGATTGACTTCTTTCATTTAGCAATATGCAGTTACATTTCCTCCCTGTCTTTTTATGGCTTGATAACGTGTTTCTTTTTAGTACTAAATAGTATTCCATTGTCTGGATTCACCATAGTTTATCCATACATCTACTGCAGGACTACTTGGTTGCTTCCAAGTTTTGCAATTATGAATAAAACTGCTATAAACATCTGTGTGTAGGCTTTTGTGTGGGCATAAGATTTCAATTTCTTTAGGTAAATACTAAAAAACACCCACACCAAGCTTTTTATCCATTTCCAAAGAAATGATTTTCCTTGTTTGAGTCTCCAAAAATAAAATCAAATATTCTCTCTCTCTCTCTGTGGTACCCATAACATGATGCTTGTAATCCCAAATATAGGATTTGTTATAATTTATTGTAATCACTGAAAATCTGCCAATCTAGATTGCAAGTGGAATTGCTGAAGAAAGGGATGCTGATAGTTAAAATGTTTCATAAGTATTTCTGAATGGCTCTCCTGGAAAATTAAAAAAATTTATTCCGTCATTATCATTACACTTGAATACACCTTTTTCCTTACTCTCAACAACAATGGAAAATTCCTCCTGTTTTAACCCTTAGTGGTCTCGCTGTTGAAAAATAACTCGCAATGTGAAATCCTTTGTTTCTCAGCAATATTGGTGATTTATAAAAGTATGTTGATTATTTCTCTGTTTCCTTTGTAATTTACAGGTCCATGTTCTCTACCCATTTTATTGGAGTGTTTGCCTTTTACTTAATAATTTATAAAGGCATTTATGCATATTAAAGATAATATTTTATTTGTACATATTGTAAAACCCTTTCCTTCTTGACTTTTGCCATCTTCCTTGATCTAATATGTTTTAACAGCAGAAATTTTTAAACATTTCAATCTGTTAAACTGCAATCCTTTCTCAGCTTGGTGTTTAGTATCATTATGAAGCAAAGCATGCTAGTTTGCATATGGTTTCAGTTTTTATGTTTAGATCTTTAATCCAATTGTAATTGACTTTTTTGTAAAAGTTGTGAAACAGGGAAATAACTTCCATGTCATTTCCTCCCAACCCAGGTGTATAGCTAATTCTCATCACCCCATTTCTTACAGAATACACAATTTCCTTATTTTTGAAATGGTACTTGGATAATTTATTAATTCTGATCCAGCTGTATTTTTCTGAAGTCTTAGTTGCCTTATTCTGAGCTATTAGTCATGTCTTTGTGGTACCACATCATGTCAGTTGTTGTCATTAAATCTCATAAGATATGTCGGTAGATACAATTATAATAAGTATTTAAAACCCACCTGCATATAAGCCACTAAATCAGGGAGCAAATTGCACATAACCAGCACACACTAAGGATTGTGTAGACCTCCCAACTTTGTCTTGTGGATTTTACACACATATGATAGGCTCTCATATCTTATATTACTTTCAAAAATCGCATTAACAGCTTCTCTTTCACAGTTTTATAATCTTTTTTACTGGTTTCCAAAAATTCCTTTGGCAAAAAGAGAATCCTTCCAGTTAAAAGCAAAGTATCATCTATTGCTTTTGTCTTTAGTTAATATCAACCCAAGAGAAAAATAAACTCTTTTTTGTAGGCAACAGGATCAGCCACTAGAGGAAGTAAGTGCTTTGCATTGCCACACAGCGACACAGGGACAGACAGGAAAACCACTGTCAGGATTCCCCTCTGCCTTGTAGAATGTCCAGCAGCTCTAGGAAATGAGCTTAGAAATTATAATTTGGTAACTGAATGTATATAACTACATGCTTCAAAATAACAACATTTGACTAAAGGCAGTTATTAGAAAGTTCCCCACAGTGTGTAAAAGGAACAAGTATCTTGTCGTCTAGATTAGATCATACATCTTCAATTTATTTATTAATTTAATAAAAAATAACTAAAAACTAAACTAAATCTTGTCGATTTAAACACATAGCAATTAAAATAGGATTTTATGAAGAACAGTGAGGAAAATGGCCTTTTCTACAAAAAATGACACAAATAAGTTGCCTGAAATTGGAAGTATTATTAATTCTACTTCATTTAATTATAAAACTTGCTTTGTAGAAGTCTCGATGGCATTCAAATACGCAACAAGACACACGGATTTTAGATTGTGGCAAACTTAGAGAAACTGAAGAGATCTGTGCTTATTTGTGCTTAAATTTTTTATTACAATATAAATATCACAACCTGACTTAAAATTTATGATTAAAAGAAAGTCACCTACGGTTTTTGATGACCTGAAGTGACTTGAGAAAACTATATTTATTCATTTAGTAAATACTTATTTAGAACATTTAGCACCCCCTATCTACCAGCGATTGTGTTAAGTATTTATCATATAACCCAATGATAAAGTTATTTGTTCATTCAGCATATATTTATTGTGACTGTATTGTGTGCTAGACACCTTACCTTATACCTGCCACTGGGCACTCTCCCTAACTACTAAGTATCGAGCAGGCTCTTCTTTTAGCCTGGGATGTCTTTCCCTGCCTCAAACATTTTGCCTGCCAACTTTTCATTTATCTTTGGGTGGCAATTTCAATATCTCTTCTCCTGAGAAGGCTTCCTGGACTAGGCAACCATGGTTAAATGTCTTCTTATAAGATAGCACCCTCACTTCTGAATCATGGTATATGGTATTATGATCACCTATGTATCTACATTCCTTCACTAGATTGTCAGTCGACGAGAGCTTCATTTAGTCAAAAATATTTATTGAGTCCATCTAGCATGCCAGTTATTAGCCTCCTTGCTGGAAATATAGGAGTAAAAATAAAGTAATAAAATAAAATGATATAAGCAAAGACATTTTCATGCCTAAGAGAGATAAAGTCTATTTCCATATCTCTCACATTGTGTAGGTGTGCCATATGCCCAAGTGCCTCCGACAGTGCGTAACATAAAGTCATATTCCTGGACCATATCCTAAGTTCTCAGGTCAGAATATCTGATGTCGTATCTCAGGAATCTGCATTTTGGTAAAGTGCCTCAAGAGATTAATATACCTTCTGAGGTTGGAGATCCACTAAGTCCTCAAAAATGCAGATACTCTGTTCTATTGTATTCACTGCTAAAGGCTCAGTATGAAGTGGAATGGAACAAAGTGGGCTCTTGTTAATTATGAGTGAAGTGAATGAATGAGTTGCTGACAGCCTCAAGTAGTTTACATAACCTGCACACCACAGAGAAACAGGGTGAATTCTATAGAAGCACATAGAAGAGCATGGCTGATTCTTGGGGGTATACAGAAGAGATTCACAGAAGCCTGTGATATATACAATGAAGGTCAAGAAGGCTGGGGGGCAGAAAAGTCAGGGGAAGAGTATTTTTAATAGAAGAGAGAAAGAGCATGAGCATTCAGGAAATGAAAATGCGCACACTGCTTGACCTTATGGGATGGGGGGAGGTTAAGATGAGTGAAAAAGACCTATAGCCATCCTGACCCCTACCATATGCAATAGCGAGCCATTGACAACCATAAATCTATTTCTAGACAAATTTATTTTGGTCATGTTGTGGATAGGTTATCAGTGAGGAGGCTACAGGAGAAAGTATGAGGATAAATGGTCATCAGTTATATGAAGAGAGTGCCATAAGAAGGAAAAGGACAGCAGTATGAGATTTTTGAGACATATGATGATTCCTGTGGGGACTTGACAAGTGGAATTGATGCTACTATTTGTTTAAAAGATTTTATTTATTTATTCATGAGAGACATAGAGGCAGAGACACAGGCAGAGGGAGAAGCAGGCTCCCTGCAGAGAGCCTGATGCAGTACTTGATCCCAGGACCCCAGGATCACAACCTGAGCCAAAGGTAGACACTCAACTGCTGAGCCACCCAGACATCCCTGATGCTAGTATTTCCATGAGAAGATGCTAATAATTTCTACAACTAAAGCCTAAAAGTTTTAAGAAACTGCTTGTGACCAACATTACAATAACAATTCAGTGGTTAGAACTGCACAAATCTTCAAATATTTTTATGGTGCCAATGTTGTTTTATTTACATAACTAGTAGCTTACCGGGTGGATACAACACAGTTTTGCCAATAAAAGGACAAGAAAAAATAAACTAGTTTTGTTCCCCCACAGTTTTACTCTTATTTTTCTAATTTTATTGTCCAACCATTGTTGATTTCACTGAAGTGGCCAGATAAAAGATCAGCATCTTTGATTTTTTAGCTAGTTAGTTTTAAAAACAGAAGTATATATAGACCTTTAGGAAAGTTTCTTCTTTAAAATTTACATAGACCTTTAGGAAAATTTCTTCTTTAAAATTTACCAAAAAATTTGTCCTTATCACCTCTCATGTCTACCCTGTTGAAATATCAGAATCTTTTAGGTGGCATTGTAGCTCTTATTTCTCTAAATGAAGTAGATAGCTTACATACTGCTCAGTGATGGAAAATGACATGACACAGAAAGATGCATCATTCCATCCTGTTGGGGAGACATAATTTAGGAAAGAAATCATAATCATACTTAATCAATAACAAAACTGGTGGCCAAAATATTGTAAACCACCCTTATTTGTAGTTTTTGCAGAGTTGTTGATTTCTCTTTGCTGTGCCAAAAAATGCTCAGTGCAAACATGAGGAGAAACCACTTCAGGATTGAGTCAAAGAGACAAGTTTAACTCGTGCTTTTATAGGCCCTCCATCAAAAAATAATCCAAAGTCTTATTTGTAATTATTTGTCTGATCCACTTCTCCATGATGAAAGAGCATCTTTTAAATATAGTTTTCCAATCTAAAGAAAAGAAAATTGATGACTTTACAGGCTAGCTTAATATTTGATGAAAAACCTGGTTCTATACAGAATTGTGAATTATGAGCCCTTTATTTTAAATATGCACAGATTTATACATGCATATATTTTATGTTAATAAAATTGTCCTCAAGAAAAGAGTGAAATTAGAGACATTTGGCTTAGTGATTTGGAATGACTTCAATCAAATGAACAATATTCCACACACAGAATAGAGACTAAGAAGATAACAGAGCATATCCAATTGTTCTTATGTCCTTTCTACAAGGGCTGTGAAATTTCATACTGACGTGTTGAATTAAAGTCTGTCCTGTCTATCTTGCTTCAGATAACTGGTGCTTAGAACTGAAACACCCAACACAGATGGAGTTCAAATTGTTCGTAATATGCAATAAAGATATTTAAACCTCTTGAACGCTATGTCCTTCTTTTATCTTCATGTAGGCTGAAATAGATATTTCTAATAGTGAACTACACTCGTGCAGTTCAGAATCTTAAATTCAATTTTCTTCATTTGCTGGAGCCAAAATGATATATAAGAAAATGTATTTAGGTGAAAGTTTGCTTTTAAAAAATATTCAAATAAAACAAACGTATGCTTCTTTTCTAGGTGTTCACATTTGCACATTTTTCCTCTTCCACTCCTTATTGTTCCCCCAGTGATCTTTTGTCATAAATATTAGAGACCATTAACTTGGAATCTAGTCGAGATTGAATGATCGGTGATAAATGGAACAATATTGGATATCGTGATTTATAGAAAGAACTATTAAATTATTTAAGAGAGTTCCCTCCCCCCCATTAATTAAAAATGATCTGTGCTCATGGAACAAGATCGGCACTGCTCTCTTGTACACTGAATCAGATCACTTCAGCCTCACTTGTGTCTACAGACCTTTGCTGCATAGAGCCCCAGCATCACTGAGGCCACAGACCCTGCAGGTTTTCCTCTAACCCTTACAGGACACAGTATAATGAGTTGTCTCACATCTGTGCTCCACATGTCCTCCTTTCACCATCTACCCCAGCTTCCCTGGCACAGGTGAGCCATAAGAAACTATAGGACCAGTTTAGAACCTACACACAAGCAGCCCAGCAATGCTGGGAAATAAACAAACCACAGGGTGTAACTTTCACAAGTGAGACACTGAACCAACAGGCAAATGCCTTCCCCCTATCTTCCCAATGGTCAGCCCAGGAGTACCATAGTACACAAGCCTCAGGGAGAGTGAGCACCCTGAAGTGTCTGATTACAAACAGTAGACAGATCAAGAACAGATCTTTTTATTCACTTGCCCTCCTTCTCTTTATCCTTTAACATGCTTCCCTGGGATTGCTTTCCCTAACGAAGTGCTAGAACATATGATTTGCTGGAGGTATACTTTCCACGAATCCCACTCTGAGGAATTATATGAATTAGGATCTGTTGCTTAAATACCACCTTATAAAAAAAGCTTCACAGTCTACATTATCAGAAAGAGCACCCCATTCTGATCATTCTCTGCCCTCAACCTCTCCATTACCTGATATATTACATTATTCTTTATTATTATTGCCTACCTCCTCCCACTAGAATATAAACAGTGGAGACTTAGGCTGTTTTGTTCATTATGTATTACCAGCAGCTAAAATATGCTTGACAGTCAATGAGTTAAGTTTTGCTCAAAAGCCACCTCTATAAGATCTACCCAGACCATTCCATGTGAAATTATCAATTCTCCCTCTGCCTTTGCACCCAAGCTCCTTGGCCATTTCTCTTTTATCATAGTATTTATTTTCTAAATTAATATAAAATTTACTTTTTATGCTTTTAATTTATTGGTTATAATAAATTATTGTATATAACCACTCCAATAACCACTCCTCACTAGCACAGAAGCTTTGTAAAGTTAAGGTCACTTTCTTTTGTTCTGTTTTTCAGATTTGTTTACTCATACATCTGTGTATCCCAATAATGGAAAACAGTACCTGGCACATAGCATAGTGGACCTTGTATTGAATAGTTGAAGAGTGATCAGCCTCAGCTTCAGAGTTATGAAAACAGGTTATTGATCATAGTCTTCAATCAACCAGAGGATCTGTGAGTTTCGTTTGAGTTTTGTTCATGTGAATTGATTTGCCAAGATCATATTCACACATACAGAAAGGTCAATTGAATTTACAGAGACTAGAACTAAGTCAGCAGAAACTAAAAGCTAGAAAACTGCATTAAACTATAATGCTAAAAAAGCCCACAAAAACAAACAAACAACTATAATGCTATAAACTGCCACCGTCCTTCTTCAGAATACCCTTGGATAATTTTCTTTGACATGTTCTTATTCTTCCTACAATTCACCTATATGCATTCCAGCGTTTCAGCTCCGTTTATGAAATTCTCATAGACAGAATATGGAACTAAGATTTAATCAATATTTTCCTCATTAACGAAGAAACTCCAAAATAAATTAGGCTACTATCTTCCTTTATCTTAACATGTAAGTCAGAATAGACATTTTTAATAGCA
The DNA here is from genome assembly GCF_048164855.1 of Canis lupus baileyi. Taxonomy (NCBI): domain Eukaryota; kingdom Metazoa; phylum Chordata; class Mammalia; order Carnivora; family Canidae; genus Canis; species Canis lupus. The sequence continues at coordinate 26,823,368 of NC_132867.1, read as the reverse complement.
TAAACAATGTTTTCAACCTATATGATCTAGAAGTCTTCCTCAGAACATGTTGATTCTATCAGGCATAGTGTAAATATAAAAAACATCTTAAGAGGATAACCACAAAAATTCCTGATCATCAATTTTCCTATGGTCTATTTCTTCACCTTTCAACTAATAGCTTCTTTTAGTTTCTGTTCTACCTCCAGTCATACTCTGGACTCCAAACATTACAAAATTACTTCTCCAACTGCATCAATATTCTCTGAGACCCTGATCCTAATTTCATGCTTTGCATGTTCCACTAACCCAAGCAGGCAGCAGGCAAAAGTGCCAGAACACTAGTCCAACCATGGACAGGAGCTTCACCACAAACATGTTATCTGCAGTACCTAGAAGTAGTTCTGCTAAGGCTGACTTCCCCTATGAGTTCTTCTCTGATTAATCAATGGTCCTTGACATTGGTAACCCTAATCATCCTGAGTATTTGTGCTCTGATTCATCTAATTCATCTACCATGTGTGCAAAATTCATATTTTGAATTTTTATATTGTTTTCTATATATTGTCACGATGCTTACGGTAGCAGCTCCCAGGTTTGAAACTACCTTCTCCCTACCACAAGGGTCAAACTACATAATCGCAATGTTCAGTTTAAATTTTTTTTAATTTTATTTATTTATTCATGACAGGCAGAGAGAGAGAGAGAGAGACAGGCAGAGGGAGAAGCAGGCTCCATGTAGGGACACCGACGTGGGACTCGATCCCGTGACTCCAGGATCACCCCCGGGCCGAAGGCGGCACTAAACTGCTGGGCCACCAGAGCTGCCCTCAATGTTCAGTTTAAATTGGTTTGCATTTCCTATCACTTTAATTCAAATCTTTAGAGTTCAAAAGCAGTGTCCAGAATTCCCCACCTCCAATACAGATTGAGTGCTTTATATACATTGTGAATATCAGCATAAAGTGTTGGTAACTTTTCTAAGCACAGTTTAAAGACACTAAATATTTATCATATGATTTCAAATACTATGAAATTTCATTTATGTTTGTGTCAAGATTAAACATCTATTGATAACGAGAAAAGGAGAGTGTTACTAAAGATGTCTTGGCTGAGGAATGTGATAAAACTTTGGGTTAAGAACCATCACCTCTTATGTAACAGCAAAAACAGAAATAACCCACAACTGGGAGTAATTTTTCAAGTTAGCCTAGGTAAGTGAATTCACCTCCAGAAGAAGTAAGAAGAACACAATCTAGACAGCTCAACAATGTCAGGATAAAGTTTGAAGAGAAATAAGTTTAGAAGTGTCCTAGGTTCTATCCTAAGAGTTAAAGAAGGACTTTGGAAATAATTGTGATCTCTTGTTGCCAAGGCCATCCATTGGTTAAATAGTATTTTATACCACTATAGTAAAAGAAAGGAAGTCAGAGAAATGTGCAATATTAGAGAATATATATTTTCATTCAGGATTGTTTTGGAAGGCTCAAGGACATTGCTACATGCAGGTATACCACTTCTGTCTTTTCTAAATTTTACATCTTTTAATATGCCTTGAAAATCAAAAGTTATTTCACAAATTTATTTAAAATTTGATGACACATCTAATTTTATAAGAATTGAAAGCTCAAATCAAGTTTCAGTTGAAACCAAGAGCCAGATAGTTTAGGAGCTGAAAGTTAAAATCAGGAACCAGATAGTATAGGAGTCGAGAGGATGAAATTAAAACTAAATCTCATTTATTTAGAATGATCCCGTGTATATATACATATTGGGATAATTTAGAAACCAATAATCTCTGAGTTTAAAATTAGAAAGGGAAATCTGATTTTGAGTATGAAGAATCTAAAGCAAATTACAGTTCCTTCTATTGAGGACCACAAAGGCTGTATAGTCATAAGTACCTGCCCTGTCGTTATTGGTGATGCTTGATTTCACCATTCTATAAATCACTAGGATGATCAAAAGTCAATACCAATAGTAGGAGATAGAACCAAATTCTATCACATAAAAGAATAAATCCTCTTTTTCTGAGATATTATATGCTATGTTCAAGCAAAATTACCACTATTGTATTCAAGAAATGTAATATCAAGCTGGAGCATTTATTGGAATCCCACCATAAATATTAAAATAATATTAGAACATAACTCTAAAATGGCATTTTGAGCATTTAGTATGTTCCTAGTACTATAATAATATGCTTTAAATATTAAATAAATTATGTAATTTCATGATCAAAACAATCTTTGGGTTATTATTATCCTTATTTTATAGATGTTAAAAGCTGACCTCCCTTTGACACGGTTATTTTCCATGTGTGGGTTCCAAGTTTCTTGAGCCAGTCTCCTGTGTTAGTTTTATTTACCATGTGTGGAAGTTTATGGTTTTGTGGCTGACAACCATCATTTTACATGAATAAAATTCAAGAAAAACTTGGCTGTCACTTCAAGCAATGCAGTACCAACAAAATCAGTAATTTTGATTTTTTTTTAAATGAGCCTTTTATTTCTATTGCATTTTTTGGTCTGTGTGGAAGCAAATGGGACAAATGATATTTTGAATATTTCATATGTTAATATAATATCAAAAAGAAGGTGTCTCAGAATTAATTATGTCATAAAATCAGTTTACACTTATAGAGATTTTCTGTTTTTCATATTTATCCTCCAAAAATGCTTGAGTATCTTACTATATATTTATCATAGAGAAAAAATAGTTCTTTTTATTTTCCTTAAAATATAAATTTTAAAAACTTAACACATATGCTTACCTTAAGAACTTATAAAACTACCAGCTCAACAAATATTTATTAGGGTCATATGATTTTCAAGGAATTTGGCTAAACATTGTGAGTAGTTATTATGAAAAATAGGACATGTATCTATAATCAAAGAACTTATGATGAGATAGGTATAAGACAAATATAACCATGATCATGATACACATATGTGTAATATGAGTGCCCAAGAAATGTTCAGACAAAGAATGCTGAGGTTTAGTGTCTGTCTCAAGAGATTATATTGAGCTGAAGAATCATAAAGCCTTTATGGATGAAGTGGTATTTGAGATGAGACTTGGAAGAGTTGCAGTAAATGAAGGTGGGGGAGGAAAAACTAGCTTATCTGAGCAAATAAAAATGCAGCGAGAATACAAGGTCCACATTGTGGTTAAAGAGTAGTGAGCAGAATTCATTGGCTTTTGACTAAGGTATACTATTTTAACAATGCAAAGATAAATTAGACCATATGATGAAGGCCAAACTGGGGGTAAGTGGCTAGGCAGTAGTGACTCAATGTAGTTCTTAACAAGTGGAATGATAAATCATCAAAATTCATTTATGAAATGCAATTCTTGTAGCAAGGAGTGTTCTGGATGAATTAAATTGAAAATAAAGTTGCAGAGAGACTGTCAAAATTTCCTAGATTATCAGTAAGACATCATGAAAGTTGACTTTGTTGCAGCTGTGAAATAAAGGAGGCAATCAATTCCAGAGACTTTGAAGAAGTAAAATCCAGGTCACTTGTCCACTTGATTAAATATATGGGATGGGGAAAACTTTCTGACTGGAGAAACATATTAGTTTACAATTAATTCTTTCAACAAATAATTATTAACTGCATAAATTAATTTGTAACTCCATTCGAAATCTCTTAGTTGGGATAGGCATATTAAGTAACATATATTTCTTTAAGATTTAATTTATTTATTCATGAGAGACACAGAGCAAGAGAGAGGCAAAGACACAGGCAGAGGGAGAAGCAGGCTTCATGCAGGGAGCCTGACACAGGACTCGATCCCGGGTCTCCAGGATCAGGCCCTGGGTTGAAGGCAGCACTAAACCACTGAGCCACCAGGGCTGGCTGACATATTTTAAAATGGTTTCTTACCTACTGGCACTTTGGCTATTTCAGGGCAAATTACATATATAATGTATGATATTATAATTTACACACACACATATATACATTATATATGCACACATAGATGTGTACATATTAGTTGTATGCAATCTTAATTTTAATCTCTGTTAGTGTACCATTGTCAAAAACCAAGTCCATTTTAGACATATTAGAAAAATTATGATAAAATTATCACTATCCGATGGGAAGGTCAAACTCTGAAAACAGTGCTTATGATGGCAATTGTCATACTGATGATATTGGTAATAATACAAAACATTTATTGAATTATCTTCCATGTGCCAAGAACCATATTAGGGACATTACATGGAATATCCCGGAATATCCCACTGAAACCCAACAGCAAGTCTATGAGGGAGAGACTTATAATTATCCCTTTACAGATGACGTACAGAGAAGTTAAAGTAAGTTGCTAAACTCATAGAGAGATAAACGAGAAATTAAAAAATTGGGTGGGTGGATTGAACTCTGTTCTGTTGATTTGACCACCAGCCTATTGTAGGTATCAGCCTATAAGATAAAGGAAGATAATCCACAGTAAAGTCACAGGACTGCTGGAAGAGTGAATAAATTGATACAAATCATATGCAGAACAATGAAAGAAAACTGGGAAATTTTGTCTGGGAAAAAAAGTCAGTGTGACAGGGCATAGTGTACAGTTCTTAATAATTATAATTTGTTTTGTCTTGCTCCTAGAAAACAGACAACTGAAAGAAAATAAAGAGAGGCAGATTTTAGTTCAATTTAAAATAGTTTTCCAACAGCTAAAAGTATCCAGAAATAGGGTAAGCCATATCCAGAGGCAATGATGATCTCAGATTCCAATACTAAATTTGAACAACACTTAGTAGAAATGGTGTACCAAAGGCTCAGGCTTCATATTAGGGCTTCAAGTAGATGACCTTTATATTTTGTTTAAATCGTAATTTTTCCATAGTTGTATGAATAACAGTTAAGACTGATATTCAGAAAATACTGGGTATTTTATGAGATATACAGAATAATTTGCACAAGGCACTTGGAACATTGCTTGACATATGTAAATGCTTAATTAATATTGGTTATTACAATACTTTTTATTGAAGTATAATTGACGTGATATATGCTGTACCTTCATTCCCATGACTTATTCATTCCATAACTGGAAGATAGTATCTCCTACTCCCCTTTATCTATTCTTTTCCCATATCTCAACTCCCTTCTCCTCTAGGAACCATCAGTTTGTACTCTGTATTTGTGGGTCTGTTTCTGTATTTTGTTTGTTTATTGATTTGTTTTATTTTTTTGGATTCTATATATAAGTAAAATCATATGGTATTTATTTTTGTTTAACTTATTTCTTTAGCATAATACCCTCTAGGTCCATCTGTGTTATCACAAATGGCAAGATCTCATCCTTGTTGTTACTATACCTTTTATTCACTACTCTTATGCTATTTTGTATAAGCTAAGTTCTCAGAGGACAGAGCTTTAAGACACACTTCTGAATTTTAAAATATAAGTGGTAGCTGTTTCATTTTTTAAAAATGTTGTTGCACATGTGATTGAACATTATTCATATGAATACAAAATTAAAATTTAATCTCAAATAGTAGGTTCCTAAAATATAAATTAATATTCCATGTATTTTAAGATATATAAATAAAGTGTACAAATTAAACATACCTATCATTATTAAAAAAAATAGAGACCGTGTCAATAATCAGTAATAATCAGATAATACCAGGTGAAGTGTTTCTTAGTCTCTTCCTTTGGTTTAATATTACTACTTATTAAATTATATATTATTTTCCCATACTATAAGCTAAAACACATAATTCAAGAAGGATTAAACTGTCTCATCTATAGCAACATTTTGTGGTGATAGAGTGGTTTCAAGAACAATGTGTGTATTAATTCCAGCCATAAACAGATCAATTTGTGTGCTATAGTGGGAGTGACTGGTATTTCCAGGTTTATTTGATCATGCCATTAACTAGCTGATTCACTACTATCTATCATTGAAAATGGGATGATTTTCTCTATACCATGAGATTGTTGTGCCTCTATGCACATCTCATTCGACAACTAAGAATAAACATACCAGCCACAAGTCACAATCACATGTGTTTCAGATACACAAATAAACTAGAGGGTGTCACTGAGCTCTACCTCTTATAGTTTAGCTTATACAAAATAATGGGAGTAATTAATAAAATTTAAATAATTAGCCAATACTTTCTGAGTACTCACTAAAAATCAGATGATGTGCTCAGTGCCTTATATAGATTATTTCATTTATCTCTAAAAATAACCCTATGAAGTAAATGCTATTCTACACTGAGTAATTATGTAAATTTCCATCTAGTTATTTGGGAAAGAGTATAATGCTCTTATTGATGTCATACAACAATGGAAAATTAGGACTTAAACAAAATATAAAAATTATCTACTTGAAATCCTATGTGTTATGAAGGTTGAAACTTCTAAGATTCCAAGTTAGCCAAAATTAGTATTTGTTCAAATTTAATACTCACGCATGAAGAACTCATCACCTTTGGTGGCACATGGTACAATGTTAGGTTGGTGTTGATTGTCTAAATTAACTTTTCTAAATTAACTATCTGGAGTGAAGAGTGATATTTAGTCAAAAAAGAGAAAGAAAGAAAGAGGCAAAATAAATTTTAAAAATATAATCTCATGGGAAAGGAATCAGGTCTATTTATTTCCCGAAAAAAATGATTTAAAACTAATAAATGGGTAGGGCACCTGGGTGGCTGAGTTGGTTAAGCATCTGCCTTCAACTCAGGTCATAATCCTGGAGTCCTGATATCAAGCCTCATCAAGCCTGGATGGAGCCCTCCATCATGCTCCCTACTTAAGTGTAAAGAGTCTGCTTTTCCTTCTCCCTCTTCTCCTTCCCACTGCTCATGCTTTCTCTTTCACTTGCTCTCTCTCTTTCTCTCTCTCTAAAATAAATAAATGAATTAATTATTTTTTTAAAAAACCCTAATAAATAGATATAGCTATGGGGTTGATTCTTTGATGTCATAAAATGCAATAGGTTCTAAATTATAGTCATATAATCATAGACTATATGAAAGGAGGGAGGAAGAAAGGGAGGAAGAGAGGAAGGAAGTGTGATCTTGTATGGTACTGAGCTTCTTCAATGACACAGTTCACTTAGATACTGGGAACCTATTTATCTGACTGTCATGTAAGGTAGATACTCCTGCAAGATTGATATAAAACCAAGAGCTTTAGAGCAGCCCTTAGAAATTGAATATCTTAGGAGAATCTGGATGGCTCAGTACGTTGAGCACTGGACTCTGCATGATCTCCTGGTAGTGAGATCAGAGCCCCCCATTAGATTCTACGCTCTGCACTATGCTCAGCACAGAGTCTGCTTGGGATTCTCTTTCCCTCTCCCTGCCCCTCTGCCCCTCCAACTCCCTCTCTCTCTCTTTCTTTCGCTCTCAAATAAATACATAAATACATAAAACTAGGTAAAATTTTAAAAGAAGTATAATATCTTAAAAATTTGTTTGCTTTAATGCTACTAAACGTCTGAAGAATACTTTGTAGTCAAAGAAAGTATTTATCTTTCATCTCAAGCATCTAGGTAATTAAAGCTAAGGGAAATTTTGCTAACTATAAGTAGTAACATTTTAGAAAATTCTTATTTAGTTGGCTTTGATGGAAAAAATTCTATACCTAAGTGAACATTCAAGATATGTAATATACAGTCAAGATTATGCATCATTTTTCTTGAATGTTTCACTATGTATTTAAACACCATTACCACTATCATCAAGAACAGCAAACTACATAGTTTTTGGCTCAATTGGGTTGGTGTTTTGTTTTGTTTTGTTTTCTGTTTTTCTAATGACTATGTTGTCAGTTGAGTTAAGCATTGCTGTATTAATACTTTTTAAAGATAATTGATGATTAAGGCACAAAAGTTGAGATTTCAGAATTCTAAGAATGGATGTTCTCCAAGATTATATCAGAGAGGTACATTGTAATCAATCAGGAATAAGACTGGGGAAGCCACTCAAAGGAGAAATTTAGACAAAGGGCAGGATTCATTTTCCAGACCAAATGCCAAATTATTGCTCGTTTCTGGTAAAATTGTTTAAATGGTCAAAGACCATTTAAAGAGTCCCCACTGTCTTGAAAAATTAACTATTTAAAAGTCCTATTATGAAAGTCTAAATATTTTATGAAATCCTACTAACCTTAGGATGAAATACAGCTAGACATTAGCCTGGGGCATACATAACTTTATAGGAAAATGCAGAGTGCCAGCAATATCTTTGCAAGCTCATGCACATTCCTATTTATATGCATGTTTTAAAGTTCACATAGAAGGAAAGTAATTTACCAAAACCCTGAGGTCACTCATAGGACACAATTTCCTCTTACTTGAGAGATTCTATATATAGATGAAAATATGAGCCAAACAAGGTGGCAGTTTGGGGAGGGGGGTGGTGGCTGGCTGCTTTTTATTGTCTTGATTTCCAAATGTGTCAATAATGAGGACTTAACTTTCAGGAAATAATTTTCTTGAAAAGGCAAAATCAAATTGGATCTTCCTTTTTGGAGGTAAACTTTGTATTTTCCAGATTTCAGAATCTGAAATTGTGAGTTATTTTTCCTCATAGCAGTCCTACTAATAATAGTGGAGGGGATTTTCTAAAAATCAAAATTTATACTTGTATCTTAGAAGGGCAAGATAATAAAAGTTATGCAATATTCCCAAGATTGGACAGCCTTTTAAGTAAAAACCTAAAGTTCTGGATTTTATCTTGTAATTCTGTTTTATGTATCTTTAGTTGATTGATTGATAAACACACATAAAGTACTTTTATATGTAATGAAAATTCTATATTCCAATCATAAGAGAGTTAGAAAATGTAAAGAAAAAAATGCATGAGGAATGAGTTCTTTTTTTTTTTAATTGTATTTATTTATTAATGAGAAGCACAGAGAGGGAGAGAGAGGCAGAAACACAGGCAGAGGAAGAAACAGGCTCCATGCAGGGAGCCCAACATGGGATTCAATCCCGGGCCTCCAGGATCATGCCTCAGGCAGCACTAAACCCCTGAGCCACCTGGGCTGCCTGAGGGATGAGTTCTTAAAAGGATAATTATGGTTCATCTTTAGAAGTAGAGATCTGTGTTTTCTTGTTAATGGTACACAAATGTATATATCAAATACAGAAAAGCTGGAATTCCACCTCCAGGTGGGAGAGATGAGTTAATGCATCCAATAGTTGAGAATTGCCAAGGCATTTCTAAGATCATGATCTTATACTGACTCTCTAGAATAATGTGAGTTATAAATTACTCCCTGCACATCAAGTGGTTGCCTGCCATTAATTGTTTGGACTAATGCTGCCCCAGAGAACTTTATGAGATGAAATGAAAAAGTGCTCAATTACTGTGCTGTCTGATTTACCAGGACAGAGCTTCATGTGGCTATAAGGATTTGAAATACGTTTAGTGTGACTGAGAAACTGAATTTTTATTTTACTTAACTTTATCTACTTGATGCTTTAATGTAAATAAACATATGTGGCTGTTGGGTACCATATTGTACAGCTCAGGTTGGGCCACCAGATTGTTTCTTATAAATACAAATATGGACATCAGAATTTAAAGAATTCTCCTCTTGAAAAAGTCTTCCTCTGGTGCAACCAAGGCTCCTTGGCAACTGAAACATTTATTTTCAGCAACCCAGGTAACTATTGGTGTCCCCAGAGAGCAAAAGAATCATAACTTAGAGGCAAGAAGTCCTGGCATCCAGCACTCAAGATAATTGGAAGAGCATTAAGAATTGCAAGCAATTTTTTTTTCCTGGTAGTACTATATCAGCTACAATGTGGGTCAATGGTCATTATTGATCAAGAATTAAAAATATTCCCAATATATGGGGATCCCTGGGTGGCTGAGCGCTTTACCATCTGCCTTTGGCCTGGGGCATGATCCTGGGGTCCCGGAATCGAGTCTCGCATCGGGCTCCTTGTATGGAGCCTGCTTCTCCCTCTGCCTGTGTCTCTGCCTTTGTGTGTGTGTGTGTGTGTGTGTGTGTGTGTGTGTGTCTGTCATGAATAAATAAATAAAATATTTAAAAACAAATATTCCCAATATGTGATTCATTTTTGAAATAAACAAACAAGGAACACCTAGGTGGCTCAGTTGGTTAAGCATCTGCCTCCACTGAGCAGGGAGTCTTGATTCTTCTTCTCTTTCTGCTCTTCCCCTGCTTGTGCTCTCCCTCTCAACTAAATAAATAAAATATTCTAAAACATGAACAAATAAAAACTCTTCTTGTGTTCCAAGTCCCAACAATATATTTTACAAATTTACTTTTGTAATTATCTGCTTATAATTTGGAAAGTAAAATTAATTCCATTCAACATACATTATTAGGGTCTTTGTAATATGCAAGACTGTGCTAATCATATGAAAAAGTGAATTATAGAGTCTATCTTCAAGAAATTTACAGTCTATGTTTGACAGTAGTCAGAGCAAAAATATGAAGAGGCCAGTGGCTGAAAAAACTAATAGTGTCCTTGTGAATTTGAAGTGATAGTTTCAAAAGAACGTCTGAGGCTGATAGTGTCAAAAGAATGTCTGAGGCTAGAACGAATATGGAAGAGTAATTGCCCATAGCCAAGGGTAAATAGTATAATGAGGTTTTAGAAGTTACACATATATTTGACATCTGACTTTATTATAGTATACTGAAAACATTTCCATGCATGAATTAAAAGTTGAATTATTTATGAGTGACTGAAAATTTAGTGTGTATGTATACATGTGCTAAAGGTATTCTATCCCCTAAGTCACATATGGGACAGAACTTTTTTGGCATTAACAGGTTCAGGCCAAATTCTAATGTTGGCACTAAACAAGCTCATTGTGATAATTATCCTCCCAGCATCATATATGGAAGATGTTATATGGCTACAGTGCAAGAATAAGCTAAAAATTGGGGTGTAGTCTTGGTTTATCAGCAGTACGTACTATGTCTTTCTGAGTGGGAAAGTTAAATAGGATTCAAAGTTAAGATGTAGGAATTCAACAAAATTAGCCCTTTAGTGTCTATTATTTGTTGAATATGACTCTGATGCCTACTGCTGTACTAAATATAAAGATATTCATAGCTCCAGCCAATCCTCAAGACAATTTTATGAGGTCTATCTTTATTATAATCATGTCCATTGAGCGTTAACTAACTTGCCCTAATTAGCATGGGCAAGTGGTTCCTTTTGAATGACAGAGTCTTTGGATCCCAAAGTTCCATCCCAATGGAAATAGCTTATTGTTTCTCATATAAGCAAAGTATTAATTTGAACCACATGAAATTGTCAAACTGGTCTTGGACTAAAAATAATGACAATTTCATATGGTTGAAACTAATAAAAGCCATTTGTCAGAGCACTGAGTGATGCTTTGAAAGGTTATCTGCATTCTAAGATACTTTATTATGGGTATCTCAGGGTTATCAAGCCTGTCTTATTTCCAGAACGAAATTTTCTTGGATGATAAAAATCTCAGACTAGTTCAGGCAGAGACTCACCTGGGGATGAAAGATACTCTTCATTCAGCCAGGAACTATTGGCATGCTGGAAAGGTGTGGTCTCCTGGCTAAAATGGCAGTTCTGCTGCTATTCTGTTATCAGGAATTCACTCTGGTTGATTTATTTTTGTTTTATTTAATTGCAGTGTGAATACATCCTAACTCACCTCTCCACCACATTTTTTAATTGAAACTTTTAATATGTAGCAATGGAATAAAACTCATAGCCAAACACACACACACACACACACACACACACACACACACACACACACAGTATTTTAGTTACTAGCAAGTAAATAAGAGACTTCCAAGGGAAGAGATGGTGAGATTTTCTTTGACTGCTTAGGTTTTGATAAGGCCACTGATGAGGTTAAACCATTAAGTCTTTCATTTCCCAAGGGGATGAGAGAGCCAGAAGGGATGGCATATTGGTCACCCTGTCTAGACAAAGCTGTGGTGTCATGGGGAAAATAATACTAGAATGAAGAGTCAGAAGACCAGGGTCACATTGCTGTGTAGTTTATGGTAAGGCACTCAATTTTCCTAAACCTGAGTCTCCTCAAAGTTAAAACTGACAATAATAACATAATAATAATATTTATTTGTCAGTACAGCTATGAGGCTCAATGCAAATGTATAATGAAGACATTTGTAAACTGAAAGGACAATGTGATTATAGTTCAGATCAACTGATGTCTGTTATATAAGTCGTAAGAAAACAGTATATGTTGAATTTCTCTTTAGAATATAACATGCCATGTTTCATTAATTCAAATGCATTCCTTTTTACATAAATGTGAAGTTATTTGCTAAGGAAAGATATCAAAGAATATAAACTCCCTTAGATACATTCCTAAATTATATTAAAAAAAAAACTCTAAAGGTAGGTACTTATCTAACTTCTAAATTTTCATCTTCTGATCTGGTTGTGACTGAAATTCAGTCTGTAATAGTCTGAGCATAAACCCTAGAGGGATATTTTAGTTTCACGCTTTTGTTAGAAATTCTAGATACTTCCTTCTTATGATACATTTCTTTAGAAACTATTTATTGCATTATTTTTTGGTGTGGCTTAAATAAATATTCTTTGAACTCTCTGCCAAATGAGCTTTCCTTTATTTTGTATCACCTGAATTTCTTAGTAACATGCTAATTAAAAATGAGTAATGTCTGAATTCAAACTTTCAGTTCTGGCCATAAATTAAATCAGTCTCTCTATACCTAAGTAAAAGACTATTCTTAATGTCTTTATCTTTTCTTATAATTATCTAAACAATCTACAGGTTCATATACAACACATTTAGTTGGAAAATTTATTGTCTTTATGCATCTCTTTTGTAAAAATGAGACTGGGTGTAGAAAGTCTGAGTCATCGAGATCATTAATTACAATGTAAATTCGTTACAAGAACTACTAAACTGCAACCATTTTATTGTATATCAATGCAAATCACATTTTAAAAAGTTTATTCCTTCCAGAAGGTGTTCTTGATAGTACAAGCAGATGAGTACTGAACATAATCTGACTTGGTCATAGTTATTTTTGTATTTATCCATTTTCTTGAACAGATCTGAAAGCCTTTGAAAACAGATATACTGTGTGTCTCAATTTAGAGCTTTAAATAGTATGAGTTTAAATGAGATTACTTAGAATCAATATTTCTGATTAAGAAATATGAACTAATATTCATAGTTATTATGATGATATTCATAAATATCCAAGAGCTTGGATAATTACCTTTAAGTAAGTGGTATTTTATTCAATTAAATATTTACTTTTGCTATTAACAACAAAAGATAAGAAGTAATTAGGCAAGAAAATATATACTAATATTGGGAGATCATGAACACATACAATTATATATAATACTGTAATCAATTATTTGCCAAATAATACTTCTTAGTTCTACAGCAATGACAGTTTAATTATGTTAAGTTGAAATAAAGAAGAGAAAAATGTCGGGTAACTCTTAATCTCTAGCTTCTATTCAACTTCTTAAACTCTCTGGTCAAACTACTGTTCTCAGTTTTTTTGTCAAAGACCACAGTGGGGACAGTAGATCCTCCTAGTAGATCTAGGAGGACAGAACTGTGGGAATTTGTTTTTTTAAGATTTTATTTATTTATTTATTTGAGAGAGAGAGCACTGTGGTGGGGGGGGGATCAGAGGAAGAAGTAGACTCCCTGCTGAGCAGGAACTGCCATGTGGGGCTAGATCCTAGGACCCTGGGATCATGACCTGAACTGAAGGCAGATGCTTAACCGATTGAGCCACCCAGGCTCAATGCTTTTTTTTTTTTTTTTTTTTTTTTTTTTTCAGGCTCAATGCTTTTGAGGGTTTTTAATAATGTTAAGACATAATTTATATTTTTTACTCTCATCCTCTTACAAGTGTATAATGGAATTTTCCAGAGGTTACATAGCATGTGGTGATGTCATCACTGTAGCTGATGATGTAATGTAATTGTTTGAGTATTTTTGCGTTTTAAAATTAATCCAGAGGGAAAATGGTCTTCAGAGCAAAAGGTATAAAAACCTGTAGAAGAAAGTTTAACTTCATTAAAAGTATTGTAATAGGAGATTAATAGAACTATGTTACTAGACATTTACTTCCTACTTTTACAGATGTAGGACCCTAACATTCTGAAATCATACAAGATATTTGCAAGAATGATGTTTTTCATCTTTTTCTCACTGGGGCAGCTATACCTGAGGGTTGCCAGATTATTTTAATCAAAATGGTAGACATACTTGGTAAAAATTTGTCCAATCAAAAGAGAAATATATGTACTAAGGGAAAATTATTTTCCTTATATTTAACACATATTACAACAATTTTAATTTTAACAGCTCATCTTTTGTTTCCAGAAATTCATCTTGCCAACTCCAAACCAACAAAGTTGCATCATTGACTCCATCCTAATATTCTTTTAACCATAGATATTTCATACAAAACTGTAACAAGGTATTAAAACATTTTAAAAACAAATCTGGAGCAGCAGTTTATTTTCCACTATTTAAAATATGTTTCTTCAAGAAAAGGGAACATCATGTCCAAAGGACTGGCTCCCTCACAGTGAAAAATTGGAGGGATCACTTTTTTTTTTTTTTTCCCATGGTGAAAATATCCAGATCTCAATTACTTCATCAAAGAAGTGGGTCCCCTGCCATTAGCCAAATTTGAGTGTTCCAAGTTTCATATCATGAATTTTTAACGCAAAAATCACTTCTTAAGACAACATAAGTACTCTTGGATATACTTTCAGTCCTTCAGAATTATATTTATTGACTAATAAACAAGCATCATTTTTTCCTCCAAATTGGTTGTGAAATTATTATCAAAGAAAATGAAATCAAACTCACTTTTATTATTAAAGGTCAGAACCTGATTTCTTTTTATTTTATGGCTGCCAGTTTGCTTTAATTAAACATTTCATAAGTTCTCAGTCTCAAAAGTATCCTGAAGATATACAATTAATGAGTATTTTTTAAAGGATATTGCTTCCTGAACTGTATTATTGATTCATCCAAAAGGGTGGTAGTCAGCACTATTCCGGCCCTTCCCAGATTCCCTTTACTGGCCTGGTCTCTGGAGTGTTTGCAGTACACCTTGACTTCTTCAGAGAATTGCCTTTAGGTGATATTCCCTGGCAGGTTACATTTGTCCTTACAGAGGCTACGTAATAATGGTACAAAACCCTTGTCCTCTTGAAAACCTCGTGATTTGCACCCAGCCAAAGTTCCACAAAAAATCAAGAATGGCTTACAAACAAGGCCAACTCACCAAGTTGGTTAGCTCACTGAGTACGTCTGCATAAAGTTACATCAACAATGATAATCAATTAATCAGTGGATGATTTACTGAGCCTATATTCTGTGTCAGTGTTAGGTGTTAGGGCAATAATATGATAGAAAAGATCCCTGCCTTCATGATACCTAAATTCTAATAGACAAAATAGACAAAAACACAGCAACACATAAATAAAGCAAATATTCATTGTGATGTGACATGAAGGAATATAATAAAGGACTGAGTCAATGATAGAGATTTGCTTTAGATGGGGTAGGCAGCAGTGACTTTCCTGATAAGATATCCTCAGAAAAAGAGGAAGACAACAAAACTGTTAGCATCAGGCACCATTCAGAGTAGAAGGAAAACCCAGAAAGTGCCTGCAGTAGTACGACAGAGCAAGTGTGCCTCAGCCAGATTTGGCAGAGCCAGTGGTCATCAGATAAAGAGGGAGAGATATTTGTGGTCCAAGCTCTGAACAAACACATGCAATGATTGTATCTTAGTGATGAGGGAAAGAAAGAAAAGAAGAAAGATAGAAAGATAGAAAGAAAGAGAAAGAAAGAAAGAAGAAAGAAAGAAAGAAAGAAAGAAAGAAAGAAAGAAAGAAAGAAGAAAGAGAAAAAAGAAAGAGAGAAAGAAGAAAGAAAGAAAGAAAAAAAGAAGGAAGGAAAAAAGAAAGAAAGAAGAGAGGAAAGGAGGGAGGATGCTCATCCCAGCATAGACCGCAGACCAGATTTCTTGGGACAAGAACTGAAATCCATAGAAGAGAATCCTGACCAAACATGTGGACTGTTCCCTTAACATAATCTATAGCATTATGATAAGGAACGATAGATAGTACTATATGAGAAAATTCTTTAGCCTTTATATATGTGTATATATGTGTTGATCCATCTACTTTGAGTTTGTTTCTTTATTTGCTTGTTTTTTAGTAGAATAGGGGATGGATTTTTCTCAGATGTGGCTAGCCATGATCATAAGTTCCCTTTTGATCTCCAAAGTTAAGGAATACTTTGCCCTATACAAGGTAATTATATGAAGGCATGTAGGAAATAAATAAGTCCTACCAAATTACTGTATTTTAATTTTCAGTGCTTATAGTAGGCAAAACTAGGTAAGTAACATTCACTTTTTCTGTACAGTTTTATCCTGAGGCTTAAATCAGACTTGGAATACTAATTTTATTCATATACCTTTGTAACCACTGGCATTCATTTGGCATCTCCTCAGTAAAAAGGGCAGTCCCAGGAGCTGGCAATGGACAGAAGTTAACTGGGTTTCACGAGCTTTTCCTAAACTTTAGTCCCATATATTTAACAAAGAATATAACTGATTAGTGATGTCTACAGTATGAACACAGAACATATTAAATAAATTTTCTTTTATGAAACATAATATAGAGATGGGAAACCTACTATGGTTTCAACATAACTTTCGGATGGAGATAGTATATTACATTCAGTCTTTAATCAATTCTAAGTGATACCTCTAAAGTACTTCCATATAGTAAATTTGTATCCCTCATATTTTTTACTGTGATGATAGTTAACAAGTGTTAAAAAGAAAACCAGAGGGAGTAGCTGGGTGGCTCAGTGGTTGAGCATCTGCTTTCTTTCTTTCTTTCTTTCTTTCTTTCTTTCTTTCTTTCTTTCTTTCTTTCTTTCTTTCTCTTTTTTTTTGCTAGTATTTTTGAGGTTATTATTATTATTATTATTATTATTTTATTGGAGTTCAACTTGCGAGCATCTGTCTTCTGCTCAGGTTATGATCCAGGGTCCCGGGATGGAGTCCCACATCGGGCTCCCCACAGGGAGCCTGCCTCTCCCTTTGCCAATGTCTCTGCCTCTCTCTGTGTGTCTCTCATAAGTAAATAAATAAAAATTTAAAAAAGAAAAAAAAAAAAAGAAAAGAAAACCACAGGCCCAAAATGGTGTCAGTTAAGTGCAGTCACCAAACCCAGGTTTAGTACCTAACTTAATGGCAGTTTCAACCTCCTTCAGAAATGTAGTCATAACCAATCAGTCAGGAATTTGCTGATCAGCATCAGCATCTGTCCCATGGGCCTTCTCCATTCCCCAAAGGAAGATGAGGTAATCCACATAATAAGATCCCTGCCCTTCCCAGTAAAGGAAGGTGATGGAGCCTGAAACAATTCTTTCTTTTCTTTTGCTAATAACTTTCTTGCTCCATGCTCCTTCCTATAAAAACTTCCCATTTTATGTAACCTCTGGAACTCTCCTCTGCTTGTAAAATGAGATGCTGCCTGACTCATGAATTGTTTAATCAAGCCAATTAGATCTTCAAATTTGCTCGGTTGAATTTTGTTTTTTAACACATGTATAATTTTAATTGAAAATGCATTCATTACTTTTCTTATACACTGATGTTTAATACTGTGAAAATATTAAGGTGTCTTGCATTTGCATTATATTCAGCAAGTTGGGTGAACTGATATTTGTGTTTATTGAGGAATTCCTTTAACACCCTCATTCTAAAAAAAAAAAAAAAAAAAAGAAGAAGAAGAAAAGAAAAGAAAAAGAAATAAAGCAGTTGTTATGTACAGTTTCCATTACATGACCCTGCTTCCACATAGGGCTTATAAGAGTCACAAGATGAATCAGTGCTATTTATTTCACTAACTTAGAATATTACTCAATGGTTATCCTGCTATTCTTTCTCACCTTCAATTTTAAAGAAATCCCAAAGGCAAAAATGACTGTTGAACAGCTCACACCCTTGATCAGTATATGGGAAACAATAGTTAATATAGTCATTTATTCCATTTCAATTGTTGAAATGCCAAAAAAATAAAGGCAACAAAAAAAGTAAAGTAACACAAAGTACCCTATTATACTAGCAACTTTACATTTCATGAAGGTCAAAATGTGATGGAAGAATGAAAAATCAAATTAAATACATTAATTTATATATTATCTCATACTCTAATCATCATATTAGTGTTAGGAAACTTAGAGAAACCTCTTATTTATATAAGCTTTTTTGTATCTTATTCTGTTAATATTTTATTCTTATTTCCTGGTATTATCAATTTTTTTAAAGATTATATTTATTTATTCATGAGAGACACAGAGAGAAAGAGAGAGAGAGAGAGGCAGAGACACTGGCAGAGGAAGAAGCAGGCTCCATGCAGGGAGCTCAGAGTAGGACTCAATCCCAGGACTCCAGGATCATGCCCTGGGCTGAAGGCAGGAGCTAAACTGCTAAGTCACCCAGGGATCCCCCCACAAAGGTATTATCAATATTATTTTATTCTTCATGAATCATAACTTTTTAAAGAATTATTATGAAAATCTTTTACTGGATATAATTTTTAGAACTGATGCTTATTTTATTGCTTATTTACTATATAAATCTACAAATAACTTCAGATACTCATATCTCAAATTCTTACAGCTGTTGTTATATTTTTTTTTTATTTTTAGAGACACTAAAATATTATGAGTAATTATTTGGCTTGTTTGATCATGTGTTTTCATTCATTTGTAAATCAACTACATATCACCTAGGAATCTTGTGTTTGAGCAGGAGTTAATGACAGATGAGGCCTTGGGGTATACTTCTTTGGGAGTGAATATGGGAGTTCTGTGTGTAGGAATGGAGAGCAAAGGAATATTGAAGTGGGATGTAGATCTAAGAATGGGTAGAGGTACCTGAGTGGCTCAGATAGTTAAGTGTCTGACTCTTGATTTGGGCTCAGATCATGATCTCGGGGTCCTGAGCTGGAGCTCCAAGTCAGGCTCTGTGCTGGGCATGGAGCCTGCTTAGGGTTTTCTCTCTCCCTCTCCCTGTGCCTCTCCCCATCCCTCTTCTCTTTCCCTCTTTAAGGAAAAAAAGTTTGTGTGTGTGTGTTTGGGGGGGTGGGGTGGGCAATGACCTTAACAGATATCTCACCAAAGAAGATATACAGGGAAGTAAGTATATGAAAAGAGGCTCCACATCATATGTCATGAGGGAAATGTAAATTAAAGCATCAGTGAGGTGCTACTACACATCTATTAGAAGAACCAAAATCCCAAACACCAAGGATGCCAGATGCTGGAGAGAATGCAGAGCAACAGGAACTTTTATTCATTGCTGGTGGGAATTCAAAATAGAACAGCACTTCGGAGACAAGTTTGTCAGTTTTGTGTAAAACTAAAAATACTCTTACCATATGATCCCGTTGCACTGCTTGATGTTTACACAAAGAAGTTGAATACATGTGTCCATACAAAAGCCTACACATATAAATGTTTATAGAAGCTTTGTTCTTAATTTCTCAAAGCAACCAAGATGTCTTTTAGTAGGTGAACGAAAAACTATATATCCAGAAAAAGGAATATTATTTAGACAGACACCCAAAAGAGCTATCAAGCCATGAAAAGACATGTAAGAATCTTTTTTTCTCCCTTAAGATTGATTTATTTATTTGAGAGAGAGAGAACAAACACATGCTCATCTGGGGGAATATAGAGGGACTGGGAGAGAGAGAATGTTAAGCAGACTCCCCAATGAGTGCAGAGCCCCACAAAGGGCTTGATCTTCTGTCCTGAGGTCATGATCTGAGCTGAGATCAAGAGTCAATAAGATGCTTAACCACTTCACCAACTGAGCTGCCCAGGTGCTTCAAGACATGGAAGAAACTTAAATGCATATTACTAGTTAAAATAAGCCAATCTGAGAAGGCTACCTACTATAAGATTCCAACTCTGACATTCTAGAAAAGGCAAAACTATCGAGACAGTAGAAATAAGAGTGGTTGCCAGAGATTAGAGTTAGGGAGCTGGTGACTAAGCAGAGCAGAGGGGACTTTTGGGTAGTAAAATGCTCTGTTATGATATAGAATGATGTTATATATATATATATATATATATGTATATATATATGTATATATATTATATATTTGCAAAACCCATAGTTATAAGATGATGAGATACATGATATAAATTAGAGTGATGCCATGTGATGGTGGAGCTTCCATCATGCAGGCCCCTATGTTGCCGGAGTGATCTGCTAACCCTCATGGTATATGTAGCATAAGTAAAATGTTGAGTTGTGCTGGATTAAGCCATTAATATATGGGGAGCTGTTGGTTACAAATATAGATACTATCTCAGTTCTTTGAGAGTAATTCTATTTCATGTGTGATTATATAATTAGGATATATCTAGATATGAAACCCATTAGAAGCATAAAGCTGGACAAAAATCAAAATGGCTACATTAATGCCTCAGCAAAGCTGGAGTTTAAGGTAACCTTTTTCTTCTCTTCAGCAAACATTCCCTTCTCCCTTCTTAGCCTTTTGTTTCAGGAACCTGGTACCACCCAGAAAACCACTAATGAAGCAGCTGGCAGTGCATACACAATTCAGGTTGAAACCAGCTAAATGCTGTATTTCCCCATACAATGCCCTAGCCCCTTCCTCCAAGAAGGCTTGCACTTTTTTGAAGGCCAGAGCCTGCTGCACCTCCTTTGACTGGCAGAACAATAAGATTATTATTCCTTTTTTTAAAAATTTTTTAATTTTTATTTATTTATGATAGTCACACAGAGACAGAGAGAGAGAGAGGCAGAGACACAGGCAGAGGGAGAAGCAGGCTCCATGCACCAGGAACCCGATGTGGGATTCGATCCCAGGTCTCTAGGATCGCACCCTGGGCCAAAGGCAGGCACTAAACCGCTGCGCCACCCAGGGATCCCTATTATTCCTTTTTATTCCAAATTCTGTCTTTGCATTGTATTTTGGCTCCGAAGCATGGAGGTTGGTTTTTGACAGCATATATACTTATACATTTGTAAATTATAAATTTACTATTTATAGTATATATTAAATAAATAAAAATATTAGGATTTAATAAAAAGATATTCCTTCATACTGATTTTGACTCATAAATCGCTTGATCATGTTAAATCAATTAGCTAAATTTAAAGTACCCCGATTCTCTGTCATTTAGTGACATTAATGCCTACAGAACTTATAAAAATATTCTTCATTTACATCAATACCATTAGCTTGAGACCTATCATTTAATTATAGGTCTAAGGAGAGAAATAAGCTTTCACAGTAGCTGATCATATTTCAGTAGAAAATATCTAACCCATGGGATGTTTCAATTTTAAAATGCTCAATTTTAGTTTGAAGTGCCATTAGTCACTAAAGTGGTTTGGGTTCCAAAGGGATATTTAATTAATTCCTTATTGAATCTGGCAAAAGAAATGGCTAAAATAAAAATACCAAACTACCACCTGTCATCCCATCATTTTAGTTTTATTCTTAGAAATCTTGTCTAGTAAATTTTTAGTCAAAGTCTGTTACACTTGAAGCTCTATTAGTTAACATTGTGTCTATTACAAGTCTAGCTCATATCTTAGCAAGAATTATGAAAACTTGCTATATTATAGGTCAAACTATGTGTGATAGAAGGGAATAAAAGTTGATGATATTAATAAAGCATGTGAATTGTGAGGGCAGGCTAGGTAAGTCTAAAAGTTAGAAATCTATAGGGCAGATCACCAGGAAAAAGCAGGCTGCAGCTCCTGTTCACCAGCAGAATTTTTTCTTCCTCAAGACAACCTCCTCTCTGCTCTTAAGGCCTTTCAAGTGATTGAATCAATCCTCAAGTCATCTAAACCAATCTCTCTTACTTAAAAGTCAAATAAATGTGGACTTTAAGCGTATCTATAAGATATCTTCACAGCAACACTTACACCAGCGTTTCATTGAATAGCTGGAGACTGTAGCTAGTTACCTTGACACATTAAAAAAAAAAAAAAAAATCAGTGTGTTCTATTGGGAAACTGACATCCCACTCAGAAAGGATCCACTGAGTCACATGCTAGAACCAGGCCACATTGCACCAGGAAGGAGCAGATTAAAAAAGTTGAGGTATCACTGGGGGGTAATATAGCCTGAATACCAAAAAAAGCTAGGGTTGCTGCTACAAATGAGGGCCAGTAGGATTACTTTTTAAACTCATTCACCAGGACATTTCGTGGTGCTTTTATGTCCAGTGCTGATTGTAAAAATCACAGTTCAACAAATAGAAAGCAAGGACATCTGGGTGGCTTAGCGGTTGAGTGTCTGCCTTTGGCTGGGGTTGTGGTCCCGGGGTCCTGGGATGGAGTGCCACATCGGGCTCCCTGTGAAGAGCCTGCTTTTCCCTCTGCCTGTGTCTCTGCCTCTGTCTCTCATGAATGAATAAATAAATCTTCAAAAAAAAAAAAAAAAAAAGAAAGAAAAAAAGAAAGCAACTGAGGTCTAAGCAGAGCTTATTCTCTAAACTCTTCAGTGCTAAGGCTTTTGAATAGATGGTGGCTGGTCTCTTCCCTGAAGCCTCTGGGATGGACTTGACTCAATGGAGCCCATTAGGTGGATCAAAACAGAAAAGGGATGGACATATAGGACAGCTCTTGTGTTCACTGTAAAGGCATCTTAATATGCTCTGCTAAGAGTCTCTTAGTTTCTTTCCCAGGCTTCTCTGACAGGGTGAGGAGAATTCTTGACACAGATGTTTAAACAAAGCTAGAAATTTAGGAAAGTTAACATCTCTTGGAGCTATCCTTGACCAATAAAGGATATAAGCCAGTGGATAAACCTGTTTTCCTTCATTCAGGCAAACAATTCTAATGTGTCAATGGATTGAACCCCCTAAAATTATGCCTTTTTAAAAATTTTTTTGATTGCCTAAAATTATGACCAACTTTTACCTCATTTCTTGTTTCACTTTTCCTCATTTCCAACTCCTGCTCTTTGGGACCTTGGCATAAAACCGGGAAGCAGGAAGTGAGGTTAAACAAACTGACCAAGTACTAAATACTGTAGGTTTTATGGGGGAGAAAAACTTTAATAGACTAAGATACCATTTCTCTATGTATAAAAGGCAAATCATCAGTATTAAGGAATTTTGTTTTTGATAGAGTGTTTTTCAATTAATTTACCTGTAAGGGCCCACTGTTTACATATTCTTTTTTTTTTTTTTACTGTTTACATATTCTAAATCTTATTTGTAAGCAAAGATGTGACTGCCTCCTTTGGAAGTCAAGATCTGGACAGATTAGATATTTCAGAAAAGTTTGACAACATTACAGTATGGAGATTTAATGAAATTTACCTCCATTTGCATGCATGCAAATCACTATTCAACACAAACATTTTTTTTTTTGTCAGTTAGTAGAATAAATCATATTTTTTGGCTAGAACTTAGAATATATTTAAAATCACAGCATAATCTTATAATAAATTCTGTTACTTTTAAAGCCTGTTGTATAACAAAAGGCATATTTTTCCACCTGTTTCAGAGAATAGCATTTTACAGCCAATGAAGAAGGGAGTAAAAAGTCCAGGTATAATACAACATTTTCTAAAACCAAATTACATTAATATTTCTCAAAAATGTATTTTTTCTGCAAAGTAAAACTTAGTTTCATCCATTTCCTTTAATCTGTTATAAAACTGCTTTGAAACTTGTGCTATTTCAAACATTTTCTAGAATGATGTCTAGTCATCTTTTTTTTTTTTTTTAGGATAATGCCTAGTCCATTTGGGACAATGCATTTACCCACAAATATTGTCTTGAAATTTTCTTCACCCATGGTATTATAAAGAAGACTCAGGATATCTTGTATTGCTCTGAAGGACAAAACACTCAGTTTGGGCAGATTTCAATTCATGTACTTTTATTGCTTCTTTTTCATCTGCTGCTTCACTTTTAGAAAGTTTAGGGAAAAGCATCCTGTAGGAAAAGGACAAATAGGCTATAAGAGCTATGGAGAAGGGGGGAATAAAGATAGTGATGAATGAAATTGTATTTTATAGACTGTAATTTAGGACTATATTCTTTTCTTGAAATTCATCCAATTGGATAAGATTTCTTTTAATGAGTCTCAACCCTGACATCTAGACCAGGGGTAAATGGATAATTGTAGGATCTTTCTATTTGAGTAGAGGAAGGAAACTACTCAGCCAGATGGACGTCAATTGGGCCGGAATTTCTTCTGAAAAGCTGCTCACCTCAAGTGGGAAGGGAAATGTGCTGGTTGCTAAGCTACTGATAGGCTTTGCCCTTCCTCTACTTAATGGACAGTCACTGGGTCAAGGCACAAATGATGACGTTAAAGCTGGCTTTTTCTTGCTAATTGAATAGTAACATAGGAAGTGGCTAAGGGCTTCCTCTCAATCAGCTATTACCCCTTGCTATTCTCTGACCTTCCCTCCTGGGGTGAAGGGTGGAGACACAGACAATTCCTGGGGTGACAGGAGCCCAGGGATAGATTTACTGATAATAAAATTAGCAAACATCAACAATACATTTAGATACCAAAATTATGTGAAAATCATGTGTTTTTTTTTCTAGTTTTTGAAAGAGCCTGTTGTAAAAAGAAAGGACTTTTTAAAAAAAATTTATTGGAGTTCAGTTTGCATAACACCCAGCACTCATCCCGCCAAGTGTCCCCCTCAGTGCCCATCACCCAGTCACCCCAACTCCCAGCCCACAAAAATAAGGGACTTTATGCCAAATACAGTAGTGTTTATTGCTCATACTTGTCCATGTAAATACTCCCAATGGCAAAGGATCATGAAGCCTCCTTATCCTTGAGTTTTTGCTTAAAATTGAAATGCCATCTTTCCTTGAGATTACAGTAACAAGAGTCAGCCTTAGAAATTAGAAGATACAACTTCAAGGCACACAATAGGAGGCCTCCCATGATCAATTTCAATGCATGTGTTTTATATTGCTTGTCTCTGGCACACTCATATACAATAGCATGTTATAGTGCTTTTACTGATGAAGGCATTGCTATCAAAATTCTAGATTTTACCCTCAGGATCGTTAGCCCTCCGGGCTACCTCTCAGGCTTCTCTAGTGGTTTATTGCTCACCAAAGAGGTTCTGGTTGGAGGAAGAGATAAAATGTCCTCTTTGCAGCTGAGAAGTAGGAGACAGGTAAGAAGTCTCCATAATTTATGGGCACCTACTGTGTGGATGCATTGTGGGAGGGCCTAGGGATCCAGTGGGAAGCAGAGGAGACATGTAACTGTTATTGCCTACAATTTGTGAACACCGTGTTTGCGGTGCCTCAAAGATTAAAGCTGGATTCAGATATGTGCCTCCAGACAGATGCTATCTTTGGGATTATACAGTGTGAAATCTGGGGCAAGGTCGTTATTAAGGTACAGAGGTTGTTGGATGCAGTGAGAGCTGAGATTTGGATGGTTACAACAGTAGGGGTAGAAACTGCTTCTACTTTTTGTTTTAGTGAGAGAGCTGTCATGGGCTGATTGCTTGCACTGGTGGAGACATTGTTATCTTGCAGCTTCTTTTCTGTTTTGGAAAAGTTACTCAAACAGTCATTATAATGCCTTTAGTTGTAAGACAAACATCTTTTTAAGCTCCTAAGAATTGGTGACAAGGTGTTTTTTTGTTTGTTTGTTTTTGTTTTTGTTTTTTTTTGTTTTGTTTTGTTTTCAGAACTGGCTCAGTGCAGACAGAGTTGTATTGGCTTATATGAAGGTTCTGAATGTTTCTGTTTAGGGTTTTTGAAATTGTGTAAACCTCAAGGAGTCATCTGGGACTTAACAGAGTTTCTTTTACTTTGTAATTTATAGTAATTGAAGCTTAGGAACATGACTGGAGCAGTTCTAACCTCAACCAGATAGAAGGGAAAACTAAAGAAGCCATTAAGTTATAACACACACACATATATGCAAACGCAAGCATGAGCACGTGTGCAGACACACACACACACACGGAAGAATGAGAAAAAACAGTGGGTTACTTCCAGTACCAATATATGAGTCAGAGGCAAATAGTTTGTTTTGGGCAGCAAATTGTGCTGATTTTACAATCTCTCCTGACCAGTCATTCTAGAACTCTTGGTTCATTTGGTGGGTATTATAGGGCAAAATAGAAACACTATTACTGATAAGTTAGTGATGACAGCCTTATTTCCCATTTCCTTTGCTTCTAGGGAAATTGCACATAGTTTACTCTGGTTATATCCATCTCAACCATTCTCCAGTCTTGTAATGCATCGCATCATATTATGGGTGAATAATACTAAACACCTACTACATTCACACATACATACACACACACACACACACATACATACATGTATGCCACAGATTAACAGGGACAGATTCATTCTTTGTTCTTATATTCTAATAGTGGAGCTCACTAATGGCCAATAACTACTAATTATGTGATAACAAGTCAATCACTGTTAAGTGCTCTGAAGAAATATAAAGCAGGGGAGTTATAGGGAGTACTGGGGGTATAAATTAAATTGATGGTCAGGAAGGTCTCTGAGGAAATGACATTTGAATAGAAAGCTGGATGAATAAAGAGTGGCTGTCATTTGAATGTGTCAGTGAAACTTACACAAGGGGAAAGCCTGTTTAAGAAACAGACAAGAATCCAGCTTGAAATTAGACCAGAGGGTGATCCAGGGTTTAGGTTTTAGACAACTTTGTAAATTAATGTGATTTTCTTCCTAATATTATGGGAGCCCAATGAAGGGTTATATTCCTAAAAGTGGAGTGACCTGGTTTGTATTTTAAGAGAACTCACTACTTTGTGGAGAATAAGTTCTAGAGGGACAAGAATTGGACTTGAGGCAGAAGCCCCCTGGGAAGCCTGTCAGCATCTTAGGTGACAAAGGATCTAGTTCAGACTGGGATAATAACAATGGAGATAGGTAGAGGTGGTTGGATTCTCAACCTATTTTGAAGATCGAGATCACAGGATTTTTGTTGAAGTCCATGCAAGGAGTACAAAAAGAGAAGAAAGTCAAGGTTAACCTCAACTGTCTTGACACAAATAACTAGAAGTGTCAAAGTGCCATTTTCTGTGCTTTGAAACTGTGATGGTTAATTTTATGCATCAATCTGACTGGGCCACACGGTACCCAGGTATTTTACACAATAATCATTCTGACTGTAACTGGGAGGGTGTTTCTGGTTGGCATTAACATTTGAATTAGTAGACTACATAAAGAAGAATACTCTCTTATCTGAGGAGGCCTCAACCAATCAGCTGAAGATCTCAGTAGAACAAAGTGGCTAAGAGTGAGCTTCTCCAGCCCGACTGTTTGGGTTGGTATGTCAGTTTTTTCTTAAATTTGAACTAAAGTGAAAAATGGCTCATCATGGGTCTTAACATGCCATCTTAAGAATTTACAGCATCAGCTCCCTTACACCACCAGCTCCCTTGGTTCTCAGACTTTCCAACTCAGACTAGAACTACACCATTGGCTATCTCAGGCATCTAGCTTGCCATCTAAATCCTAGAGCTTCTCAGAGACCATAGTCATATGAGCTAATATCTTAGAATACCTACCTATCTACTTCGTCTTTTGTTACATTTCCCTGAAGAACCCTGACTAATACAGAAACCCTTGGGGAAAACACACACACACACACACACACACACACACACACACACACACACGACTTTGCTTTTGTTCTGCATTTTCTTTTTGGTTGGATGCCAAGAATGAAGAATTCTATTTGAGACAAAGATTAAAATGATTTTTACATACCCAAACAGAATTATATCTGAAGCATTGGCTCTAATCATCTAGAGATTGTGGAAGAGACAGCATGTGGAATTTATCAATGTAAAGGCTGCTAAAGAATGAGACCTTGATGATTTTTTCTGAAGGGTGGTCAGCTCTGTCAAACTTTACTGATTGGAAGAGCAAGGATTAAGAATCGACCATTGAATTTGGTAGCTTTGATGTCATTCATGACCATGGAAACAATAGTTTAAAGAAAATAGTACATGCCAAAACCCAAGTGAAATAAGGTCAAAAGAGAACAGGAGGAGAGAAAGGGGAGACAGGAAATTCACATTTTGTTGGTGTTGTTGAGAAGTTACGCTATGTGGGAGGGCAGAATTAGGACGGTATGGGAGACAAATGTGAGATGAGGTAGCTTTTTAATTAAATTTACTTTTTAAGGAAGACAACTGTAGCATGTTCATCTGCTAAGTGAATGATAGAGAAGAAAAAATTGCTGGTTAAGGAAAGATTAGAAAAATTGCAAGTACAAATTATGAGTGTAAGCCAGATGGCAGAGAATCCCATGCATTTTTAGAAGACACATCTCAAGAGTAAAGAAAGTAAGCCCACTGAAATAAGCAAAGCAGAGGCCCACTGAGATAGATTGAGGCCAGAGTTGTCTTGCTAAAATTATTACTTCTATCATACTTGTTTTAGTTTAAGATACAGAAGTTGTTGGATTTTCAATTCTGCTAGGCTGCAGGTAACTGGTCTCTCAGATCATTTTTATTTGTGGTTAAATGTAAGGAATATCTTCCATATCAGAATCATTTTTCCTATCACTTCTACCCCTATGCTACTTGAGCTTGTGTTCATCTTTCCCATGGCAGTTTGTGGAAAATGGTCAAAAGTGTCTAAAACGTAATGGTATTTTCAATATTTATTTATCAGCGCTCCTAATGTTACTGTTTGGTAGACATCTGCACTGCCTCCCAAGAACTGCCAACAATATGTCGTCAATTCTTTAAATCAATTGCTATTTATCAATTTTAAAATTGCTTTCTATGACAACCTTACAAAGTCTCCATCCCCCTTTCCTGACATTTAGGCCACTACTGAAGTGGCCACAATCTGTTATAATACAACTTCCAAAGTAGCTCTTGAATCCCTGCCTTTGATTCATCAGGAAGCATGCTATAAAAACTGGGCCAATGGGCGTACTTTCCAACACTCTCTTCCTATGTAGCCATGGAGATTGAACAATCCAAAGGAAACTCTCATAGAACATGTACCAGTTAACTAGGGCTGTTGTAACAAAGTATGACAGACTGGGTGGCTTAAAATAACAGAATTTTATTGCCTAAAGTTCTGAAGCCTAGAAGTCTAAAATGAAGGTGTTGGCAGGGCCATGCTCCCTCTAAAATATGTTTAAAAAAAAATTCCCTTGCCTCGTCATAGTTTCTGCTGGTTTGGTGGTGATCTTTGATGTTCCTTGGCTTATAAATGCATCACTTCAATCCTCTGTCTTCATATGGCATATTCCTTTTTTAGGTATCTATGTATCTTTCCTTCTCCTATAAGGAAGGATACCAGTCATATAGGATTATGGGACCATTATGAATTTATCTGCAATGATTCTATTTCAAAATATAGGTACTGAGAGTTAGAACTTTAATGTTTCTTTCTTAGGAGGGAACAATTCAACCTAAAAGAGAACAGACCCTCTGAGCAATAGTTCACTCTGTTGCTAAGTCAGAAGTTGCCTCAATTTCTGCCCAGCTGCATTTGGTAATTACTGTGGATCAGTGAATACCCTGTGTTCATTCTCTTCCTTTTTCTAAACAAGAGGTTTACTTTAGTTATCCAGGTCTTACTGCTCTTTGTGTATTGGATTTGTGTCAAAAGAGGGGACTTAGAAATAACTTGTATTTTAGGTTTCAGGCTCTTGGCCACAAACAACCAATTGACAGATTCCACTTGACATCACTGTGAAATGCTGGAATTCACCCTGGTTGAGTGGCTACTCATGAGATGAGGTGCATATTTTATAATTGAAAATAAGGGTGTAATGAGTTTATGGGTTAGCCAAAAGAGTAGTAGATGGCAGGAATAGTTACCCCAAAGGCTGTTCTCATTTCTCTAATGATTAAATAAACTCTATTCTTAGCTTGGCCTTTTATAACACAATATAAGCCAAAGTTTCTTGAGTTCTCTTGCCACTAAGTTATGGGCAGTTAAATATAAGCAGGATTGATATAGGTAATTTTAGTACCATATCCATCATTTTCTTTTTCCCTACTTTGTCTATTCTGTTGCTTGAAATGTGGGCTTGATTTTAAGCTGTCTTGGACTATGTGGCAAGAACATCACCCGTTAGTTTAAGCAAATAAAAAAGAATGCATCCAGGTGGGTTATATATGTCCAGGATACACAAAAGAGGCATGAGGTATAGCACAGTACTGCTAGATTTCTAAGTTTTACCAGGAACTCTGTGCGTAAATCACAGAAGTAAAATTAAACAATAACAAGGCTCATGAGTGGGCTTAGCAGACATTTTAATGTATGTCTGATACAGCATTAATTAGTACTGATTCTTTGAAATAAATAAGCATCCTTAGAGTCCTTAGACTGGTGGTGGGTAAGGGAAAAATTACCATGTTTCTTGAGATTAGGAGGGTCAAAGTTGTAAAGTATTTTAAATATTAGAAACAATCACTTTACTGTATATCAGAATTTTGTAAAACAGGGCCAAACAATGTCATGATTTGTACTGAGACTATACCTTATTTTTGAAGTAAAGTTACAGTTGCTTTTTAGGGTGTAAAAAACAAAACAAAAATCAACCAACATCAGATTCCTGACTGATTTAAAACAAGAAAATACTTCTAAGTATTAATTGTGTTTGGGGAGAACTATTGACAACCAAAATCAACCAAGATTGGAAGAGAGGTAACAATAGGACTATTGACAAGTTAATTCTAGGATATCCTTAAGAGAAATAGAAGAGAAATAACTAGATACAATGTGGGTTTTAGGAGGGTTATGTAGCAGGAAAGCATGAGAAAGGAGGTATGCATGTAGAAGGCCACTTTATATAAAAGGGGTGGCAGATTGAAAATGCTTGGATATGCTCTATAGAAATGCCATTTAGGGATGCCTGGGTGGTTCAGCCTTTGAATGTCTGCCTTCATCTCAGGGCATAATCCAGGGATCCAAGGTGGAGTCCCACATCAGGCTCCCTGTGAGGATCCTGTTTCTTCCTCTGCCTGTGTCTCTCTCTCTGTCTCTCATGAATAAAAAAATAAATCTTTAAAAAAAATGAAATGCCATTTATAGCCACTGCACTCAGACTTAGACTAGGTAAAAATAAATGAATGAAAAGCTTTTCTAATACATTTATGTGATCAATTTGAATCCATCTTGACCTTAGCTCATAAAAGGCCACTGCTTTGAGAAGTGGTCTAGGATTGGCAATAATCACCACTACTCCATTATTCTCATTTCATATGGATGTTTTCCATAAAGGGAACTGAGGTGTATTTTTTTTTAAAGATTGTACTTATTTATTTGAGAGTGAGCGAGAGCACAAGCAGACGGAAGGGCAGAGGGAGAAGCAGGCTCTCAACTGAGTAGGGAACCCCACATGGTGTTCTATCCCAGGACCCTGAGATCATGACCTGAGCCAAAGGTAGACCCTTAATCCACTGAGACACTCAGGCAACCCAAAACTGTGGTGCATTTATATCACTTTTAAATGATATATATGATGCAGATATGGGATTTTAAATCTTGTCCATAAAATATGTTCGTTTTAAATGAATTATAAATTCCTTTGTTGAATTCCTTTTAAACATTTAGGTGTGTTTCTAATGGTCACATGGAAAATGACAGAGGAGAAAGATTCAGGGTCATTGTGTGCCTTTGTTATTTGCATATCAGAAGATAGAGCTAGAATGAATTAGACCTAAGACTTATCGTCCAGGCATTTCAAGTGCAATTAATTTACTGAATCTGTATCATTATAATAAAAATTTTAAAATCTATATTTACATTCCATTTTGATTAAAAACATATATGACATCTTCTATTTAATTACCAAATTACTAATTAACCAGTCTGATATCTGTGCAATAGTACACATTAAATGTCTAATATAGTCGAGGAACAATGCTTAGGACTGTAATGAATTTTAATTATTCAAATCACCATATAAAGCAGATGACATAACTAGTTCATTATACACATGACAAAATTATATAACAGAGGGCTGAGATTTATCTAACCTAAATCAAGCAATGCAATTCTATGTTCAGTTTTAAAGTTTAGTAAAAGCACAAAACTTTCTTAACCAATCA